>NC_080672.1:346267313-346576764 GCF_030247195.1 Topomyia yanbarensis | reverse complement strand
GAACCATAGAAAACGTCAACGCACGGGGTCAGCGCCCGCGCAGACGGAAGAAAGCAATAAATGTGTTACAAATGACAAAAATCACTTAGCTTTAAACTGGTGTCCAACTACGAACCGATCCAGCTTATACAGCTGGTTATTGTTTAATCCTCACACGCGAACAAAAGACTGAGGACCGAACCGAACTGGCAAAATAACCTTGAATGCGGATTAACACTATTCTTTATCGCCTCACACAGCACTACGGACTAGAAAAAACAACCTCTGTCTCGATGGAGAGCTCGAAAACGAATGAAATAATGAACCCTTCTTAGGACTTGATGATAGTTGGAAAGCGATTTAAAATTATCATTCAACTTTCCACGGCCGTCAACGTCGGTGTACGGTGGGATAGACCGGGAAAAAACCTATCGTAATCCTTTGGTTGGTGAAATAGTCTCCTTCTAGTTAGACAGAGTGCGAACAAAATTAGTAACGTGTTTCGACTTTGTCTCATCAGAATTCGAAACTAACTTAGTGACAGGACTAAGCTAGCGCCGGATTGACGCTAACTCCAAAAATTAAATAAACGATTTGTGTTTCTAGGCAAACCCCTAGTCCTGCGTGCTGTCCCACAAGAAAAGTAGTTCTTTTTAAGTTGATGAGAACTAATGAAATCGAAACATTTGGTTTGGCTTAGAAAGCCAATGCAAGATGCACTATGCTATATTTCTCCTTAGTGGAGAAAAAATTGGGTAATAACCTATAATTATACTAAGCTTACATCTTCGGAAGATATATTTAAAATAATAGGACCTACAATTTTCTCGAAGACATCACATGTATTCTAGCTTTATTAAAAAGTTGATAACAGTGCCGCCATAGCAAATGATTTCTGATCTAGTATGCTTTAACCAAATAAAGCGCTAGGTGCCATACAGCAACATTTCCGAAGACACCACAAGTCTACAACAAAAAATAAAAATTGATTCTTTTTTTTTAATTTTCCGACCAGAATGCACCATTTTTCTCTTCATCCCATATTTCTCGATCAACTTTCAATGTAGAGACATGACACTTTCACTAGAATTTTCGAAAAAATACGCCCAACGTCAACCTACAATGCAATCCAACCAAAATCAATATTAATCGAATTCAAGCCACAACATAACGTTTACATATGGGGAATTGATAGACTACTTTTCTTAAAGGAATGGGTGGGCGTAGCGTAGTTGGTAAATCGATTGCCTTGTACGCAGCGCACCTGGGTTCGGGTACCGATCCCGCACATAGGGTTAGAAATTTTTCATAAGAGATTTTTCTAACCCGAAGAGGCAAATGACCTAAAAGGTTAAAATCTCAATAATAGAAATAGAAAAAAATTCTTAAAACCTCGGAAAATGAACGAGAAAACTCGAATTTCCATAAGACAAACCTAGGGTTACCCCCTTTTGGACGCTAGCTAGCACTGCACAGTGGTCCAGAATGCGAATTTAGCAGGAATTTTAACTTTTTGCTTAAAAATTAAATGACTTAGCCTTACAACATGTTTTGCAAAGTTGTTGTACTTTGCAAGGCCCTTCTTTTTGTTTAAACCGATGCTAGCAATATTTAAAATAGAACTTTTTAACAGTTTGAGATAGAGCTTTACTGTCTTCGATGAAGTTGTAGTGCAACACATTTTAGACAAATTTGCTGAAGACATGCAAGCTCTAGCTTTTATATTTTCCATTGTTCCCTAAAAACGGTTTTATTTCTATAACTTTTGAATTTTTTATTTTACGCTAAAGTGCCCTTTGGACAACTTGAAGATTATTTTAGGGCGTATAATTTGCTTTAAAACAACTACTTAACTTTTTTCGTTTTAAAGTTATAAGAACTTTTATACAAAAAATATAACTTTCTCAAATAGAATTATCTCTTATTCGGGCACTGAACATTAAATACTGTTGCATTCATATGAAATAGCATGCTTTGTAGTGTAGATCACCAAAAAATGGCAAATACTATATTTTTTATATCTTGCAATATTTACTCAAAAAATAGTTTATTTTTAGTAAAAGGATATATAACTTTCTGACGAGCGATTCAATATATTAAGAGAGATTAAATATATTAAGAAAGTTTTTTAAAGTGATCTTAATGAAAAATCAAAACTGCAAAAGTTATACAAAGAAAACCATGTTTTAAGAAACACCCTAATTTTTTTGGTAAATTTCTTGTAAAATAAAAAGTACACGACATAGAGTTTTAGTGTCTTCGACAAAGTTTTTTTAAATTTCATTTTCTTCAATTTTCTGGAAGACAGCGAAACTCTATCTGGAATCATTAAAAAGTTAATTTTGTGATTTAAAAAAAATAAAACCACCTTACCCACTATTTAAAATAATATAAAAGTATTGTAAAGTGCAATATTTTACCATGAAAACGAAACAACATTTTTATATTGTTCACCTTGAAAGTAATTTAAACATAATACAAAGAGTCAATTAATGAAAAATCAAATTTTTAATATAACTTTTTCTGTTTTCATTTTTTTCCAACCTATCCATCAGATATTTTTCAGAGTTTTTGAAGACGAACATTTTTTTTAATGCATCAAAACTAGCTTTTATTGTTCAGAAGATATAAGCACTTAATATTTCAAAAATAGATTTTTTTTTAATCAATTTTATGAAATTTTAAAAAATATCGCATTCGCCATTTTTGCTCAATTATAACTCTAATCATGACCTTATTTATAGTTCAAAAAGAATTATCTTTTATTTGCCCCAAATGAGAGATATTGTTATTCCAAACAAACCCATTTTTGGCGAAAAAGTGCTCATAACTTTTCAACGGAAATAGCTAGATATATGGTGCCATGAAACAAATTATTCGCCTTGAAACAATCTTAAAGTTGCCTGAAGACTACTTCAGTTTTAAATGAATACAGCAAAAGTCATTGGAATAAAACTGTTTTTTGAAGAAACACCCTAAGCTCCGACTTTAAATTTGTTGTAATAAAAAGTATGACAGATAGAGCTTACATGTCTTCAGCAAACTTTTCCAAAATTTGTCGTTCTACAACTTCGCTGAAGGTCGTCCGGCTCTAGCTAGAATGATTAAAAAGTTAATTTTTTTATCTTTGTAAAATTAAAACCACCCTAACTGTTGTTTTAACAAAAAGAGGGGGCTCATAAACTACGAAAACTTCTCCAAAGGCTTAATAAGGCTAAGTTGTTTAGTTTTGGTAAAATCTCATTCTGGACCACTGTGCACTGGTGTTACCTCCATGGTCAACTTTGTCTGCTAAAAGCAAAGAATCTAAAAATAATTTTCAAATTTCTCAAATGGCAGTCCACATGGGTTACTTAGAAGTATCAAAAATGCAAAAATGTCGATTTCAGAAAAAAATGTGGTTTAGCCCCTTTTGGACGCCAGCCATTCATATGTATTTATATACGCCCTTATACCTATGGGTCATTCCGCGCAAGTGATCAAGGCACGTGTAATTTGCGGATTTGAACCAATTTTGGAGGAATTGTTCATCTAGGGACAATGTTTCAAAATCCAAATTTGTGCCAATTGAACCACCCCTAGGGCCATGGAAACACTCGTTTTGGCAAATTGGTAAAACCTTTGATTTTGTTTTGTTTATATCTTCGGTTCCACTTACTCTAAAATCGAACCGCAAGTTGATTTTTGAAGGAAATTGTTCAAGGAGTCTCAATAAAAAATGAGAATTTTTTCAGCAATGTAGTTAAAAAACAAAAAAAAAAATTCGACGGATTCAGTATTTTTATTAAAAACATAATGTTTTTTCAGAAAAACGTCAATGAATATTGGAGAAGGGGCCCTGGTCAGCCGTACAACGCAACTTAGTCGCGATACTCTCACAAGAGTGTTGGACGGCACTGACGTCCATCTTCCGGTGGTCAACTACTTCGTATCCTTGTTACGCTAATTATTTTTGTACACTAGGGCACTGAGAGGGCCGAAAAAATCCTCAATGGGAACGCACTGGGGCAAGTTGGTCGGGTTCATTTCTTTCGGCACGCACGGTATCTTTCTCTGCTCAAAAAACTCCAGCGTCTTCCTGGCGTAATGGGAAGACGCCTTGTCCGGTCAGAAGACGTACTTCCCATCCGCATTATGCTGCTTTAAGAACGGCAGAAGAATTTACTCCTCCTCTTGTTGATTGATGGCCAGACCGCTCAGCTTGAAGCACGGCTTTGAAATCCCTCTGTCCGATATGCCGATGTACAGCATAACTTTTTCTTTCAAATTTATGCTTAAATTTATATTTTACGTCGGGGGTGTGGCCGATTTGTCGCTGGAATAATATCTGTCATTTCCTGAAATGTGGGATGCTACATTAGCTTAGAGAGCGGAAAATAACTTTCGTCGTCCAGCGCGAAGGACGTCCCGCGGTAGTTCTTCGTCATCCACCAGCACTGCGATTTCACGATCGCTATCTGATCGTCCATGTACTCGAAGAACCGAGTCTTCTTCCGACAGATGATATCCTCCATCTTGAGGGTTCGGAAAATCAAGATATGGGAGCAGTGATATTTTCGGCCGGCGTCAAGCAAGCTCGTTCCGTCCTTGTTGTCGAACAGCTTTTTCAACGCTTTCTTCTTCTTCGTCGTCGTTATCTTCGCCAGACGGCCGCTACGGGCCTTACGCTCCACACTCAGGGATACCAAGATCCAGTAAACTGTACTCACGGGCACGTTTTCGCCTCGAAAGTGGTCTACCGTAAACCTTTTTCTACGATGACCATGCGTTTCGCAAAACCACACAACACGCTTACGGAGTGCTTGCTGTTTCAACGCCATCTTCGATTGAACTGACAGCAACCGAGCGAAAAGAAACATACCACCCATTTCTAGGGAGTCCACAGAGAAATTCTCTTGGAGAGATAAAAAATTACGCTCTTTACTTTAATTATAGAAAAGTATTGAAATTATTCACCCGTTAGAAAAAAATATTAGTTTTCGGCGGTAGTGCTGCCACCTATGCGATTTTTACGGTTAAAAATTAAAGGCCATTTTTCTCGCTATACATATATTTTAATTTTGAACATTTTAATTCCATCGTGTTCTGAAAACATAATCTGTCAAGGTTCCATCTTTTTTGATCAAATTTTTGTTTATTATTTTGAAAACAAAATATATAAAACACATATTGCCGAAAGCTTGTTTTTTTATTAAGGTTTTAAACTCAAGGGTAATTCGCCTTTTTTTGGAATTGACATACAATTCGACGAAACAATAAATTACAATTCCTGAATAATAATGGACAGTAAATCAAACTTTATTGCTTCCATATATTCCGGGCGCACTGCTTTCCGCGTTTTATATAAATTTTCTTTCTCGGTGGTGAGCAAAGATCAGGTTTACCCTCTTCTGCTTGCTGATCATTCCGTCTGCCTCCCTCGCTCGTGTTTGTGTTCATGTCGTCGTCGTTAGAGATGCTCTGATTTTCGCTGTTAGATGTTTGGTATTGGTTGTGTTTTCGAGTGACTTTAATATAGCCTTCCTCTTTCTTGTTTATTTCTTCCTTAACTGTATTAACTATTACTGTGGCATTTTTTGGTCGGTTGTCTGTGGTGTATCAGCAGATGACGAAGGCTGTTTGGTGTTGTTGGATGAGATTTCTTTGGTTGTTTTGGCGCTTTGTTTGTTTGCTGTCTGTTTTGTAACCCGAGACAGTTGGAGCCGGAGCCTACATCAATCTTTAGCGGAGGGCTTCTGTGCCACTCCTGAAGGAGACCATTCGCCTTATTCGGTTTTCCCAAATATTGAGACCCCTCCTACGGGCGGGTATTATTTGCTTCTGAGTTCTGGTTCCAGAGCGGTCCAACTGGACTCAGGTACCTTGATTACCAGTTTGAGAACATTCGCTAGGAATTAAAGTCAGTACACAAAAGGCCTGAAACCAGTATAATTGATTAGCTCTAACGCTTTTTATAATCACGGCCAAAGATCTTCTCAAACAAAAGATCCCCCAAAGTGGTCGATTTAGGGAAGGTGTAGCCAAAGTGAAAAGAGTCAACTCTGCTCGTTACAAACGGAAACGACCAAAAATCGTGAAACTACCTACACAAGGCAATACCAAAAATAGTTTACTGCAAAAAAACTGTTTAATCACTTCAAACTCATAATCCGCGTACAAAGAAAAAATATTTATTTCACATACCGGGGTCTCGAATCCAACCCTTTCAACTTGCTAGATAATTTCCATGCAGTGCGTTAACCAACATGGTCACCACCTATCCTGCCTCTCTCCCTTACCAAAGCATATAAAAAAATCTAGCTACCTAGCATGGTGTTCATCCGAAAATGAGTGGCTCAACTTACGGTGCGTGCATTTACAGTCGGTGTGCTTGGGTGTACTACTGCGATTTCATCGCTGACCTAGGATTTTCATGGAGCGGGGAAAATACAACTACTGAACAAACAAGAACTGGTAATCGGGTTTCGAATCCGGACTTTTTGAGCTTGTCAAGAAAGGACGGTCACTTAGCTCACAGAACCGCCAACTGCGGGTTTAAACGAAATTGATCATGTGCAATAGGTACTCACACTACCATGGTTTTACGTGGGTCGCTCGAAGGTCCAGTCCGCTGGAAACGCTGATACGGTTGCCATAAACGATTTGCCCGGTCGTTTGGTGACAGAGTCCGACCTGATAAAGGTCGCGGTTCCACGTTTTCCCACGTGGGTTGATGAATTGTCAGTGCTCAGCCAAAAAAAAGAATGCTGGCAACGACGCTGCTCCCTAGCTAGCGTGAGTTTTGACGGTCGTTGCTCTTACGGATAGTTCACCGGGAACTTTATAGCTAGATGGCGGGGTCAGAAGCGGTTGATGACGGATGATGATCGGTGTGACAGGATCCTGCAGCTTCGAACCTGCACAAAAAACGCAACCAACGATAAGTTGGAATTAAAGCGCGCACTGCACTGTCCACCATTTGCATGTTACCTTAATTCGGGAATACCGATTCTCTATGCTACTGCTTCGATATGCAGGAAGCCACTTAACTTGTACTAGTAAGAACTGGGAAGGGAAAACTAATTTGTGGCAAACTGGTATAAAGAATCTCATGATTTAATTGTTTTACCTATAAAACCGCACCAAAGTGCGAGAAAAAACAAAACCACTCCTGCCTCTTCCACGATCCAGAACAAAGTGAAAGATCAGATCTTTGGAATCCTCAGTTTAAAGCATAAGTATAATCTTCGTGACCGGAACTACGCAATCGTTCACGAAATTACGCAAGGTTCCCCGAAACCATTTTGTATACAGCTTCAATTCCTTTTGAATATCTTCTACCACCAAACCCCTGGTCCTGCCGAATGCCTTTTAAAACCCAGAGACAAATAGTTTCCCCTTCACTATAGCTTATTCTGTGGTTGAAGGTCGCAGAAAGGGTTATCTCAAACGTGGGGCGACGCCTGCGTCGCGACCACTCGCCAAAAGTAACTCGCCTCCAACCACGACTGGATCCGGTGGGTGCTCAACTACTCATCTGACAGTTCATTAGAAGGAACTCCAACCAACCACTCACTCTCATTCGCATTTCAGGAGAAATTACAAAAGCTTTTACCAATGCTGAGCGGACCATTAATTCGAGGTGCCGTAAAACAGGGGAACATTGGACATTTTTTCTACATTTTTTCGAAAAACTTTCTTCAAATCAGACAGATGTAACTGTTTGCATTTTTAAAACAAGTACTGGGACCCATAGATTGAAAACCTCCAATTTATCCCATAGATTGAAAACCTCCAAATTATTTGGTAATTTGGTTATTTCGTTTTACTATTAAAATAAAATAAATTTGTTGTAAATTTTCATTCGTTGTTTTCGGAGTAACTTTGATCAGCAAAATATGTGTGTCGAAATAAGAAATAACGCTCCAAATGGTGTGCAGATTGCATATCGGCAGGCGATTTTTTGACCCGTTATTGTGTCGTCTCGTAAGAAAACAAAACTGCCTGGAAGGATACAGCCGACTTTTATCGAACTTCTTCAGGAAAATAGTCGAAATAAAATAGTTAGCATTACAAATTTCGGATTTTTAAAATAAATTATTGGACCAAAATATTTACGGTTTCTAAAAAACTAATCAGTTCAGTTGAAGTTGGTTGATTTTATTTACATACAAAGAATTGTTTGAACAGATTGAAACGATGCATAAAAGTTGCATCATTTTCAATTTGAATTTGTGTTCATAAAATGTACATTAAATGACGAAATAATCGTTCCCAGTAGATGCTGAACGTGTTTAGAATATGGTTTGTATTTTGTTTTGATCTTATCGTACGTTACTGAAAAAAGTCTCTTTGATCAAACTTACCGCGGTGATCAAAGATACCCCGTTTTACGGTGCCGCTCAATTTACAATTTACATTTATATCTTTGTACTACAGGTAACAGAAGTGGCACGTCGCCATTTGCCCAGAGTATGTGCATAAAGATCTTTGTATGTAGTTAACCACCTTGAGATTTTTTTTATTTCGATTATAGAGGTTTTAAACTTATGGTCATTCGCCTCTTTTCGGGTTAGAAAAATCTCTTTGGAATAATTCCTAGCCCTATGTGCGGGGTTGGGAATCGAACCCAGGTGAGCTGCGTACAAGGCAATCAATTTACCATCTACGCTATGCCCGCCCCTACCTTGAGATGATCTGCCCTTGAAAGTCAAGGAAGACGGTATAGGTTGGTACCACTCAAACATCGTTGAAAATGCCAGGAAATTTTTTTTTCTCCAGGTGTCGTTTGTAACGTATTCCACTTCTTCATACTTCGACATAATTCTTTTGATATAATCCGTGCTAGTACAAGGTGCTAAATCGTGTAGGCGAATTTCTGTCAGATCAAAATCCATATACACCATTATGAAATTTCATATTCGACTCGTATTGCATGTTGTTCTTCGCTCTAAAGCTTTCTGCCTCGGCTAAGGAGTTGAACGTTATTAGTAATACTTGTCTCGTATGATGTAGTTGTATGTGTGACACTTCTGTAAGCAAAAGATCCATTTTCACTTTGATCAACTGTCCCACCTGGCGCATTGTAGATCTAAGACAAGTCTGTGAGACGTCAATCGCGATTGCATTCGCTAGTAATAGGCGAAATTTATTGTGTGATTCACTCATTTCACTCGCGGTTGAGGGCAACGAGACTTTGCTGCTCAGTAGTTTACTTGTATGAGTTGTACATGAGCGGTGCGTGTAGCATTTTTGTTTGTTTGTTGCTCACACGCTTTCTGACTTCTGATCTGTACGAGATGCGGAAGCAGACTGTTGCCGAAAAGTATTTTTTCTGTACAGGCCCGTTGCAACCAGTATGTAAGTAAACTTTTGGTGGGCACTACATTAACTCGGAGAACAAAACGAAACTAGCAAAGGGTATTGATAATGGAACAATGATTAGTGGCAGTACCTACACCACTATTTCGATTTTCTTGGCAACCCTAAGAATCAAGATGATGTCTGAAAAAATGTTCAATAAAGAAAAACCAATGATCGATAGCACGTTAATTGCAGCACTCAGTAGACAGCTCATTTGACGAGTAAGGATACCATCCGTTGGTACGAGTATCAGCAGATGGAGTATACAGCATGATATCTTACGGGACTATATATAATACAGCACCAGGGTACTCAGTGATTGTGAGGCAAAGCCAGTGGATCAAAGTTGTGTAATGGTGTGCGTCATAAAGACTGTTGCATATGCACGAAACAAGTGAAGAACAATAGTCGTATCCCTCATAAATGTTACAAAAATTATTCCGGTCCATCAAGAGGTATGGAGGTAGACATTATTGAAAAAGGCTTCAATGAAGTGATCGAAAAAAATCATCGATCGATTCGTATAACAATATTTATTTCATTAGGCTTGATGAGATGTCCGGGAAGTAAACGAAAACTTCGACGCCCATAGTACCAAGATGAAAATTTTCAAAGAAAACGACTGAAATTTTTTTGGGAGAAAGTAAAAGGAGCTTTCACTTGATACGGGAAATTAATCCAATTCAGTTGAAATGTTGATATGATATGTTGATGTTCATATGAGAAAAAAATTGGTTTTTGATTTACTTTAAACGGAGAATTGCATCGTATAGTGAAGTGGAGAGGAGGGTGTTGTGAGGAATAAAGTTATTTCGGTAAAAAGGCACTTTTTTTTTAAAAAAAAAAAAAGGTCTTTTAGTTACCTGGGCAATGATTTGAAGAAGAACTACGCAAAATTTTAGAGCGATTAGTCCAGAAGACTTTGAGTTATAGTGTACACCGCATTTTTTGAGGTACCTCCTGAAGATTCACTGTCATTCATCCAATTTTCAATATGCTATATTTCACCCTAAGGAGAAAAATTGGGTAAAAAGCTTTCGCATAGGCCTGCTAAGCCAAGACAAGTTTCGGCTCCACTGTGTCTTATCAGTATAAACATAACTTCTGCTCGGACTGGACATCAAGTTTGATTGGTCGTTCGATTGAAACACAAAGTGTGTTTTAGTTTTAGTTATAGGGATTTGCGTCAAGCCGGCGCTAATCAATTCCGACAAAAAGTTAGTATCGGTTTCTGATGAGACGAAGTCGAAACGCACCCATGTAACAATTTTAAATATTTTGCAATAAAAATTTAAGAAAATGTTGCATTATTGTATAGAAATTGACTGTATAGACTTCTGGATTGTACAAAAAACAGCTATATTTTTGTCACCAAAAAGACCTTACTCCAACCCAGTAATGTAGCGCTGGGAAAAAATCCACCTTCCCGGGTTTTTATTTTTGGGTTCTAACCAGATTTTTTCACAAATCATTTGAACGACCGAAAGGAAAAGTCGCAACGATAGAACATGCTTCACAAAACCCGTTTCAATCATATTTGAATATAAAAACCGCAAATAAACTTCAAGCATAACAATCGGACAGAAATCCTTCAGTATAAGAATCGCTTAAAAACATCTCACTGGTAAAACTCGGCAACAATGAACCTGCAGTAAAAAATCAGTTAAAAAAATAAATCGCTCGTAGGAGCATCTATATATTTTTTAGAGTTTTTATACTGAAGGTTTCCCACTTTTATCGTACTTGTTTTTCATAACGAAATCGTACTTGTTTTTCATAACGAAAACTTTTAACGAAATAAGGTAGGTATTCACTTGAAATACCTACCTTCATAGTAAGAAACTCAATCGACTTAGCTTGGAAAATGATGAACAGCTAACATATCACTTATTTAACCACAAATTTTTTAAATAAATGTGGAATCAGCGATTGGACCATGTTTAAATTGATCAAAACTTATCAGAATTTTTAGATATAAGCAAAACTTAATGATAATAATGCCCATAAATAAAAAAAAGTTTGGAAAACAATACATAAATATTCAGTTATTCAAATATAAAAAAAATTGCATAAAACCCAATCTTCCCTTGAAAAATCCGTTATAACCGGGAAAAAAACCTTTAGTAGATCACTGCTCCCTCCCCTTTAAAAGTACCTGTCAATGCTCATTAAAAATATCTTACGCACGTGGTTAATTAATTCTTATATAGTACAACTTAACAGGGTAATCTTGCTAGTCAACTGGTTGAAGTTAAAAATAGCAACAACTGATACTATTGCCGTAACTGACGCACAAACTCTTGTTCAGAAGAAAAATCACACAACCCTTCAACAACCTGCCAATAGACCTGAACCCTGCAACATTGTAAGCATGAAAGTAGCCCTTTCAACAGCTTTCCGCCGCTGGCCTGTCTCTAACGGATGGTTTCCTGTTAAATTGATAATTTTCCCCCACAACACGCCTGTAATCTTTGCAGAACCGGTGATGGATGTTACTTTGCAATGATGCATTGGAACTGCGCCAATTTTACTAAATCCAGAAGGGCACACCATTCCGAGTGTAATTGAATCAATTTACCAGCCAAGCGTGTCTTAATTGGATCGAGCAACAAATGAAGAACTAGGTGTTCCGTTAGTCTCGGGCAGCAGATTGTAGCGGCAGCAGCGCCACCGATCAGCGCACAGTGGTAGCGAGCCATACTAATATGGTCAATTTTTTGCCTGTCTTTCAGTGACGTTTTCGTACTTCAGGTCTTTAGCATAGTTTCAGGAGGCTTCATTGTGAATCTAAATGTGATAGCAATTTAATTGGATTGAAGTGAGTAAAATTCTGATCAACCAACAACTTTTTACATTTCTTATTACATTTCTTATAAAAGAAATGTATAGAATTCGCTCAAACTTTCAAGATTTTTCCCGAGGCCCGGAGGGCCGAGTCTTATATACCAATCGACTCAGCTCGACGATTTGGGACAATGTTTGTGTGTGTGTGTGTGTGTGTGTATGTAACGGACAAATTCTCATTCGTGTTTCTCAGCAATGGCTAAACCGATCTTATCCAAACCAATTTTAAATGAAAGAACTAAAAAACAGTATGAACGCTATTAATTTGTTTTTGATTCTGATGTTTAGTTTCCAAGATATGAATGTTTGAATGCGTAAAAATGGCGTTTTTTGCAGTTTTTTTGAATTATCTGCCGAAATTGACCATATAGAATAGCAATTCATATGTTTTTAGACAGACGGACTATTATCAAAAGAGATATTTAACATTAAATGCGGACGAAAGATTTTTATCATTTCCCATTGCCAGAAATATGACCAAAAACATGTAATCTATTTTTAACGCCAAAACGGCTTATTTTAGGTCAATAGTATCTTCGGTGAATTTAATGGAGGCAATATGCCCTTTCTTTTGGTATTGTGATTTTGCTGATTAATCCCCCTATGAGTGAGATATTTTCCCAAATTTTCTTGGAAGTGATTATATCGAAATGATGCCTTCAGCAAATTTGTAGCTCTTACTTTTGCAAATAACTTTACTGAAGACTTCAAATATCTATTTTGAATACTTTAAAAGTTATGGCTTGTTGTTTGTGGATTACTCTTTGTCGCCTATTTATTGTTCAATATAGTAATAATACATTGAAATAAGCCAAACATTATTTCGATAAAACGAATTTTGCATTTCATTTTTCTATCTACAACCGCTATAAATAATCACCGAACACTTCCAAGTTGTCTGGAAGGAACTTGATAACTTATCAGTGCAAAAATGTTCATTTGTGCGAACCTTCTGACTGCAATTTTTCTAATTCATGACCATCGGATCGATCTGAAACATATTGGAAAATGAAAAGCGAAATAACTAACTCCAAGCAACGGCGTAGCCAAGGGAAGGTTTTGGGGTTTAACACCATACAACGCCCCCCCCCCCCCCCACCACACCCACAAAAAAATTGGATTGAAGTTGAAAATTTATTGATGCAGACTGATTTAATTCAATATTACAATAACAATTATCTGATCCGTACATTGATATTCTGTTGTTGCAAACATCATGAGGACTTTTGATAAATTGTCGGAATGGGGTCCTGATATGTAACTGATCTTTTGGTCTTGATTTCACAGTTGTCTAATTGCATCAATATCAAAATCCTGCCTGAAAACATTCCAATAGAAAATTCCAGAGTTCTGTTTTCAATCATGATCCTCAGATTTCTTTTCAAATTGAGCTCGTTTTTGTAGAGATGTACTGTAATAAGGGTCTTTATTTAATAGGAAGCGAAGTAAAAATTGATTTAATGTCTATGAAACATAGAACTGCGCACCAAAAAATGCATAACTTTCAACATTTGCTAAAAATGTTTTTGCCTTTCTCATTCACTCTAAAATTCGTCAATCTAATCCCGACCGGGAGGGCCGAGTGTCATATGCCAATCGACTCAGTTCATCGAGATCGGAAAATGTCTGTGTGTATGTATGTGGAAAAATATGTGACTTCTGTTTCTCAGAGATGGCTGGATCGATTTGCACAAAGTTAGTCTCAAATGAAAGGTACAACCTTCCCATCGGCTGCAATTGATTTTTTATTGATTGGACTTCCGGTTCCGGAGTTACGAGTTGATGAGTGCAATCACACAGCAAATTCCCATATAAACTGAAATGAAAAATTTTCTAAATCAAATTTGTATTTTTGATGCCAAATGACTTTATAATGCATGAAACATCGAGATTTGATGTAAACTCGAAAAAAAAAAGTTTGACAAAAATTGATTTTTTTGGACTTTGGTACATTTTTGCCTTTCTTTTTTTTTATTTCGATTATAGAGGTTTTAACCTTAAGGTCATTCGCCTCTTCGGGTTAGAAAAATCTCTTGTGAAAAATTTCTAACCCTATGTGCGGGGTCGGGACTCGAACCCAGGTGCGCTGCGTACAAGGCAATCGATTTACCAACTACGCCACGCCCACCCCCTTTTGCCTTTCTCATACAGAAAGGTTATGCAATCACTCTAAAAATCGTCAATCATACCGGCCCAGAGGGAGTATGCAGTGAGTGGTTGCTACTTTAAAAATAAAACTAGTTTAAAATTTCTTAACAAGTTGAAAATTTTCGGCAGGACCCGGACCTCCCGGATCTTACTATGTGATACTGAAACATCGCTTGAAACCAGCGGCGGTCAAGCGATGTTTCAGTATCACATAGTATCTCAAGATCGTGGCTGTCGATCCATTGTATGTATGTGCAAATCGTACTGAACATGAAATATTCATTTCCACCATTTTATTGAACATAACCATAGTAGTCTGGACAAGTGAGACAAGCACAATTGCACCACTAGGTGGATTAAAACAGGTTTATATGTTGGGAATGCGTCGAGTTGAGACGCAAACGTAATATGATTAATAACGAGGATAACACTTTCCGAATGTAGAGAGAAATTTATGAAAAATGACGATTTCCATTCGATTCTAGCAGGTCCTGATCGATTTTAATGAGAAATTGATTTTTGTTGTATGACCAATTATATGTATAGGTCAAATGTTCAAAAACAGTAATTTAAGGTCAAGATAACATCATTTTTAAGCCGCCAATTTCGGAGGTTTAGTATCTTCGATGAGTTTTACAAACGTTAAACAGCGCATCATTTGATAAAATAATTTTGGCGGTATATCGTCCAAGAAGTATTTATGGTGAATTTTCTCAGGTTAATATTCATGACTACAATAAAGTCTCAACAAATTCGCTAAAAACACGAACTCTGTTACTATTTTCTGAAAAATTAATTCTGCATAATTTTAAAACTTCAAAAATTACGGTTTCGGAATTATGCCGTTTGGACAGTTAGATCGATTTTCAGCAAACCCCCACCAATTGTAAAATTGGTATTGTAAAAAAAACGTAAGGGCGATACTTCAATGCTGATAGGTGGAACCGAAAAAGTAAACAATCGTCAAAGGGGCGATACTATCATTTTGTCAATTTCAATAGCAAACACAAATTTTAATTTAATAATTTCAAATACTTCATGAAGTTTTGGGTTTCGATCACTGAATCATGCAATCTAGGATGTAAAAAACACAATAGTTCTTAAATAGGAAATAAAACCAAGTCTGGAAATATTCACTGTTGATTTTCTTTGAATGGTGTCACTGCTAGTGTCGCTTTTTCCAGAAAAAGCGTTGATTTTTAGGTCTCAGTCGCGTTGGAAATTTGAGTAAAGTATAAACTTCATTTCGATTCGAAAAAAAAATCAATTTTTTGGCTCAGTACAATATACATAACCCCTTTAGGAAAATTCAGTTTTCCCACCACAATGCATTGATTGAGGAATTTAGATATTTTATTAACAGAGCATTAGCAATAATTCGTTTGTATGTCTATTTTATGGGCCATTTTTTCGCTTTCCCATTGATTTGGTTTGAGATTTCTAGCACTGATGTTGTCCTATGCTGATTTGAGCGATTCTCTGAGTCCTGCCACTATCCCATGTAGTATGTGTTATCAAAAACATCGCGAAGCATCAAGTTTTAAATGTTCTCATACGATATAATATCAGAAGAGAGTGATAAGAGTTATAAGAAATGTCTCATCACACTGTTAGGTGGATTAAAAGCGTTTTTATTCTTTTATTTAATTTTGTACAATTTTGCTAAGGACATCATTTATCTTTATTTTAATGCGGGCCCATTAGAAAGGGCGGTGGTCAGCTATTATCGTCCACGTCCCTTATCGATTATTTTTATAAAGTGATTCATCAGCAGTGCTATCTTTGAACATGAACCACCTTGGTTATGCAAATAAAATTTTTCCGACCTTATTTTAATGCAGTCCTCATTTCATTCTATTCTGAATTGCACATATTTTGTCGCATGTAATTTTAAATGGTCTTTGATTTGATGGCATTGTAAAGGAACACTTATCCGCCGGTTGATGCCAATCGAGCTGACATTTTTTTTAGACTGAACAAACTAATTTCTTTGTTTGTTTAGTGTTTATTTGTCCATCGAAGAAACTAATCTACTGGGTATTTATTACGCATGGGGAATACGCATGGTCTTGTCTGAGTGAATGATGACTTTTGAATTATGTATGAGGGTTGGAAATTGACAAATCGTAAGAATTCAAAACCAGTTACCATGTTTCGGCAGTCTTATCAGTACGAAGAACAAATTGTTTATTGTAATATTCATTGGTTTACTTTTAGTCCATTAAATCATAAATAAATTATATTAATTGTTCTTATTGTATTGAGTACTTGCGTGTGGTTTGGAATAATACATGCACTATATTACCGTCACGTGAATTATATTTCTTCATGAGTATAAAAATACTGTTGCTTGATTGTTGACGCAAAAGGTGAAAAGTTAGTTTTTGTTCGCTTTTATTGTTTTTAATCTTATTCTATTAATAGGGTAAACAACCTTTCACATGTTATCGGTTGTATATCCGACATACAAAGTTAGTCGTTTCAAGTGTATCGGTAGGGCATATTAATACCGTTTAAAATATGCCTTAGGTAGCATAACGACGCATACGAATGATTATAACATAAGAATCTATCGTCCATGGAGAAAGAAGCCTATACATAATTTACACTAATAATAATACCAAAATTTATGAACAAATAATAATGCGTGTATACACGTTCTCGATAACAACGTTTGTTACACTAACATTCCATCCCTTCCCCGATGACTGCAAGGACGTAGCCGGCGCCGTTGTTGGCATTTATAGAAATCTCGAAAGGTGCACATTGAGGATGGATAGCTTGGCTATTCCCAGTCTTCATTCATTAATTCTCTGTGCAATTTCGCGTGTTCAGATCAATCACGAAGTAGCAACAACGAATTGTACGTTCATCATGCTTATGCTCATGCTCATTTTCATTTCAAGTTTTGTGAATTTTTTAGATGCCGCTTCGTAATTGCCCAGAATTTGTCGATTTACTGAAGTTCCGGGTAGTTTGGCGTATTGCAGTCTTTGGGCACAAAATTTATCTTGATGACACTATAAAACTCTTGAACTGATTTTACATACCGGCACGATGCCAAATCAGACCAAAACACCGAAGGACCAGTCTTGTCTAAAAGATGCAGTCTGTTGTTAAAGGCACTCTTTGTGATAAATTCGCTGCCGTGGTTCACAGTCCTGATTGTGACATAAATCTGGCTTCATTTGCCGCAACTGCAGATTGCTTGCCAGACCGAAAGAAAGCCTGGCCAATTTCGAGTTATTGTTTGTTTGTATTTTTTCGGCGATATCAAATTTATCTCTGGCGGTAAATATCAGGCACCCTCAAAACCGTGACGTTCATTACCTCGAGATGTTTCTAAGTTTGCGATAGAATAATTTCGAATTCTTGAGATTTGCGAGCTTATTTTTTTACGTTTGCTTAGCTAAATTTTACGGTTTTCAAAGAAATTTCACCAAATTTACGTCAACAAGATTTGGTTATTCTGCGTCGCTTCGAAGAGAACTTGTGGCGCAATATTTTAATGGATAGAATTAAGAATGAGAAACCCAAAAAGTCTGATGATATTATAATACAACAAAAATCAAATTTGACGATTGTGAATTTTTCCCGTATTCCGTCCGCATTTAATGTATCAAAAAGGGTTATACTTCAGCGATAGACTTCTGAACCAGTAAAGTTCGCCTGTCTATCAATAATAATATAACATAATATATAACATATAATAGCATATATAATAGACGTTGTAATATTTACGCAGTTATACATAGCCGAGCGCATTGTTTACGAAAACAGTCAACACATCATGAAGTAGAAGAATTCTTTGCTGACCTGGACAAGGGAGTTCTAATGATAAATTTGCGGCAAATCTACCCTACCCTATTGTTCTTCCTTCTTGGCCTAGAAGCTTCATCCTCAAACAACGCAAAGGAACTAAGGAGGTCAAGTTACTATTGTTAATTCTATCAGTATACTGCTAACTGCGCTTTTAGTCATTTTATAAAGAGTATTTCCGAAAAAGCGTACTTAAAGCGTCGATTTAGATTATCCGGGCGCTTTTTGTACGCGGGTCAGGGCAATAAATGATGTGGACTCTTCCAACAATGTGCACAGTCTTGTCGAACAAGACGTAAATAAGCAAAGCAGTCCCACTAATGGTCACCTAATACAAATTTGTTAGAACATACTATTTTACCTCGTCCTGTGCGATTGATATTCAACAAAATCTACGTTCACTGGAGCAGGAATTCCTTGAAATAGCCAATCCCGTGCTTCAGTAGTTCCACATACGAACAACTCGAAACGATAACCACCCCGTCGATTTTAACTTTGTATATAGGCATGTAGGCACGGTAGCCCTTCATAAAATACTTGTTGCCAGTAATACCAATTGCTTTCTTTAGTCAGACACTATCACAAAACTGAGAATTTCGTACTTTCAAAATATCTGCTACTTAGTGGAAGATCTTTGATCTGAAAGCACATCAGATATGGTTCGATGAAGTTCAATGTGTATCGTTTTAAGCGAGAAGGCGAAGTTTTCGATAACGAATCATATTCGCAATCGCCATCCGAGATGATGTTGATTGTATTCCCCCATAAATCACCTGCTCAGTAAACTGATCTGCACTTACTATCTCCTGGAAAGGTACTCCATCCATTGCCTTTAAACACGTAGCGTCAACTGATTTCACATACTCTCTCGAGAAAATGCTCCGTCCATCGCCTTCAAACATCGCAATGATGACAAATCTGCAGTGATCTTGTATTGCAAACTGTACAAAACTTTAGTGTACTGTTAGTGCGTCACATTGATGGCTTTAACGGAAACTGGCTGGGGAATTTCAGTTTTCCGCATCGCCTCTGAACGATTTTCTGAAAATTAGCTACAGCATTTTTTTTAAAATATTTTTTTTCTACTTCTAAATTGGAAAAAAAATATTGAAATTTCTCCTACCGATGTGAGATTTCTGCTCAATTTTGCATCAGTACTTTTCGCCCACTGTGTGCATGATGCGAGGAAATCATAATCTTGGGAGTCTGCACGGAGCGTTGTTCTCAATGATTTTAACCGATGCTGTTTTATCATGCCAGCAAAACTTCTTAAGTAATTATTCATAACAGAAGAAAGCAGAATGCTTAACGATGCTTTTACTAGTCCTCCTAATTCATGAATGAACTTTGACCTATCGTAATGCTGTAATGCTAAAGAACTTCTGTTATATTTCTTTGTCTATGTAAAATTGTTCATTTTTAATACGGAAGGCTTTCTTCATGGACATTGTAATACCAACTAACTATTGGTTAACTAATTAAATTCCACCTGCAATCAGATCTCGCTCAAAATAGAAGCCAAATTGCTCCATTGCTACCAGAAGGCACCCAAGTGGATCCACCAATGTGTCGCTTTATCTGCTTTAAGTAGAAAAATGTCGTTGCTTCTACCAATTAAGGTGCGATGAGTGTCGATCTTGAGCAAATATCTGCCCCGCTATTTTTATTCGGTAATTGGAATATTTGTCAAAAGCGAATATGAATATGAAATGTTAGCTTTCCCGTATATAAGAATTATGATTCGATCGAGGTACGACTGCATGATCTGGCACCACTTAGCACTAATCTCGTAATTGTCAAATTACGGAGAGGTGAGATCTGTTGGTCTCAAGTGCTCCG
The DNA here is from genome assembly GCF_030247195.1 of Topomyia yanbarensis. Taxonomy (NCBI): domain Eukaryota; kingdom Metazoa; phylum Arthropoda; class Insecta; order Diptera; family Culicidae; genus Topomyia; species Topomyia yanbarensis. Next base: position 346,556,793 of record NC_080672.1, on the reverse strand, counting down.
AACGGTGCTCGTGTGTTGAGAATGTGTCCGACAAAACCAATCTCCTCCTATCTGACTCTTCTAATCAGTTCAATGCAATTCAATTTACTCACAAAACGCTGATTACACATCCGGGGCATAACTCTATGTGACAATTCGGTCTTCAAACGCCTCAACACGGAAAACCCTGGGCGCAGCAGTTAAATAAACTGCAACACAAACCAGCACACAATCAACTTATACTAAACCACAAACGGTTACTAAAATATGCACTGTGGATCAGAAAGCAATACTCACTCAATAACTACGGCACAAAATATTTGGAAATCAAACCAATAAAGATGACGATGCCGAAGAATACTAATACAAACTAACTCGTAAGAACAAAAAATCAACAAGAACATCCAATCATTAGCGATTAGCGACGTCAATTTTTATTAAATTTTTGGCATACCACGTTTTTATGTCACGAAACAGAACCATGAACAAAAATCATGGCTTTTATAATTCTCTTCAGTAACGCCCACATAACGCTTTCATTAGTGGAAATATTTGTTTTTGTTTTGTGAACTCCAGTCACCGACTCCGCCAAGTTGTTTCTAATTCGATTCTCAGTACGCGAACTTGTTCACAACTTTATGAACATAAAACCAAAGGTTGAATCATGATTTTTTTCATAGATATAGGAACATTAGTTCACAAAATCAAAATATTGTGGCTATTTTTTGTGAGCTATTTTACGAAATTCGGAATTTTATTCATGAATCCATTCAATCTTTGTGAACTAATTCATGATCTCTAATATATTAGTCACGACCCAATATCCGTGCTCGTGAAATAGTTCACGAAATTATTCATGTGTTCGTAAACACGTTGTTGAAACCTAGTATAATAATCACAACTTACCATTCGTTTTCGTGAAATGGTTCACGAAATCATAAAATATTATTCATGTATTCGTGAACTGGTTCATGATTCCTAACACATTAGTCACCATTCAATATTCGTACTCGAGAAATAGTTCACTAAATCATGAAATGTATTCGTGAACTTGTTCATGATTTATAACATATTAGTTACGATCCAATTTCCGTGCTCGTGAAATAGTTCATGAAATCTAGAAGTATTATTCATGTATTCGTGAATTGGTTCGTGATTCCTAGTTTAACAGTCACAACTTATTATTCGTTTTCGTGAAAAAGTGCACGAAATCATAAAATATTATTCACGTTTTCGTGAACTGGATCATGACTCCTAGTACATGATTTACGATCTATCTAGTATCTATTTGCATGCTTGTGATATTTAGAAGATATCCCCAATCATTTAAAATTTCATGCAACATGGTACTGAAATTTTAACGTGAACTCTTTCACAAAATTTGGAATATTATTCGTGGAATCATATTTGTTCCATGCACTTTTTCATGAAATACCCAGCTGCTAGCGATCAGTAATAGGTACGAGACGCAGACATATAAAAAACTATTAGGACCTCGAATATCGTTATTCATTTGATAAGGCTCATTGTGATGTCTGGACAGAAAGCGAAATCTGCGCTGAGAACCCCAAATAGTGTGCGTGATATATTTTTTTTTTATAATTATTAAATTTATTTAGTCCCAAATGCGGTAGCTCAACGAGGCCGATTGTTCGTTTTTTACAATAAATAAAAAAAACAACTATGTTAAGTTTTTTGTCTCGTTCATACGCAGCTTTCTGCTGCGTGTTGAGATCCTTTTTCTAGGGGGCGAAATATTGCCAGTGTTGTCCACTGCCATTTGAGGTTCGATCCGTTTGTCTTCTTTTGCGTTGTCGTTCATGTCCATGTCCTCATCCGTACTACTTTCCTGCTGCTCGCGGTCAGATGTTCCAGTTTGTGTCTTACTCTTATCGGTCGTCATTGTATGTTCGTATTTTTCGGCATTCGTTTCGTTGTTGTTGTTGCTGGTTGTTGGTGTTTGATCCGAAGATATTGGTTTTGCAGCTGTTAGTGGTTTAGCGTAAGATGGTTCTGGGCTGATTTCAGTTGGATTGGTTAAGTTTTCCTTAACAGTTTCTACGCAAGGTTTTCCGAGGTGCAGCTTCTTCGTGCAGAACTGGCACGTAGGAATTTGCCCTGGGTACGTGACTAGTGATGTTTGATGAATGAGAACATCGTCACTTCCTAACGCTGTGACGGTTATGTATGAGGGACTTGGCTTGGTCACACGCATTCTCACCACACGAACACCGTTAGGGATGCCCGGGAAAAAAATCCTCCAAGTCTCATGTGTAACGGAGTCTACTTCTCCGTATTTTTGCAAGCATTTTTTAATCGCGCCGTCAGGGGTACGCGTAGCCAAATCATGGACACGAACTTCTACAGCGCCGTATATATGTATACGGGAATGCTATATATAACATTGCCGCATTCGGCGGTATGCTGCATATTGTTTCGCGAGATGAATGACTCAGCTTGGTTAATGTAATTGAACGAAATCAGCACGCAATGTTTGATATGATGCATTTGTAGGGTTTTCACTTCAGCCAAATAGTGTGCGTGATATAGTTCACAGAACCAGATATCGCGAATGAGTCTTATTTTAATGATCCAGTTCATATTGTCACGTTATTCCGAGTAAAAACCAAACGTTAGTAACCAAAAAATAATAGATCACGATAAGACGAAGAGAATTTACGAATACCATGATAAAACTGTTGATATCATGAACATCAGTTACATTACTCTTTGAAAGTAAGCTCTAGAATAAAATATCATGATAACATGAACAGAAATTACACAAATCGTGACTAGGATCCCAAAATCATGAACACTAATCACACAAAATACCTAAAATCGTGACAATGATCCTGAAATCACGACCATGAATTGCGCTATTCATGACTAAAATATCACGATAACATGAACATAAGTTACAAAAATCGCGACTAAGATCCTGAAATCATGAACACAAATCACACAACTCGTGACAAAAATATTTAATATGGTGACAAAGATCCAGAAATTATGAACATGAATCACACTGCTCATGACTAAAATATCACGATAACGTGAATAGAAATTGCGAACATCGCGAACAGGATCTTGAAATCATGAATTTTGAACCAGCTAACGTCATGAGAATTCACAAGAATCGCGAATAAGCTCTTGAAATCATGAACAACGTTGCACTGTCGCCTGTGTATTCCCAAACCATGAACAAGAATCACAACAAAAACTAAACATGTCAGGGGAACAACAACAGTAACCCAACCAAACATTCTAATGTAACGCCATGTATATATTTGGGGCGAACTGGTTTTTAGAAAACATAAATAGTTTCATGAATAAGATGTTTATTATTAATGATTTCAGGAACTTGGTCACGGTTTTCGAGAATCGTGACCATTTGTTCATGAATTTATGAACGGATTTTTTTTCCGTGTAGGCACCCCGGGGTTACCCCTTCGAGCTACGAAAATGGTCGCGAATTAAAAAGTAGTACTTTTTTTCTAGACAGCATGAGTCAATGAAGTACTAAGTATATTTTTATAATAAAAACAATGCTGATTTGGAAATACGGAAATTTTTTCCATTTCGTGTAAAAAATGCAAAATATGGGTCCTTTTTGGACGCCAGCCATTCAATTTTGAATATCCCAAAATTGATATTATTGAAGTATGATGAAATTTTGACATAAACGTACCAAAACTTTTTCCAAAGCCAAGAAATACTTTTGACCATCTTTTCGATACTTGGGACCACCGTGCGACGGCCGGTGTCGTAGATAAAATAGGCTAACATCTCGCTCAACAGCTCTGCAAAAGATATATTGCCACATTTAATAATTACATTGCGATCCAATAAACATTCTGCCAGCGATGCATGTAAGTAGATGTATGTGTGCATGTGAATGAGCAGCATTGCGCATTCGGGATGGTGGCCTACATTAATCCTATTACAAGCTCGTTCCGTCCTGCAGAATGATTAGTCGCTTCTCGGCTTGGTTGCAACAAGCTGATCTGGCACGCACATCGTTCGGAATCAAGCGGAATTTTAAGTAAGACATTATCATAAATTTTCACGCGCAATATCTCATTACTGTTTCAGTGCGTTTGAGGATCAGGAACAGCAAGAGCATCCGTAAGTGGTTCAGAACAGCTGCGCTAAATTGAGTGGATAGTTGCGGAGCAAGTAAAACATGTGAATTTGGATGCAAGTCAACGCGGTAATATCAGCTCTGGAAAGGAGCTTACAGAGCGGAAAAATTCTTTGATATTGAAACCATTTGAATCTTTTAAACCTGCAACCCGATAGGGGACTTGCCGGGTGCACCTTATTAGGCATAAAGGCGTTAAGCATAGTATATGTTAAGCATAATAGACGTTAGGCATCAGGGACGATTGGTATAACGGATGTTAAGCATAAATTATAATGGAGATGCGTTTCGAGTTTTTCTCATCAGAATCCGACACTAACTTAGTGACAGGACTAAGCTAGCGCCAGATTCTTATTCTGTTGTATATCTATATATTTGTATATATATTTGTACATTTGAAATGCCAATAATATGCTACATTTGGTATGTGCTAATACTTGGTGAATTTTGGGATAGGAATGCTGAAAAGCCTATTGTGGGAAAAGTTCACCTGATCTAGTACCATGCTCCGCGTATAAACAGTACCTGGAGAATCTGAAGCGTCCCCTTAAGAGATACAGAGATACATTCTTTTGCAACTGAACTGAAAAGAGCACCACCGATAAAATATTATGATTTCTTGTCCCAGGGAGACTGCGACTCTCTTATTTCCTTGGTACTGGCAGATGAAATTCCTCGAAAAGACCAATCTCCGCCGAATCTAGGTGAAGGTTCCCCCGAGCAGCATCATCTGATTTCAGAAATTAGAGATCAAACGAGGAGTTTCCAGTGTTTCCAGGAACACGAAAAATCTCAAGTGGCTCAGCATTTCAAGCGGAGACTCAACTTAGTGCAGGATTGGACGGGCTTAGGTGGGGGACCGGGCACTTTGTGTTATTGCGGAACTCCTCCCGACACCGAGGAGACTTTAATTCTCACGGTATGGCATGGAGTTGTCCTGACCACAAAGAGTTTCCTCCTGAAGATGAATGAATTAACTAGTTTCCTGCAAGAATGGATACAACATTGGCAATAATATCCCTTATTTTATGTAAATTTTTCCACGGTACTTCGCAACTGATTGTCATACTTCTTAACAAAAGTATTGATAGATGCTATATTATCAGCACTTGAGCAAAAGCTGTACCCTAGACAATTAAAATGGGACATGCGAGGTCCATTAAAACACAACCTGTTTATAATTGGCGTTGCAAACAGGAACACAAGATCGTAAAATTGTAGATTCAATTAAATACAATTATGAACCATGATCATGTCGACATAGAATGACCCCTTAGGTAAAAATATTTATACTGTATAGTTCTTGCAATAAAGCATGTGTAACAACAAATCGATCAAATCATGCTAAGAAAACGTACCACCAAAAAAATCCACGAAGAGATCCATCAATCGCGTTCCGAAACCATCAAACTCACAGGTCAACAAACTCGGTAAACCGTCCAATGACCCTGCCCCCATACCTCGAGCTTGCGTAGAAAGACAAATTTCAAATCATTGCTCTCCGGTAAAAAATGGGAGCAATTTACACAAATTACCCAATTTGATCTATCCATTACTTTCTGTCCAAGATTTATGTACTACTGCTTTCGGAATGTCAAATTAAGAGCGCAACAGTAAATTGAGACAGAACAATGCTAAACAGCTTGTTGTTGCACAGCTACGTCGACCAGGCAGGAAGATTTATCATTCTTGGAAGCACCCACGGCGACTTTGGATTGCATCGTTACCTTACCCCCGGCCCTGGAGCAACAACAGTAGTCAGTAATATTATCGCACTTGCTTCCTTTCGTTCGAACTTTTTTCATCAACAGCAGAATTTAACGACAAATAAAAAAAACTGCAAAAGACACGCCCAACTGTACTAACAGCCGTACTGACCATGACAGTATGTGCTAAGTGGGCATTAAGCAGAGGCGATTTCGTTTGCGCTGCGCATCGCGAGCAACCGGGTGGATGATTAGGGGGAGGGGTAGGGGTTGGATGCTCATTAAATTAAAGCTAATTTATACGGTTTTGTATTTGGAGCCATTCGGAGTGATTCGAACTAGAGCATTGCCTTCAGTTGGTACGGCTTTTTGACCGTGAATCCGGGTGATTGAGACAGTTGGAACACGTATCAATGTGTCATCTTTCTCCTTCTTGGCGCTGTTGTTGCATTTTTTTTTTTATTTGACGAGTTGTTTGTGCTTTGGTTTATAAATTGAGCGTAAGTTTTGGGAAAAAGTCTGTTATATCGAAAATAATAGAGGACTTTTATGCTCCACACTATTCCAATTTAATATTCATTCACTGTTATGAAACATCGCAAGTGGAACATGAATCATAATTCGGTTAAAGAAAAAGTATCAACGACATAAAAAATCTCAGAATTTTATAGCAATTGATTTTTTATATAATTCATCAAATATTCATTCTAGGCATTTACATAAAATTTTCATTCTGAGTCACGCATGAACCCGAACTGAGCTCAATTTAGCTCGAATTTGTACAGAGCAGTGATGTTACGTTTCTGTTTGAGAGTCTGAAATGAGTGAGATGAATCTTTCTAACAAACAAACCATCAAGTGGTTTTGAAATTTTGATGTGCAAAATTTTTGTTTATGTCGCCCGATGTTATTATTGGAAAGAGAATCAGTAATCCCCCTGAAATACGCGGAAATGTCTCTGTCTACGGGTCCTTACAATCCTATTTTGATGGTTTACCTACAGCAATATTTAATATGAAATTTGCCTGAGAAATAAATTCAGTCTACTGTCAGTCTACCCGTATCCATAGATAAAGCTTTAAACTGACTGTAGCCTTTTACTAACTAACAATACATGGAAAAAAAATGTTCCCAAAATCGTGAATAAAATGCCATGAACTCTGAAACAACCACGTTTTTACGTTGCGAAAACAGGACCATAAACAAATATCATGGCATTTATAATTATATTCAATTTCCCTTCAGTAACGCTCGCGTAATGCGTATTAATAGAAATATTTGTTTTTTTATGTGAACCTAAATCATGTTTCCCACCATATCATTACCAAATCGATATTCTGTACGTAAACTAGTACACAACTTTAAGAACATGTAACGTTCGAAATTTTATATGTGATTTTGCTATTAATAGTTCACATATGTTACATTACACTTTAACACCATTATCCTAATAGTGGCCGACCCCTTGTAAATACGCTATAAAATACGATCGCATTGCCATAAACATTATTCATAAAACTAAAGATTACCTTATGATGTTATTCGTGGATTTAGGCACATTAGTTCCTATTTCACGAAACTCGGAATTTTATTCATGAATCCATACAGTCCTCGTGAACTAATTCATGATTCTTAATAAATTAGTCTGAATCCAATATCCAATGCTCGGAAAATAGTTCACAAAATCATCAAGTATTATTCATGTATTCGTGAACTGGTTCATGATTACTAGTACCCTAACTACGATTTACCATTCATGTTCATGAAATTATATCACGAAATCATATAAAATTATTCATGTATTCGTGAACTGATTCAGGATTCCTAGTATAATAGCCACTATTTTCCATTCGTGGTCGTGAAATAGTTCACGAAATCACAGAATATTATTCATATATTCATGAACTGAAAGGTACGACTTACCATTCGTGCTCGAGAAATAGTTCGCGAAATCATAAAATATTTTTTTATGAATTCGTGAACTGGTTCATGATTCCTAGTATAATAGTCTCGACATACCATTCGTGCTCGTGAAATAGTTCAGAAAATCATGAAATATTATTCATGGGTTCATGAACTAGTTCATGGTTCCTAGTACTTGACCTAGAGTCTGTCTGGCATGCTTTTGATATTTGCATGGTATCCGTAATCGTTTTCAATTTCGTGCAACATGGTCATGAAACTTTCATGGGAACTATTTCACAAAATAAGAGATTCGTAGAATCATTTTTGTTCCATGCACTATTCCATGAAATGTTATATGTCCAGTAGAGATAGTCGGGTTTTTTGAACCCGAACCCGACCCGAACCCGAGAGCTTGAAAATTGAAAAACCCGAACCCGACCCGAGCCCGAAATTATAAAATTTGAAAAACCCGCACCCGACCCGAGCCCGAAATTTTCAAAATTAGAAAACCCGGACCCGACCCGTACCCGAGAATGAAAATTTTGTAAAACCCAACCCGACCCCGAGAATTTTAAAATTTGAAAACCCGAACCCGACCCGAAAATTTTTAATTTGAGAAACCCGATCCGAACCTAACTTGCTAATATGGAGAACCCACCAAAGATCTCGAAGATTTTTAATTTTAGGCACCCTAGGGTCATCTTAGAAAGAATCACTCGAAGCTGAAGTAGCACCATACGTGTTGAGTTAAATCTGCCTATGGCAAAATGAATCACTGGCCAATAGAATCCCAATTTTTATTTACTATTATTTTAAAAAGAAAAAAAATTGCTATTATTGAACGTCGAATTTGTAATGTTAAGAGAAACTTACAAATCGTCGATATCTTAACCGGAAAGTAGAATAAATCGGTCGCTAACTCATGGGGAAACAAACAACTTAATGGTAACAGTTTCAAACAACCTTGCCCGTCGTACTTAACCAAAAGTTTTAAGTTTGTATCAAAAACCATTCCTGCAAGGCAGTTTTGTATGATTTATCACATGTATTAAATTAGCTATGGTAATTGGCCACAGCAGTACCACTAAATTTGTGATTTCAATATATGGGAATTGCGAAATCATCCCCGGGCTACAACGCCCTTTTTAGTCAATGGTTACAGTTTATTTTAACTGCAAGCAATCTTTATCATAAATCAATTTGATTGTTACTAAACTTCCACTAAAGCAGGTACAACCTATTTGTTGCATTTGACCAACTTAACAGTACCCGCTTAAAGTTTCTTTGGGGTACAAATGTACCCCACAAAACCGTTTACGTTAATGTTTTGTCATGTTTACATAATTCCGAAAACATTATTATATCTTGTTTTAAAAGAAAAACATCGTTACATGGTAAGCGAAAAACTTGTGTAAAATTGTATGTTTTAGAATAAAACTATCCAATTTAATTATAAAATTTAATAAAAATTAGGCATATTAGAGCGATTTTAGTTCTGGGGTACGAATGTATCCCACAAAACCGTTTACTTAGAGAAAAAGTCACGAAACCGTTGTAGGGTTATTATTCAATATGTAGCAAAAAAGTACTACCATTAAGTGCACTCGCCACACCCACTGTTCGATTTCTCGCGACTGTCAAAACGAGCAATCAGGAGCCGATCAATAGATCGGTTTTTATTGTTTCTACTTCCCGTAGATTTCTTCTCGCTTTACTTTAGATACTATTTGCTGTACGTTTTAGCTGAGTTTTACGCGTTTACCCTGACCGCGGCCTACGTATCGGTTTTAAAGTACCTGTCGAAATTAATATTTTAAAACAGAAAGTTGAACCAATATTTTCCGATAAATTCCTGTTGACTTAATTTATAACTAATTATCATGAAAAATAAATCGCAAAGAAATTTTAGATGTGAAACACGTATTGTTGAATGCTCTCTCATGAATGTTCTTTTAAAACATAAAATAATTCAGTCAGTTTGCGAATCTGAAGAGACAGAATTTTATACAAGAATGAAAAAATAATATATTTGGGCACCAGAAAATACGACGAATTCTAGCGATTTAAAGGTGCTACCATTTGGTACGGTTATATGTGGCTTCCATTAGTATAAAAAGAGACTGGGTTTTTGTAGGTGATATATATTGTAGGTACAAATATATGTGTAAATAAATATTCATCACGTAGGGTGTAAGAATAGCATTATGCAAAAAAAAAGAGCGTAAATTGAGGCACTTACCCTAACTTCCTTGTAGTGTGTCGGTGTATGCTTAAATTATCTTAATATAACACGCGACTAATGTTACGGTAACGAAAGTAACGAAAATGAAAAAAATTGAAAATGTGATTTCAAACATAGTAGGCGGATGAAAAAAGATTGGAAGGATTCATTCGAAGAAAGATTGTTGAGTGTGACAGTTGCGGTACCGCATTCGCACCACCCGAATACCGTTGAGTAAAAAAAAATGGAGGAATCCGACAGTTTTGTGTATAGACAGCGTCAAGAAATGGTTGGGTTGTTTTGTTAAAAACCCGAACCCGACCCGACCCCGAAATTTTCTAATTTGAAAAACCCGAACCCGACCCGAGCCCGTAAGTTCAAAATTTTAAAAACCCGGATCCGAGAATTTCAATTTTGAAAACCCGGAACCCGACCCGAACCCGAAAAGCTTCAATTTATAGAACCCGAACCTTACCCGAAACCCGTCGGGTTTGGGTCGGGTCCGGGTTTCGGGTCTAAAAACTCGAACCCGACCATCTCTAATGTCCAGAAAACTGCCAGGACCTTGAATATCGTAATTTATTTAAAGTTCAGTGTGATGTCCCAACAGAAAAAGAAAACTGCCTGAGCACCAAAAATACAAATCGTGTTCGTGATATAGTTCATGGAACAAGATCCCGCTTATTACCCAAGCATTACTTGCAATATGTAGGGGAGACCGAGGAGGGTTGAAACAATTTTTTGTTTTTGTTAGATAAATCGACAAAATTTGTCATTAGACGATTACTTATTTTCAAATTTGTTACTACTGTTAATACTTTTTCAAATTACATCAGAATAACTGGTATAAATCAATAACAAAGTATCAATATATTGATTTTTGTAACAGTGTTCTCTTTGTTTCAACTCTCCTCATACCCAGGTAAGTTAAAACAGCAATGAATGTGAGTTGAAACAAGCAATCAAATACTTTAAATATTATCAAAACATGTTACAGCGACTTATCTAGAACATTCTACAATTATTAAAATGGTTAATATGACCAGTATTTATGACCAGGGTTACCAAAAATACAGAATAATCTGTATTTATAGATTTTTCAGCCAGTTTCAGACCAAGAATCTGTATGTGCAGATATACAGATTTTTGCGTGTATGTACAGATATACAGATTTTTGAGAAGTGATGTTACAAAACCTATTTTAGAAATATTTTTTTAGTTTCAGTAATACTTCCTCCGTGTCTCTCTCAGCTTACCCCTCTATATTTGGCTACGCACGCCGATGAAATCGACTTAAAAATGACTTTTACTGTGAGCCGTGTTTACAAACATTGCTTCACAGTTTAATAGCAGTATTGGTAAACACGGCTCACAGTAAAAGTCATTATTAATGTCGACTTCGTCTGCGTGCACAGCCTTAATTAAAAATAAATCAATATATTTTCACTTTTTCGAGTGGTCGCTCATTCTGAAAGGTAAAGGTTTGTAATGCACTCAGGTTAGCACCCAGCAAAGGCCCGGCTGAAGTCTACTTCCAGAAACGTTAATTGTAATGCTCTGTGACTTTGTGAATTCTCAATTTTTTGTCCGAAAATTAGACAGCTACATTGGTCGACTTAGGCTGTGAACCATTTGGTGAAATTTTTAACTTTTAGTTAAAATCTGACACTTCAAAAGTTATTTGCAAAATAACCCTACTCTGGAGCATGGTTAAAATTGACAGAGCGATAGTTAAATTTGACAGCTCGATGGTTAAAATTTTTCCCATGATGCAGAATGAAAAGGTGGAAACATTTTCTGTACCTGGTTGTCAATATTTTTCAATACAAAATTATGGGATAAAGATGGAAGGGATAAAGATGGAAACGATAACGTGTTGTGTAAAGATTTGTTTGGGTTATTTCATGATGTGAATGTTTACTTTTCGAGGCTATGACTGTCATACTTAATGTAATAAGAAAAAAAACTAATTTTAAAATATCGACAAATGTTCACACCTCTACCAACTTGTGGTCATCGCAGCTGTCAATTCTAAATAACTATCCATATGTCAACTTTTGAAATGGTTCGCTCTCTCAAGGACTCAACTGATTCGATACAGATATCGACACAGATTTTTCAAAGAGTAAATACAGATGAAAAGATTTTTTAGGACAAAAATACAGATTTAATTTTGGCAACCCTGTTTATGACTACAAGTTATACAAGTTTATGAAAACAGGTAATTTGGTATCCATGTCGGCACTATTTAATTACTTCGCTCCAAGCTTCAGAAGTAAAAAAATAGGATTTAGAAGTAAACAATGTTGATCACTGTTGTCAATTCAGAAAAGAATAATCTTAATTATTATTATTCGTTCAGGAACGATAATGTGATTATAATATTGCCATAAGACTAGAAGATCATCATCGAGGAGAGTTGAAACAAGGTGTTTCAACTCTCCTAGGTCGAGATGTAAGGCTTGATCCACAATTTACAATTTATACATCGCAAAGATAGAAAGAAACGCATACAATTCATTAATGTTAACTCGTAGACTACATAATAGTGATATTTTCATGATTGAACATCACTTAATATCCCATTTATACTAATTTGGAAAAAATAACGAAAACTTACTTTCGCTCATTTTTTGTAGTGTATTTACGTAAATACTCAACCACTAATTTAACGTAGCTGGTGTGTATTGGAGGGTTTGTGGGCACGATATAAATAAAACAAATCTCGACAAACATATGATTACGGCTTAAAAGCCAACTGTCAAAATTCTCTTTGAAAGAAAATTCCGGACAAACCGTTACCCACCAATCACAGATGTTGGTAGTAAACAAAAGAGAAAAGTTTTCTTTTTCATTAACTGCTGTAAACTGTGTTTGGCCAGTAACCGTTCGTCCGAAATTTCCTTTCAAAGAGAATTTTGACAGTTGGCTTTTAAGCCGTAATCATATGTTTATCGAGAAATGCATTATTGTTTTATCCCTAACGGTACTATTTTGCTAGTAATGGGCACTGTTTCAACTCTTCTCTGTTTCAAATGTGCTCGGGTTCCCCTAATGGCCGCGGTTTGTTGCATAACCATAAACTTTTGCTGGTGCGCTTTTTCAGTTGCTAAATCAGTTGAATAATGGTTTATGTACGCTTTATTTCAACAAGTTTTGTTGTAGAAACGGTGCTGCTCGGGTAGTCACACATTCATGTTCCTGTTTATATTGCCGCGATCCTCCGACAACCGATGATAACCAAAAAATAACAAATCGCAATAACGCAAAGTGACCAAAATATCAAGTTAACATGAATAAAAATTACGAAAATCGTGACTAAGATCCTGAGATTATGAATATAAAGTGATCAAAATATCAAAAATCGTGACTAAGATCCTGAATTCATGAACATAAATCACTCTACTCGTGACTAAAATATCACGATAACGTTTATAGGAATTATGAAAGTCCTGACAAATATCCTGAAATCATAAATATAATCCACATTACTCACACAAAAATCGGAACTAGTATCCTGAAATCATGAGCATGAATCACTCTGCTCTTGATCAAAATACCATGAAATTACGAAAATCGTGACTAAGATCCTGCAATCATGAACATAAATCACGCTACTCTGCGTCTACGCTAGCGTGGTCCCGATTTTCATAATTTATATTATATTCCTTGACAATTAAGTCACGTGCTTCGTATTGGATTGTTCTGGTAGAGTAATGTGAATTATGTTCATGATTTCAGGATCGCAATATTTTAGTCACATGTAGAGTGATTTGAATTCATGATATCAAGATCTTAGTCACGACTTTTAATATTTTAGTCCCGACTCTTGTGATTTATTTTCATGATTTCAGGGTCTTAGCCACGATTTTCGTAATTTATATGCACATTATCGCGATATTTTTTTTCTTGAGCTTACTTTCGAATTTGACACATGGAGTAATATAACTCATGTTCATGATATTCGTAATTTCTATTCATCGTACCATGATATGCTATTTATTAATTACTATTGGATTTTTTTCTCGAAATATCATGACAATACGATAAAGTGTGACTGACTGGTGGTATCTTGTTTTGTGAACTATATCACGAACACGATTTGGTGCTTAGGGCAGTTTTCGTTTTCTGTCCGGACATCACATTGATCCTTATTAAATGAATAACGCTAATAGCTCTCTTCTGTCTGCTGCTCGCACCTATTACTAGTAGCTGCCAGCTGGACATAAACATATGATATTTCATGTAAAACCCCAAATTTTTTGAAATACTTTACGAGAAAATTCCAAGACCATAGGCAGATTTATATGTGGACATAGCGGCTCGGAGTTGGGACCCAACAAATGGAGCATGAATCTTACACATATGAAGTAGACGCGGCGAATGCCTTCGCCAAAAGCGGTTTAACGAGGTCACCACCTCGGCAAAGCCAACCAGTGCAACAACAGCACGACTAGGATCATACGTCTCCCAACCTTTGAACGGAACGGATCGTTATATTTCACAGTGGTGTTCGGTGTGTAAATTTCAGTGATTCAAGGTCATCCTTTGTTCGTTCGTTAGCTGCCATTCTGCTGGTGCCGGCAGTAAATCCAGTACATTGTTTTCGCTGGTGCGGAACAATCGACGTTGTTTACAGATAAGTTTTGCTTTATTTTTTTTCCTCGTTTCCTTTCTTTCCTTTTCCCTACTTTTACTCTACCTTGTAATCAAATAATAAGACACATTCCCGTTTATATAACGCTCTGCCCTCGTGCTTAAATGGCCGAGGGCGAAATACCATCTGATGTAATCATGGAAGTCCCTGATCCCCCTAATACTCGCATTGCTCCCCGTATAAAGCAGTACCCAGAAGGTTCCTCTGGGCCATGGGTGGTATATTTTCGGACCGGAGAGAAACCGGTTAATATATTAAAACTTTCTCGAGATCTGACTGCTAATTACCCGGCCGTAACTCAGATAACACGTGTTCGGGCAAACAAGATACGTGTTCTAGTGAGTGATCTCGGCCAGGCAAACGCGATTGCTTGCTGTGAGCGCTTTACGCGGGAATTTAAAGCGTACGTGCCTTGTGTGGCCTGTGAAATCGATGGGGTAGTGTCCGAACCGGGCCTGAAATGCGAAGAACTGTTGGAGCACGGGGTTGGCTGCTTTAAGGACCCCTCACTTGAACAGATTAAGATCTTGGAATGCAAACAATTGTATACCGCAAACACCGAGGGAGGTAAGACTACCTACTCTCTATCAGGCTCGATTCGGGTGACATTCGCCGGGTCCTCTCTTCCCAACTACATCCTCCTTGACAAGGTTCGCCTACCAGTTCGCCTGTTTGTACCGCGGGTCATGAACTGCAGCAATTGCAAGCAGTTGGGCCACACAGCCACATATTGTGGAAATAAGAAACGATGCGGCAAATGCGAAGGAGAGCATGAGGATGACTCTTGCGACAAAGAAACTGAAAAGTGTATTTGCTGCGGGGGCCCTTCACATGCTCTTAAATCATGTCCTGCGTACAAGCAGCGCGGGGATAAAATTAAGCGCTCCCTTAAGGAACGCTCAAGGCGTTCTTATGCAGAAATGCTAAAGAATGCTTCGCCATCTGTCCTGTCCGAAAATCCCTATGCTGGTTTGGCTAACGTTGAGCAAGAATCTGACGACCCACGAGAGGGAACATCTTTGGTTAACCCAGGGGAATCCAGGAAGAGGAGAAATCCAGCCTCCCCTACATTGCCTCGTAAGGGTGCCAAGGTGTCGTCCACTCAGAGTGCGCCAACCGCAATCAATAAATCCAACGGAAGTGATGCACAAAAGCCGAAGCAATTTGCTCCTGGACTTGGAAATATTAATTCTAACAAGGAGTACCCACCACTTCCAGGGACACCAAAAACCCCAAGTGTCCCCTTTTTTCAAACAGATACTCAGTCCAGTAGCGGACTAATGAAATTTTCTGACATAGTGGACTTAATTTTCACAGCTTTCAATGTTACTGATCCTCTTAAAAGCCTTCTGATACGTTTTCTCCCTATAGTGCAAACATTTTTGAAGCAGTTGACTACTAAATGGCCCCTCCTTGCAGCGATCGTATCCTTCGATGGCTAAGTCATCGAACGAGGTCACCGATTCGATCACTGTTCTACAGTGGAACAGCAGAAGTATCCTCCCGAAAATCGATTCCTTTAAATTTTTACTAAATAGTTTAAAATGTGATGCTTTCGCATTATGTGAAACTTGGTTAACTTCCGATATAAATCTCAACTTCCACGACTTTAATATAATTCGGCTGGATCGAGAAAACCCCTATGGAGGAGTACTTTTGGGGATCAAAAAGTGCTATTCTTTCAACCGAATTAACCTCCCTTCGACACCAGGCATTGAAATTGTCGCTTGTCAAGTTTTAATCAAAGGTAAAGACCTTTGCATTGCTTCCATCTACATTCCTCCTAGAGCCTCGGTAGGGCACCGAACGCTTTGTAATATCACGGAATCCTTACCGGCACCGCGGCTAGTTCTGGGAGACTTTAACTCGCACGGTACGGTATGGGGCTGTCTTCATGATGATAATAGATCAACATTAATCCAAGATCTTTGCGATAATTTCAACATGACCATCTTAAACACGGGAGAAATGACGCGGATCCCTACACCACCAGCACGCGCAAGCGCGTTGGATTTGTCGCTTTGCTCGACATCGCTACAGTTAGATTGCATGTGGAAGGTGATCCCTGATCCCCACGGTAGCGATCATTTGCCTATCGTGATTTCAATTGCTAACGGTTCAAGACCATCGGAAACAATCAATGTCTCGTATGACATTGATTGGAAGAGTTACGCGACCGCGATATCCGTTAAAATCGAATCCACTCAAGAACTTCCTCCGGAGGAAGAGTACAGGTTTTTGGCTGGCTTGATTCTCGACAGTGCGAATCAAGCTCAGACTAAACCAGTACCCAGCGCGAATACCCATGGACGGTTTCCCACCCTGTGGTGGGATAAAGAGTGCTCAGAGCTGTACGCGGAAAAGTCCACTGCATATAAGGCCTTCCGGGAAGACGGGTTACCCGCTAGCTATCAACAGTACGCGTCGTTAGAAAGGCGAATGAAGAGTCTAATGAAAGCCAAAAAACGCAGTTATTGGCGCCGGTTCGTCGACGGGTTAACGAGAGAAACAGCGATGAGCACTCTTTGGGGTACGGCTCGACGTATGCGTAACCGTAATAGTACCAACGAGAACGTAGAATATTCAAACCGTTGGATATTCGCTTTCGCCAAGAAGATCTGTCCGGACTCTGTCCCGGTACAGAAAACGTGCCGCGCCGCGTCTCCTCACGATACCGCGAACGAAACATCGTTTTCGATGGTGGAGTTCTCACTTGCTCTCTTATCGTGCAACAATAACGCCCCAGGGTTAGACAGAATTAAATTCAACTTGCTGAAGAATCTGCCTGACACTGCAAAAAGGCGCTTGTTGAATTTATTTAACAAGTTTCTTGAGGGTAACATTGTCCCTTATGAATGGAGGCAAGTGAAGGTCATCGCCATCCAAAAACCAGGAAAACCAGCCTCCGACCACAACTCGTATCGGCCGATTGCAATGCTGTCCTGTATTCGGAAGTTGTTCGAGAAAATGATCTTGTTTCGCCTCGACAATTGGGTTGAAGCAAATGGCTTACTGTCAGATACACAATTTGGCTTCCGCAAAGGCAAAGGGACGAACGATTGCCTTGCGTTGCTTTCTACAGAAATCCAAATGGCCTATGCTAACAAAGAGCAGATGGCATCAGTCTTCTTGGATATTAAGGGGGCTTTTGACTCAGTTTCTATCAACATTCTGTCAGAGAAGCTGCACCAGCATGGTCTTTCGCCAATTTTAAATAACTTTTTGCTAAACCTGTTGTCTGAAAAGCACATGCACTTTTCGCATGGCGATTTAACAACATCGCGATTTAGCTACATGGGTCTTCCCCAGGGCTCATGTCTAAGTCCCCTGCTCTACAATTTTTACGTGAATGACATTGACGATTGTCTTGCCAATTCATGCACGCTAAGGCAACTTGCAGACGACGGCGTGGTCTCTGTTACAGGGCCCAAAGCTGCCGACTTGCAAGGACCATTACAAAATACCTTGGACAATTTGTCTGCTTGGGCTCTTCAGCTGGGTATTGAGTTCTCCACGGAGAAAACTGAGTTGGTTGTTTTTTCTAGGAAGCGTGAGCCGGCGCAACTCCAGCTTTTATTAATGGGTGCAACGATCAACCAGGTTTTCACATTTAAATATCTCGGGGTCTGGTTCGACTCTAAAGGTACCTGGGGATGTCACATTAGGTATCTGAAACAGAAATGCCAACAAAGGATCAATTTTCTCCGAACAATAACTGGAACATGGTGGGGTGCTCACCCAGGAGACCTGATCAGGTTATACCAAACAACGATATTGTCGGTGATGGAGTACGGGTGTTTCTGTTTCCGCTCCGCTGCGAACATACACTTCATCAAACTGGAGAGAATCCAGTATCGTTGCTTGCGCATTGCCTTGGGTTGCATGCACTCGACCCATACGATGAGTCTCGAAGTGCTGGCGGGCGTTCTTCCGCTAAAAAATCGATTTTGGGAACTCTCATATCGATTGCTCATCCGATGCGACATTCTGAACCCGTTGGTAATTCAAAACTTCGAGAGGCTCGTCGAGCTTAATTCTCAAACCCGTTTTATGTCCTTGTACTTCGACTACATGGCACAGAGCATCAATCCTTCTTCGTACAATCCCAACCGTGTCCGTTTCCTAGATACTTCTGATTCTACTGTATTCTTCGACACATCCATGAAGGAAGAGATTCGTGGAATCCCGGACCATATACGCCCGCAGGTGATCCCCAATATATTTTATAATAAATTCCGAGAAGTCGACTGCGACAAAATGTTTTACACTGACGGATCAAATCTCGATGGGTCCACTGGCATCGGTATCTTCAACAATACTATCACCGCTTCATTCAAGCTCAATGATCCCGCTTCAGTTTACGTCGCAGAGTTAGCTGCAATTCAGTACACCCTTGGGATCATCGACACTCTGCCCACAGATCACTACTTTATCGTTTCGGACAGCCTCAGCTCTATCGAGGCTCTTCGTGCGGTGAAGCCAAAAAAGCAACTCCCGTATTTTCTGGGGATGATACAGGAGTCCTTGTGTACGTTATCTGAAAAATCTTATCAGATTACCTTTGTTTGGGTTCCCTCTCATTGTTCTATCCCGGGCAATGAAAAGGCCGACTCATTAGCAAAGGCGGGCGCATTAAATGGTGACATATACGAAAGACCAATCTGCTTCAACGAATTTTTTAGTATTTGTCGTCAGAGGACGCTCAACAGTTGGCAAACCTCGTGGAGCAACGGGGAACTTGGACGATGGCTACATTCGATTATCCCAAAGGTATCAACGAAGCCTTGGTTCGGGGGGATGGATGTGGGTCGGGATTTTATTCGCGTAATGTCCCGACTTATGTCCAATCACTACACCATGGATGCGCATTTGCGGCGTATTGGGCTTGCGGAGAGTAGTCTGTGCGCTTGTGACGAGGGCTATCACGACATCGAACACGTTGTCTGGGTATGCGCCGGGTATTGTGACGCCAGGTCTCAGTTAAAGGAATCCCTTCGGGCCCGAGGTAGACCACCCAATGTCCCAGTCCGAGATATGCTGGCAACTCGTGATTTCCCCTATATGTCCCTTATTTATACCTTCATAAAAACGATAAATATCCCAATTTAGCCCCTCTCTTTTATTTCTCGTTTTTAGAGTTTCCTCCTGCCTTGTGGAACCGATCAGCTCCAGAGTGCCACTATGTAACCGCCGTCGCCCTTACCACTACTCCTGCATAGAAGGAAACTGAAGCGAGAGCGACTCGAGTTCCGATGAGTTTTGAAGGATTCCCCGCGTGTCCGAAGAATACCATCCGCCAATCCGGTACTCGACGACTTACTAGACTGAGGCGCAAATTTGTTTCGCTGATCCCCCTTCCCCCCCCCCCCCCCACCGTTCGAGCGAAAGTTGCAAGTTTTGCTCTTCTTTCCCTGTCTCTCCCCTGTCCTTGATACAACTGCTGCTACACTGATGCGGAAATAAGCCACCCTCTGAATATCTTGACCAAGCATAAGTTTTAGTTAAAAAATTCAAATTAGTATTCTGTATTCCTAGTTTTAAGATAGCTATAATTTTTACTCTTTATTGAAACTCTTGTCCTCCATCTTGTAAATAGAATTGAATCCCTAGTTTTAAGATTTCTGTGAAGTTTCTCATAAATATTTGTTCCCCCTTTTGTGTACTAAACTATATTGTTAGTTTTAAGATAACCGTAAAATATTTCGTAAAATACTATTACTCCCCCTCTTGTATATCAAAGTGAATCCCTTGTTTTAAATTTTTTCATAAAAAAATCTTTTGGCCCTCTTTTGTATATTGAATCTTATTTCTAGTCTTAAGATAGCTGTAAACTTTCTTTTCCTTTGTAAAAAAATATTTCAACATTGTAACCTCCTAGTTTTAAGATATCCAAAATGTAAAAACAAAAGCATTTGGCACCGCCAAGCTAACGCATTTGTGCCTATCAAATAAACGAAATGAATATAATATAGCACGACTAGGAGAAAGAGCAGCCGCAGCTTTCACAGGAGGGCCCAAGTAACAAAGTTTTATAGCATGCTACAAGTGAAATCTAAGTTTTACCAGAGGCTATAAAACTACCATAAAACCTCAATTGTTACTAGGGGGAGCGCCTGGTTGAAAATATCAAGCTTGTCGAGTATAGCAGTAGCTAAAAAACTGGTGGACGAACTGCACAACTTTGTACACAAGGACATCAAGCTACTGGTCCTGAAGATACAAGGAAACCTCGGATTGGCCGTCAAGGAATGGAGAATATTGGAGCAGAAAGCGGAGGTAACCGGAAAGGAGCTGTTGATCACCAAAAAGTCCTTGGAAATAAGGCAAACATTGACACCACCGAAAATGAGGGAAACATACGAGCAGTGATGTACCGATGGGAAAAATTCCATCTTCCCGGGTTCTTATTTTTGGGTTTTAACCGTGTTTTTTCCCAAATCATTTTAACCCGGACGAAATATGGGTTTTTTCGTTTTATCGAATGTATGGTGTTCATTTAATGTTTTTAGCCTTTCGGCAGTCGCGCTAGTGCACTGAGTACACGCTGCTCTGAAAATCTAGCGAAATCGTCTTAGGGCACCAGCGGCTGCTCGTTCAGTGGACCATTTGCGCGACTTCCGGAGGGTTGAAGAATCTTGCATTTACATTTGAGAGACCGAAAATAAAAGTCGCAAGGATAAAACATACTTTGTAGAACCCACTCCAAATTATAAACATTAAGCGTAAAAATCGGACAGAGATCCTTCAGCTTAGAATATTCTCACCCGAAAAAGTCGGCAAGGATGAACATCCAGTATAATTCGCTCACGGTAAATTCCGTACAACGTTACATTCAAAATTAAAAGTTTAATAAAAAAAAGTCTTGTAAGAACCGGATATACTTTTTTTACGGTTTTAATTCTGTAGGACATAATCGAAAAGCTCCTGTCTGATTTTTAAAGTTTAAATCCAATTTTCACATTCTAATATATTTATAACGGGTTTTACGAAGCATTTTCTGTTCCTGCGACTTTAATTTCGGTCCATTCCATAATTAAACTTGTTTCATATAATACTGGGAACAATAGTCATTGTTACTCTAACTAGTGAAAATTAGAATAATCGTGTGATGCCCAAACTACTTTTATTCTGCTTGTTCCTCATTTTAGGGATTGCTATACTTTCAGCGAAATGAGGTAGGTATTCACACAAAATTTAGAAAATACCTATTTAGTACGGTTTAGATTAGTTTAAAGTTTTATCACTTGTATAACCCCAATATTTGTAAAGAAATGTTGGATCACCGCTATAGCATTGATTCAATCGAGGAAAACCATTCAGAATTCATATACATGCAAAACTTTATGACAATAATGCTCATAAATAAAATAAAAATGTTTGGATAATAATACATTAATGTTCAATTACTAAAATATCACAAAATTGCAAAAAACCCAATCTTCCCGCGAAAACACCGTTTTAACCGGAAAAAAACCTTGGGTTTTTTCCCAAAATTATAAAAACCCGATTTGGTACATCACTGCATACGAGGCAAAAGACAAACCCCATGGGACGTCCCTCTCTACACCGAAGAAACCAAGAGCTTGTCCAGGTAATGCCAAACCAGGAGGTTCCAAGAAACACCAGGAGGCTCCCGGCGTAGTGGCACGCATAACGAACGAAGCAGCCACCAACTTGGTTAAAAACACCAAATGGGAAGTCATCGGCAGCACAAAACGGAAGGCGAACAACAAGGATAGATCCGAAAAGCGAAAGCTTTTCCAGGGACGAAACAAAGGTGAAGCATTCATTGTCACAGTTAAAGATGACTCATACGAGGAGGTACTGCGCGCAATGAGGACAAACCCGGTGCTCAAGGAGCCGGGCTCAGACGTCAAGAGAGTCAGGCGCACCCGCACCGGAGAGATGATTCTGGAACTGAAAAAGGATCCGGAATTAAACAGCTCTACTTATAAAGAGCTCACCGAGAAAACTGTGGACGAAGCGGTGAAAGTAAGAGCCTTGTGCCCAGAGGCAACCATCTAATGTAAGGGCCTGGATGAGATATCCTCGGAAGAAGAGCTAAGAGAAGCTATGGAAAAACAGTGCGAGCTTGGAGAAGTGTAGTTGATGATCTGAATGAGGAAGGGACCTTTCGGCACGCAAACGGCTTCAGTTAGGCTTCCAGTCGAAGCAGCAAACAAGGCACTTAAAATTGGACAGATCAAAGTTGGCTGGTCAGTATGTCCATTGAGTGTATCTCAGCGACCGGAAGTGTGCTTCAAGTGTCAAGAGTTCGGTCACCTGGTGAGAAACTGCAGTGAACCTGACAGTAGCGAATTATGCAGAAGGTGCGGGGAAGAATGCCATGTGGCAAAAGATTGCCGACAGGCTCCGAGATGTCTGATCTGCGCAACCGAAGTAGGTAACAACCACGTTACAGGAGGCCCACGTTGTCCGGTCTTAAAACAGGCGACTGCAATGAAGTCACAATGGATCAACCTCAACCACCGTGACACAGCACAATACTTGCTCCAGCAATCTGTAGCGAAGTCTAAATGCGATATAGGGTATCATTTCGGAGCCTTACCGTATCCCGGCCAGCGATCGAAACTGGATAGCAGATAATGCAAAATCAACGGCGACTTGGACGACGGGAATTTTTCAGGAAGTGGTTTAATGTGCGGATGAAGGCTTCGTAATCGCCAAAATCAATGGAGTTTTCTTCTGTAGCTGCCACGCACCCCCGCGATGGACGACCGATCGATTCACAGAAATGCTCGATAAGCTGACAGAAGAGCTTACCGCTCGGAGACCTGTTGCTATAGCCGGCGATTCCAACGTTTGGGTAGTAGTACGGAGTAGCCGCTTTACCAACTCAAGGGGGAGTAGTCTACTCGAGGTCTTTGAAACGCTGAACATAGATGTAGCAAACGATGGTACAACCAGCACCTACCGCCGCGAAGGTCGACATTCAGTTATTTACGTTACCTTCTGCAGCCCCGGGCTGCTTGGAAGTTTAAATTGGAGAGTGGGTGAGGGGTAGACTCACAGCGATTACCAAGAAATAGACAGTCGGAAACGCCACACGAGCGGAGGTGTAAAACAACGATGTTCGACAAGAGTCTTCGTCAAGGCGTTGAGGCATGAGTGCAATTGACTTCAGTGCAGATGAAGTGACAACGGCAGTCGCCGCCCAGCTTTCTGGTGAAATTCGGCGATTGCCGACCTACGTACATGCTGCCACCGAGCCCGGAGGAAGATGCAGAGAGCCCGAAACGTCGCGGAAAGAGATGCTCTAAGACCAGCGTATGAGGCGACAAGATCCGCACTTAACAAGGGAATCAAGCTCAGTAAGAAAGCTTGCCTTGAAGAGCATTAGCGCATCGCCAATTCAAATCTGTGGGGCGACGACTATAGAGTTGCCATGGCGAAGAAAGGAGGACCGGCAGTACCACCGGATAGGTGCCCGGAGAAGATGAAAGTCATCGTAGAAGCGCTATTTCCACAGAATGAATCGGGTAACCAGCTTCTTCTTCGCAGTCATGACTATGAAGAAGAAGGTCGGGCTCGGGCAACCAACGATGGTGGTGGAAAAAGCCTTGAGCACCAAGAAGGCCCCGAGACCAGACGATATCCCCAACATGGCACTGAAAACAGCAATCGTATATAACACGGATATATTTAGGGCCGCGTTGCAAAAGTGCATCGACGATTGTGACTTTCCCGACATCTGGAAGCGACAAAAGCTGGTGCTGTTGCCGAAGCCAGGTAAGCCCCCTGGAGATCATTCAGCATACAGGCCGATATGCCTGTTGGATACAGACGGCAAGGTGCTTGAAAGAGTAATCCTTAACAGGCTTACAACATACACAGAGAATGGACTATGTAATATGCAGTGAGGTTTCCGCAAAGGTAGGTCCACTGTGGATGCCATACGAAAAGTCGTGGAAACTATGGAGGCTGCGCAGAAGCAAAAGATAAGATGAAACCGCTACTGCGGTGTGGTTACACTGGACGTAGAAAACGTCTTCAACAACGCTAGTTGGGCCGCAATCGTCGATTCGCTGCACAGACTGAGAGTTCCCGAGTACCTCTGTAGGATTCTGAGGAGTTACTTCCACAACCGGCAACTGATCTACGAAACTGACGCCGGAAATAGGAGTGTAACCGTAACAGCGGGCGTTCCACAGGGTTCCATACTCGGCCCACCTCTTTGGAATACTATGTAAGACGGAGTGCTGAAACTGAGCCTCCATAGGGGCGTAAAGATTGTCGGTTTTGCGGACGACGTGGTGCTCCTAGTGATCGCCGAATCACTAGACGAAGTAGAAATACTTGCAACGGAGGCGATAGATGTTGTGGAAGACTGGATGCGCGAGAAGAAGCTGACGTTACCTCACCACAACACCGAGATGGTTTTGATAAGCAATCGAAAGGCAGTGCAGCAGACAAGAATTTCGGTCGGAGAGTATATCATCAACTCAAAGCAAGACAACTGGGAGTGATGATGGACGAGCAACCAAACTTTAATAACCACATCGCATGCGGGAGGGCCGTAAAAGTGATCTCTACACTATCTCGGATTATGCCCAATAATTCGGCAATCAGTAGCAGTAAAAAGCGACTACTGGCGAGTGTATCCACATCGGTGCTCAGATATGCAGGATCTGCTTGGGTGACGGCACTGCAGATGAAGAGGAACACATGTCGACTGAACATGGGGGACTGCGGATATCGAACTATCCCGTCAGATGCAGCCTACGTGATAGCTGGAACGATTCCCATGAACCTTCTACTCGAAGAAGATAGCGAGTGTTATAGGAATCGAGGCACGAGAAGAGTCCGTAAACGAACCCGAGCTGACACCTTAATAAAGTGGCAGCATCAGTGGGATAACGCTGTAAACGGTAGATGGACCCATCGACTAATTCCATGTCTGTCAGTGTGGGTGAACAGAGTGCACGGCGAGGTGAACTTCCACATGACGCAGTTTTTGGCTCGTCATGGCTGTTTCAAAAAGTATCTGAACAGGTTCGGCCACGCGAGTTCACCGTTCTGCATCGCGTGCAGTGATGCAGAGAAAACGCCTAAGCACGTGGTTCTCGAATGCCCGCGATTCGAGCACGAGCAAAACGAAATGAGAACCATTGTCGATGGGGACGATAACATGACCAATATTGTCCAAAGAATGTGCGCGGACAAAGAAAAATGGGATGCGGTGAACAGAACAGTCGTTCAGATCATGTTAGCGTTGCAACGAAGCTGGCAAGAAGAGCAACGACCAGCAACGTAGGAGTACATGGCCTCGGGTTATCGAGCCACCGATCAACCGGAAGGTACAACTGGAATCGCCGGACCAACCATGGCACTTGACAAGTCAGTCTGAGGAAGATATATAACGTAGACCCCTGAGCGCGACCGGAGTAGGCTAGATCCATCGCCGGGGACAAGACTGGGCGCAAGCATAGTCGACGGTAGGAGTACCTGAGAACCGAAAGCTATTCTCCCCCGGATCGCAGGACTGACCCCGGCACTTAACCGACCAGCATCGAGATAATGGTTTCGTGAGAAATTTCAACGTCGGGAAATTTCTCCGTCGGAGCAGGCAAGGCCCACCGCTGGGTACTAGATCGACTAGATCGTGAAGTAGCACCAGCAAATGATCGTCGCAGCGCCTGTGAACTGGAAGTCACCCTCCACCCAGAACCGCAGGACTGTCGAGGAACTCTTCGGTGGAGTAAGAGTATCCACTGTCGGAGTAGGAGTATCCACCGTTGGAGTAGAAGTATCCACCGTCGGAGACTTTTCCGAGTAGTCCGTAGCGAATCGCCGGCCTGAATCGTCGGGGCACCAGTGAACCGGACGCAATCCACCACCCGGAATCGCTGGACTGACCTCGGCATTCTGCCGGACTGCATCAAAGTAATTACAACACGCCCACGGTTGCAGGAGACATTCTTTCATCGGGGAACTCCGCCGCCGAGGTAGGCTAGCTCCACCGTCGGGGACTACGCCGAGTAGCACCGAACGCGACAAACCAGCAGTATAGGGTCGTCGGGGCACCAGTGAACCGGAAGCCACCCTTCAACCTGGATCGGACAACGGCATCCAACTGGTCAACGTAGAGAGGAGCGCATATATAATATCATGCCGTGCAGGACTGATATGGTGGTTATTAGACCACCGAACTAACACGAGAGGGATTCCATGAGAAACCGGCCGACCGCAAAATATGACCATCGTCGATTCGAACGAAACTTTGCAGGTGTGTTCGCTGTATGAATGTCCATGATATTCTCTGGCAATTGGAATATTTTGATACAAGAGTAATTTTTCAAAAGGGCGTAAACGTTTCTACGTGTATGAATTTCAATTTTTTTTTTGTCCGATTACTGTATTTTATACAGCAAAACTATCTGAGAACAAGTTACAGGGAATGAATACTTCTGTCCGAAAAAAAATATACACTGAAAAAAATGTTGTGTCATTTTTCAAAAAAACAAAAATTTATGATAAAAATTTAAATTGCGAAAAAACCCATTTTTTTAAATTTTTTATATTTTGTTACCAAAAACCTAAAGAGAAAAGAAACATTTTTATTGTGATTGCATGATGGAGAAAAAATCGGTAAAAAAGTTTTTCTAACAATAACTTAATGTTTTTAAATTTCATACTAATTGACATACAAAATTGTAATTTTATTACAGAATATAATTCTAAGCACCATTTAAAATCAAAATGCATTTAACAAAAATCTTCCAAAATGCGATAGTTTTCGAGATATTTGAAATTTTGCTACTTCAAAAACAATTAATTCGTGTAATTATGCTCTTTTTAAAAGTTATTCGGGTTACCCCATCAAAAAATGTCAAAAATGTAATGTTTATCGTTTTAAAGACGTAAAAGCAACCTTTTTAGTGTATTTTGATCATGGAGAAGCTTTCAATAAAAAAGTTTTCCTAACAACAACTTTTGACATTTTTTTATAATTCTTACTATTTGCAGTCAAAAATACAATTTTCTTTTTGAATATGATTCTAAACGCCATTTTAAATCGAAATGCTCTTAACAAAAATTTTCTAAAATGTAGTAGCTCTCGAGATATTTTAACTTTTGTTTTAACAACGCAATTATTTTGTTTTATTACGATCTTTTCATAAGTTAGTCGCGTTTCTCCATCAACAATAATACGTTTTTCAAAAGGCCCGTAAACTTTCGTGCAACTTTCTTCTGCAACTTCGAATTAAGTGTTTTTGAAAGAGCAAAATTTCAAATATCTCGTAAACTATCGCATTTTGGAAGATTTTTGTTAAATGCATTTTGATTTTAAATGGTGCTTAGAATTATATTCTGTAATAGAATTACAATTTTGTATGTCTATTAGTATGAAATTTAAAAACATGTTATTGTTAGAAAAACTTTTTTACCGATTTTTTCTCCATCATGCAATCACATTCAAAATGTTTCTTTTCTCTTTAGGTTTTTGGTATAAAATTTAAAAAAAAATGGGTTTTTTCGCAATTTAAATTTTTATCATAAATTTTTGTTTTTTTTTGAAAAATGACACAACATTTTTTTCAGTGTATTTTTTCAGACAGAAGTATTCATTCCCTGTAACTCGTTCTCAGATAGTTTTGCTGTATAAAATACAGTAATCGAACAAAAAAAATTTAAAACTCATACACGTAGAAACGTTTACGCCCTTTTGAAAAGTTGCTCTTGAGTCAAAATAATCTTATTACCTGTGGAAAATATTTAGTCTTGCATGACGGTGAAACGTGTAAAGTTTCATTGGAATCTAAGATGGTCGGTCACGATTTTAAAGATTTTCGAACGGATCTTCGTGGATTTCCTCACGACCAGCTAGACCTGGAATCAAGCGAAGTACATTAGCACGCCTCCCCCCGAAGTAGTCATTTCAAATGGAATCCGAGGATTCAGGCAAATGTCGGACTCCTTAGTGGAGTTTAGAGGAGTAGGTTTCAGAGTTATCTTCTCTGTTCAGAGTCCCTCACTCTGGCATACGATGGGCGAAATCGGTGGTATGGTCTAACTACTGAAACTGTGCTCGGTCGGCGTAAAATCTTTACCACCAAATAAAAAAAACACGCACATACATTGTTCCAAATTGTCGAGCTGAGTCGATTGGTATATAAAACTGGAGTCGATTGGCCTCGGAAAAATTCTTGAAAGTATGAGTGAATTCTATACATTTCTTTTATAAGAAATGTAAAAATCTTAGCACAACAAACATATCAAATTGAACGCTCGTTGGGAGTGAAAACACAGAGCAACTGTGATTAAAAACTTCCGCCACCAAAAACCATGTTTGGCGTCAGCTTATGGTACTTTAACAAGAAATGAGTGGAAAAGTATAACGACCAACACTCAAGGCTCGATTACACTTGAACTCCACCATAAGTTGTCTATAGTTAGACGATCTTCTTGCCAAGAAGCTCATATTAAGAACCCCCAGGCACAAGCAGCACCTCAATCAGCAAACGTTCTTCTCGCACCGACCGGTAGAAGTGGCTTATTCAGTTAATTAGACTCCATCCCGAACGTGTGTGAAAGATCGGAGCGGAAAGTGATTTGATGTTTTGTTCTCGCCGAGGTTTGATTACTTGAAATTAAGACAGCAGCGGCTTGAGCTCTTTTCGTATATTAAATAAGTGGGTAGAATCTTTCGTTTAGCCTCAAAAATCGACTTCGATTAAATCACTCAAGCTAACCTAACTCTACCGACTACAAGATAATTTGTTCGCCGCTTGATCTTTTGATGATTTTTGGCGTTTTAATATGGTTGAAAACTAAGCTTTATTGGGAGAATCCCAACATTATGCCTCGTGAAGCCTTCTCAATATGGAACGGAATTCATCCAAAATCAAAGAAAACCCCGAATCACGTCCCAAACGGTTTCTGATTGTTTAATCAAACCACCACAAGTAATACCTCCGAGCTTACGGGGTGCAGATGCTTTTACCATCCAGAACACGATGACTAACCGCATTCGCCGCCAGAAGGTTACAGCATGGCCGAGACCCGTTAAAATTATCCAACAAATAATTGCTCGCAATGCTGCCCTTTTACGGAACTGCAATTTCGTGCGGCGAGAAAATGAGATTTACGCCCCACAACCGTCCATCCCAATAGGCAATATCGTCAGAACACATACCGGACGGACGGACGAATTCGGTCCAGCCCAGACCAGACGCGAGCTTTATGATGACACAATGGATCGCGCGCCGGCACGGCACCAGACTGTTACCGGGCGAAAGCGGCTGAGAGGCCTTTAGAATCGGTTGTTGGCCTTGTCTTGGAGCAACGCCTACCTACGTAGCTACTTGCTCGGTATGTAATGTTCTTTCGTCTCGGAATGTTCGGAGATTAACTTTTTTTCGTTGAGAAACACGATACATACTCGATTATATAATAAAGTAGCTTCTTTCGTAATAAAACCGTGTAATTTAAAGGAACACATCTGTTCACTGATTACTGTAGAGCTTAACAAAGAAGCTTTTTTATGCTTTTTTTTGGTCGGTCTCTGTCCGAACTGAGTACCTATCACCGATGCCATCCTCTGGACCCTAGCTAATTAGGCCCGTCAACACATGGTTCGGTACCAAGGGTTTTACTTTTCTTTCGAAGAAAGACGTGATCACAGATTTTTCACCTCAGACAATCTTAACGACCCAAGGGGTGAGAAACAGCCAACAACTTACCACTCAACCACCGGCGCCGTCACAAAGAAGCGCTTGAAAGCGTTCAAAATTGTTGAACGCTGACAGTTTTAATACTGAAAAGCTGTAGAACTCTGGTAAGTATAAACTCCAGTATTTGCCAAATATTATTATTTCGGATACTGAATGAGTTAAAAATCCATGAAATCGGGTCCAAAGAAGCTACAATTTGTTTTGTAAGCAATTGATTTGAGAAATTTAAAAAATGTAATTTTCATTACAATGACAACGTATAACGTACAAGGTAGTTCGAAATAACGTATTATTCTTTTTAAATATCATACTCATGATAATCTTCACTTTAATTTTTGTTTGGTCAGAGTTTTACCTCGTGACTACGACTGTGGCTTCTATAAATAACGACTAAACTGATTCTCAAAAACGTTTCGAAAGCGTTGCGCAACAAACCGAGATGTCTCAGTTATTTCAGTAAAAACCACAAATATAGAGCAGCCATCGTACACTGAAATTATATTCGCTGTAGAATTTTATGTAACATCATTCGATACTAAAGACTTGAAGGTAGCGAGCGAAGTATCTAATAGAAAATCAGCACATGAAGACCTGTTTACTGAAAAGACGATTACACTGAAACCTCCATTTACGGACCAAGCCGGGGGTTCGTAAATTGAGTAAGAGTGAAGTGAAATTCTCATGATCTACAAGTGTAACCAGCTATCTTCAGATAGTTTATGGATGCAGTACATACTCATGGAGGATCATTACACGAAGTTGTATGAGGTATTTAGTAAAATTGATGTTTATGGTAATCCATGAACTTTCTCAAATACAGTACTAATATCTATAAGCGAAATAAGTAACAAGTTGAACTAAATTCTCCAAAACCCTAACAGTACGGATAGTTTTGGAACAGGCGTGATAAGTAGATGACGGAATTCGATGTGCAGCGCCATTTAGCAAAATTCTCCATAGCCCTAACTTAAATAGTTATGAAATTTGCGCTTTGACTTCGTTTCATCAGTATCCCACACTAACTTAGTGACAGGACTAAGCTAGTGCCGGATTGACGCTAACTCCAACAAAACGAAAAACTATTTGTGTTTCTGAGCAAACCTGAACAAGTCCTGCGTGATGTCCCGCAAGAAAAGGAACTCAGAAGCACAAATAGTGTTTTCGTTTTTTGGAGCTAGCGTCAGTATGGCGCTAGCTTAGTCCGGTGACTAAATTGGTGTCGTATTCTGATGAGACGAAATCGAAGGTTTTGTGCTCTTCACGCGCAAAGGTTTTAAACAATTTTCTCCTCAGTGGAGAAAATATTTTTTACCAAATTTTTTCTCCACTAAGGAGAAACATATCATAAAGCCTAACACTTACGCTGTCTATTTTCAGAATGGGCTTAACAAGCAGATCATGGGAATGGATCGTTGACGTCGTTTTGAAAACCTAGATGGCGACTGTCAGTTGAACAAACTTTTTTTTGGAACAGGATTATCAAGTCGATAACTATTGAAAGTTGGTATTTTTATTTTTCAAAATGTGTTACACAATGACATGCAGACTTCGGAATAAACTCACCTCGTTTAGAAATTGCCAAATTCATACCCATGTGGTTGAGAATATACAGAATTTATCTAAAACGGAAGTCGCCATCATGAATTTCAAAATAGCTGTTGACTTCGATTTCCGTCATCTACACCTCAATCCTATCTCGAAAAAAAACCATATGTTTAAGGTTATATAAAAATTTGACATTGAAAATTTCTTGTTCCACTATTTGAGGCTAGGTGACATTCTAAAATATAAAATATCTCCTATGTAGCGAAGCTTATAACTCCGCTATTACTAGATGGATTTTAATCATTTATACAACAGCCGATTCAGAAAAGCACCCGATTTTATCAGCCCCGGATTTTATCTACCCCCAATTTTATCAGCTTTTTGACCCACGTTTATCGGCTTCATATGAAAATTAATAGTTGGTAGTTTGATGGTCTCTAGCAGACGAACGAAGTTGAATTCGAGTAAATCCTTTCTTGGGCATATATTTCTTATCTTAGAGATCCGAAAAATGCAAAAATGCAGTCCCCCTTAAGGGGGATTTAAAGTGCATAATCAGAAAAGGTTCCGAGGTTATATTTAAGGACTAAAGACCAGAAATATATATTTCCCGTTTTATCAATGTCCCTGTTTTATCAGCTTAAAATTTGCCAAAGGGCTAATAAAAACTGGTCTTAACTTTATCTATGCATCGAAAATCGGTAAAATTGAAAAGTTCACCAAAAAAGGGAAAATTTCCATTAAGAAGGCAGTTATTTCTGGTAGAGCCATCAATAGGAAGCACCTAAGTGGCTCAATCAAACAAGTTCTAAATAAAGGTACCTCGTGTATGTTTGAATCAGTTGTTGATCCTAGCCAAACAAGTAGAAGTTGGGGTTATAGGGCTTTTTGTCATTCATATTAAATTTTATCATTTTCTCATGCATATATCTCTATTATTCTTCAATCAATTTTCATGAAGTGTAACTTGTTGAACGTGTAAAATTCTGAGGAATAAAACAGAAATAAAAACGTTAAAGGTAAAATTCAGAAACATCAAACTTTTTGATATTTACTCTACAAATCTCATTTTTTCATTATTTGTCCTAATACCTCAACTTCCCCCATTTTTCCAGGAATGAAACTTTTCTCATGTTTTACACTAAAAGTAGTAAATTAAATAAGAATTTTGTTGTTAAATGGAGTTAATATGTGCGATTTTATGATAAAAATGTGAAATCGACACTATATGTCAGATAATTTGATGTTCCTGAATTTTACCGGTAACAAATCTATTTTTGTTATAATCCTAAGGATTTTCACGTTCAACAAGGTATAGTTTATGAAAATTGAATGAAGAATAATAGAGATATATTCACGAGAAAATGATGAAGTTTAATATGAATGACAAAAGGCCATATAACCCCAACTTTTCGTACTCGGACAAAGATCAAAAAGGCTCCGATCGATTTTTGAGTTTTTTTCACATCAGAAGGACTACAAAATATGTATTACTTGCATCACGGAGCAGAAAAATCATTAAAAATGGGGGATTTTGGGGTCAAAATGACCCAGTACCCCACTTTTCCGTATTTTCCTAGAAACAAAAATATCTCTATTCAAATACTAAGATTATTTCATTCCAAAACAGGTATAAATTGTAATTTTTTGATTGCTACTTCAAAAGTTATATCATTTACTGTATTTTTCCTCCATATTTTCCCATAGTACCAATTTCAAAAAATTTCAAGCGAAGTGAGCGAGGGTCTAAAATTGTTCAAATGATGTGAAATTTGGCATCTGAGCTTACTTTGACATTTGTCACAATATGAGAGCCTTCGAAAATTAAAAAAAAAAAATTTTTTTTTGCAATGCCCTACTGAATAACGTAGATGTAGCCAGAAAATTTCAAAAAGAGGGGAGGGGCTTGTGTACTCCCCAGTCCTTTTTTTAGATAGTTTAGTGTAACATAACGAGTACATCTTCAACTCAAGTTTATAGCGCCGAATTGAAAATTAATCTTACGTGTTTGAGTGCTACTATTTAAGGCCTGTGCTGTTATCTCATTTAAAATAGTACAACGGTTTATAAATTTCACATATTCGCAAAGTCTATTTCTTAGCCGTCCAGAGTCAGAATTTAAAAAATGCATGTCCATAGTGAAGTCTTGGAATTGTTTCCATTGACGTTTTAGTTCGAGAATCTCAAAACGAAGCCAGGATAGTTACTTCAAACAAACATTTTTGATGAAATTGAGTTAGGTTCACGCAAAATTGTGATATCAGAAAAACTGAAATATACTTCAGGTTAGAACCCAGGACGATTTCCAGAGCTGAGTTAGTTTTAGCCTCAAGTTTTAGGTGTAAATCCTGAATGTTGTAAATGTTACTTTCTTCAGCAACGATTGTAGTATGATTCATATTTGGGTCTATCAAAATATTAAGAAAGTTCCGTCGTTCACATTTACAAACGCAAGTGACCTATTACACTGACATCTCTCTGATGGAGGGACGTGCTGGTGCTGGTGTCTACTGTCGTGAAATGCGATTGGAACAAACGCTAGGAAGATACTGTACTGTATTCTAAGTAGAAATCAACAGAGCTTGTCCGGCAAAGTTATAAAATTCTGCTCCTATAGACATGCTGCAATCAAATTCCTTTGCTCAGACAAATCACGGTCCAAGCTAGTGATCGCGTGCCGAAACCAAATCGAAGAACTAAGCATTGTCAACACTATCGCACAATGGTCGGAAATGCCAAAAACGTGAACTTAATTCACTAGAGGCCAAACCATCGAATATATTCATAGGGTGTCTTGGAGGAATTGTTCGTATGAATGTTCACCGCAATCTGATAATAATTGAAATTAGGCATGGCTTACTATGATCGAACTAAAAAAATTTACTTTTTATACTGACGAGGTAGCAAGTTGGTGCCTACGATAAAATTTTAGAAATGCTCATGGTGAAGAATTTTGTTGAAGAACGTGAGCTTGTAGGATTAAAGGTTATCGATGTATAAGGCGTTTTCTATGGCAACTCCCTTAAATCTAGTTTTTTTTAATATAACTTTTTTCATTGTGACCTCTCGTGCAAACTATGTTCAAGACAAATGTGTAGGTATCAAAACTACATAATTTTGTCGAAGACTTTGTGTAAAAATACTCATTCGTTTCAAAGTTATTGAGGATTTCTACATTTTTACACCAACTTCAACTACGTATAAGAAAGAAAGGTGCGAACCAAAATGCATGAACAGGCACTTTTTAACTATCTAAACCATACACAATAAAGCTAAGAAGGTTTGGAGCGTGGCACTCTATAACCCTATTAATAGGGTAAGCTTACTTTATCATGTTTTTTGACTTTTTCCATACAAAAATCAGAAAAAAAAATTTTAAAGTTTTTTTGCCCCAATTTTGAAATTCTTGGTTTGATATTCAATTACAAGTATTATTTTCACTTATACCTGAATATTTCAGATTTTATAGACGTAGGAGCAAAAATGTGAAGTTTTTGATATCATTGGAGATCCCAAACTACTATATACTCAAATAGACATGTCATAATGAATTTAATGCTTACAAAAGGATGTCATACCATTAATTACAAAATTTTACGGAAAAAATAAAAAAAAATTTTTTTACTGATTTTTGTATGGAAAAAGTAAAAAAAACATGATAAAGTAAGCTTACCCTATTCATAGGGTTCAAGAGTGCCACGCACCAAACCTTCTTAACTTTATTGTGCATAGTTTAGACAGTTAAAAAAGTGCCTGTTCGTGCATTTTGGTTTGCACCTTTCTTTCTTTCTTATACGTAGTTGAAGTTGGCGTAAAAAAATGTAAAAATCATCAATAACATTGAAACGAATGAGTATTTTTACATACAGTCTTCGACAAAATTATGTAGATTTGATACCTACACATTTGTCTTGAACATAGTTTGCACGAAAAGTCACAATGAAAAAAGTTATATTAAAGAAAACTAGATTTAAAGGGGTTGCCATATAAAACGCCTTATAAATCGATAACCTTGAACCTTACAAACTCAAGTTCTTCAACAAAATTTTTCACTATGAGCATTTCTAAAACTTTGTCGAAGACACCAACTTTCTACCTCGTAATCGTAAAATGTTAACTTTTTACATTTCTTATAAAAGAAATGTATAGAATTCGCTCAAACTTTCAAGATTTTTTCCGAGGCCCGGAGGGCCGAGTCTTATATACCAATCGCCTCAGCTCGACGATTTGGGACAATGTCTGTGTGTGTGTGTGCGTGTGTGTGTGTGTGTGTGTGTGTGTGTGTGTGTGTGTGTGTGTGTGTGTGTGTGTGTGTGTGTCTGTGTGTGTGTATGTAACGGACAAATTCTCATTCGTGTTTCTCAGCAATGGCTGAACCGATCTTATCCAAACCAATTTTAAATGAAAGTACTAAAAAACAGTATGAACGCTATCAATTTGTTTTTGATTCTGATGTTTAGTTTCCAAGATATGAATGCTTGAATGCGTAACAATGGCGTTTTTTGCAGTTTTTTTTAAATTATCTGCCGAAATTGACAATTTATATGTTTTTAGACAGCTTTAACGAATACCTTTCGAACAAGCTATAGATTGTAGAAATCGGACTATTATCAAAAGAGATATTTAACATTAAATGCGGACGAAAGATTTTTATCATTTCCCATTGCCAGAAATATGACCAAAAACATGTAATCTATTATTAACGCCAAAACGGCTTATTTTAGGTCAATAGTATCTTCGGAGAATTTAATGGAGGTAATATGCCCTTTCTTTTGGTATTGTGCTTTTGCTGATTAATCCCCCTATGAGTGAGATATTTTCATAAATTTTCTTGGAAGTGATTATATCGAAATGATGTCTTCGTCAAATTTGTTGCTCTTACTTTTGCGAATAACTTTACTGACGACTTCAAATATCTATTTTGAATACTTTAAAAGTTATGGCTTATTGTTTGTTGATTACTTTTTGTCGCCTATTTATTGTTCAAGATAGTAATAATCCATTGAAATAAGCCAAACATTATTTCGATAAAACGAATTTTGTATTTCATTTTTCTATCCACAACCGCTAGAAATAATCATCGAACACTTCCAAGTTGTCTGAAAGGAACTTGATAACTTATTAGTACAAAAATTTTCATTTGTGCAATTTTTCTAACTTATGACCATCGGATCGATCTGAAACATATCGGAAAATGTAAAGGGAAATAAATAACTCCAAGCAACGGCGTAGCCAAGAGAAGGTTTTGGGGTTTAACACCATACAACCCCCCCCCCCCCCCCCCTCACACCTAAAAAAATATTGGATTGAAGTTGAAAATTTATTGATGCAGACTGATTTAATTCAATATTACAATAACAATTATCTGATCCGTAGTTTGATAACCTGTTGTTGTAAACATCATGAGGACTTTTGATAAATTGTCGGGATGGGGTCCTCCTGATATGTAACTGATCTATTGGTCTTGATTTCACAGTTGTCTAATAGCATCAATATCAAATTCCTGCCTGAAAACATTCCAATAGAAAGTTCCAGAGTTCTGTAATCAATCATAATCCTCAGATTTCATTTCAAATTGAGCTCGTTTTTGTAGAGATGTACTGTAATAAGGGTCTTTATTTAATAGGAAGCGAAGTTAAAATTGATTTAATGTCTATGAAACATAGAACTGCTCACCAAAAAAAATGCATAACTTTCAACATTTGCTAAAAATGTTTTTGTCTTTCTCATTCACTCTAAAATTCGTCAATCTAATCCCGACCCGGAGGGCCGTGTCATATGCCAATCGACTGAGTTCGTCGAGATCCGAAAATGTTTGTGTGTGTATGTGTGTATGTGGAAAAAAATGTGACCTCTGTTTCTCAGAGATGGCTGGACCGATTTGCACAAAGTTAGTCTCAAATGAAAGGTACAACCTTCCCATCGGCTGCTATTGAATGTTTTATTGATTGGACATCCGGTTCCGGGATTACGAGTTGAAGAGTGCAATCACGCAGCAAATTCCTATATAAACTGAAATGAAAAATTTTCAAAATCAAATTTGTATTTTTGATGCCAAATGACTTTAAAATGCATGAAACATTGAGATGTTTGACAAAAATTGACTTCGTTGGACTTTGGTACATTTTTGCCTTTCTCATATAGAAAGGTTATGCAATCACTCTAAAAATCGTCAATCATACCGGCCCGCAGGGAGTATGCAGTGAGGGGTTGCTACTTTAAAACTAAAACTAGTTTAAAATTTCTTAACGAGGTGAAAATTTTCGGCAGGACCTGGACCTCCCAGATCTTTCTCTATGATCCGCCGCTGGTTTCAAGCGATGTTTCAGTATCACATAGTATCTCAAGATCGTGGCTGTCGATCCATTGTATGTATGTACAAATCGTACTGAACATGTAATATTCATTTCCACCATTGTATTGAACATAACCAGCCATGGAATCGTAGTCTGGACAAATGAGACAAGCACAATTGCACCACTAGGTGGATTAAAACAGGTTTTTATTTTGGGAATGCGTCGAGTTGAGACGAAAACGTAATATGATTAATAACGAGGATAACACTTTCCGAATGTAGAGAAAAATTTATGAAAAATGACGATTTCCATTCGACTTTAGCAGTTCCTGATCGATTTTGATGAGCATTTAATTTTTGTTATATGGCCAATTATATGTATAGGTCAAATGTTTAAAAACAGTAATTTAAAGTCAAGATAGCATCATTTTGAAACCGCCAATTTCGTAGGCCAATTTCGTAGGTTTCTCAGGTTAATATTCATGACTACAATAAAGTCTCAACAAATTTGCTAAAGACACGAACTCTGTTACTATTTTCTGAAAAAATAATTCTGCTAATTTTAAAACTTCAAAAATTACGGTTTCGGAATTATGCGGTTTGGACAATATGATCGATTATCACCAAACCCTAAGTATAAACTTCAAATCGATTCAAAAAAAAAAATCGATTTTTTTGGCTCAGTACAATATATAACCCCTTTAGGAAAATTCAGTTTTCCCACCACAATTTAGATATTTTATTAACAGAGCATTAGCAATAATTCGTTTGTATGTCTGTTTTATGGGCCATTTTTTCGCTTTCCCATTGATTTGGTTTGAGATTTCTAGCACTGATGTTGTCTTATGCTGATTTGAGCGATTCTCTGAGTCCTGCCACTATCCCATGTAGTATGTGTTATCAAAAACATCGCGAAGCATCAAGTTCTAAATGTTCTCAAACGATATAATATCCGAAGAGAGTGATAAGAGTTATAAGAAATGTCTCATCACACTGTTAGGTGGATTAAAAGCGTTTTTAGTTTGATTATAGTAAGCTATGTCTAATTTCAATTGTTATCAGATTATGGGGAACATTTATACGAACAATTCCTCCAAAGACACCTTGTGAATATATTCTATGGTTTGGCCTCTAGTGAATTAAGTTCACGTTTTTGGCGTTTCCGACCACTGTGTATCGGCGTCGGGGGTAAAACATGATGATGAGTTATGTTCTATCAAAGACCATGCGGTAGACTTGGGTGCAACGCCCAACTCCTACTTAGCAGAAGGCAAAGGACTCTTCACATTTCCTTTCGATCATGCCCATATGAGCCTGCTTAGTCCAAGTTTTCCTTTCTAAGTTTATAACTGATTCGTTCTAGAATACCTATTGTATTACTTCTAAAGTCTGGACATTTTATTTATTCTGCAGCACCGCATCTACTAGTTGGATTAGAAATGCTTTGACAAAGATTTCTTTGGAAAATAAGCATGTTTCAGTGGTGAGTATTGGAAAAGTTGCAACAGAAGATAATAGAAAAGAAAACTGCTTGAGCCACTAATGTCGCAAACCAAAGGATGTACTCTCATGGACGACGAAACCTACATTAACATGGTCAATGATGATGAAGCGTCAACATACCTGAAAATAAAAGAAAAAAATATTAGCTACATATCAACAAAAATATCTAGAATTAAGATGAAGTTAAATTGTTTTAGAATCCTTCATACTAATAGCAGAATACGTCAAAAACGAGTACCACGAGGTTTTACTCTTAATCACGATGAATATGTTAATAAACTTGAATTGGCCAGAGCTTCATTTTTCATTTTAAATATAAAACTTCGAACCGCAACACGTTTTAACCCTAGATTCATTATACTCTTTGCCAGCGTAGATATATTTCAAACCCTATGTGCGGAGGTTGAAAACCAAACCCAAGTGATCTGCGTACAATCAGCTCACCAACAGTTATGTCCAGCCCCTCATTTATTCAAATATGTGCATATTATTCAATTTGACAAAAAAACACTTCAAATGTAAATTAATGTGAGAAATTTTGCGGCAACGATTACGTCAACAACAAAAATTTACCATTCTATATTAATTTTTGTTAAAGGCTAATAAGATTTGTAAACAAACTTTTTTCTCTTGATTTAATAGAATTTGGACGCGGAAAACACTTCTACTTGCTTCTACGAAGCGTAAAGATGTGGTTTAATACGCATTTTTTACGAAATTCTACTGTACAGCGGAATAATGAGCAAAACAAGTTTGTTTACAAAATTCTCTATAACCCTTTTGAAGAATTAATATTGCATTGTTAAATATTACAATCTTGATACCATCCGACATCTGCTGTAAAAATGATTCATTATAATAAGCTTTCTTAGGGTATAAACTAATCTTCTAACAGTTAGAATAATCGAAAACCACTCTTTCAAAGAACTACTATTCAGATTGGTCTAACAAACCTAACTCGCACGCAGACGTATAATCATTCGATAAACAACTCAAAAGTCACAAAACTCACAAACGCTCTGAAACCGTTTTGCTATCGAACCGGATCATAACACATTGCAACCGACTGACTACGCTACCCTCCCCGCATTTGTTATGCCCGGACCTGGGCCATTTCCAAAGCCCAAAGTTGAGGTGAGTGGGCCTCTTACGGTAAAGTGGGATTCTCCCCCCAGAACGTTCATAATCTGCTGATCGTAAATAAATGATACCGCTGGTTGGCGGCCGACGAATTGGAAGGGGGGAAGGTCATACGTTTTGCAATCTCCAGCTGATCTTTGCCTTACCCGCACGTTCGGCTATATGTACACATAAACATACAATTTCCAGGTACCGCTTCACTGTTGCCTAATTATTATTTGCCAGTGCGCATGATCATCAGGTTAGGAAAGCCAAACATTCCCGCCTCCAACGCAAACACTTTCAGCACCTTGCAGCAGATCATAGCGGGACGCTGCACCAGCCCGGCAATTATTCCATTTAGGCATTCACGGCAGGCAGGCAGAGTTCAGCCAACTTTGGCCGGGTAAGAATTCACGGCATACATATGAGTTCCGAAACAGCAAGTGTTTGTTATGCGAGCTTGCCGATTTTCGGCTGTTGAATACGCTGGAGGGAGGGAAGATAGGAACATCTGAGCCACAATCCACACCCAGTTCTGTTCGGAATCCCTCGTTTGGGAAATCAAAACACACAAGCAGGCAGGCAGGCAGGCAGCGGGTTGCATCAGAACACTTCTTCGTTCATGGCCTGCTGGCGAGAGGTTGTCGATTGCTCGATATAAACAAGATGGTTATTATCATTGCATTTGAGTTCTGTTATGCAGACGGGGTGTTTTTTTTTCATTTTATTATGATGCCCAACAGAGGAAGAAATGGCACTCTTACTACCGTTCTACGCTTATCCGGGAAAGAGGAACTGTGGATCTGGGTCTGGTTCGTATCACACTCTTTCTTTCTTTCTTTTCACAGTGAGAGTTTCATGCTGCCATTCTTCTTTCAAGTGCCAATTTAGAAAACGATTTGCATAATTTTTCTCGACCACACGAGATGCTATCTGTACATGTATCTGCTTTCGTCTAAAAGCGAGAATGGATTAGAATACCTACAGCGCAGAAGATTTTCCTGGGACAACAATGTTAGATGGACGCGTTTTGCGAATGAAAAAAAACAAGCGTTAGCGCGATTTTAATAAATTACGAGTTCAACCACCCCGTGGCTGCCGTGACTCGTGGATCAAGTAAGTGGATGTTAACGAACAGTTTCAAGAACAAAAATGCAAACCCCCTTTAGATAACCAGTTGGGTTCAATGAATCACGGCTGCAGACGTGGGATGGGGTATCCGTGCCTTAGCTATTTTAAGCAGCTTGCGCTGCCAAATTTGATGTGGGTTTACTAGGCTGCGTAATAGACCAACTTAGAGTGATGTGCCAATGTTGGGCACTATGGACTCTGCATCAGGCAGTAACGTGTTATTAATGGAAACAAATAAACGAAAATGTCGTTAAACGACCGAATAACCTACCCAAGTAACATAATCAGTTTTATGGTACACTTGAAGATATCTTCAAGACTAGTTTCATAAAACCGGACATAAAACTAATTACTCTATAAGACTGTTTCAAGACAGCTATAAACCCCTCTTAAGACGCAAAAGGCCCATACTTAAGAAAGATTTCAAGAGTATTTCCAAAGGGTCTCCTAAAACTTATCGATACACTCTTATAATAATGTTCAAGACCTGCTTAAAACTATGATAAACCACCATAAGTATTGATAGTTTTATGAATTTTTTCTTCAAGAACACTTCTAGTGCGCTATAAATCAGGCAGGTAGCCAGAGGAAGGAAATTTTTAAAAAATAAATTTAAAAACCATGATTTTCGGCTATTTTTAACAAATTTGTAGCACGTTTGGTTTGAACAAATTATTGAGAAAAAGTTGAGGAAGATTGCTATTTCCAACCACCAAATGTCACGAAACTCAGTGTGTCTTATGCTTCTGCCCGAGTCAGTGCGAAGCGAACGACAAAAATAGTTGCTTTTAAATTGTGAGTCTTGTCTGAAGAACAAAGAAACTGTTAGTTTAATTCTTGCCGTAGTAACCTGTCCAGCTGAGTGAGTTGCAGGAACAAGAAGTGGTGCTCCAGCCAAACATGGAGGCCATTGATTTCGGGCATTTTTGCATAAGACCGAATATTCTTGATGTGAATTATTTGCTGAAGGTAAAAATGGAGGTCAGACTTACGGAAGTCGCTTTTATCGAGTTCTACTGTGCTCGAGTTTAGTGCTGATAGCGTTCAACAAATCAGCCCAGACAAAACCAATCATTTCGCGTAACATATTGTAACACGTGGTTGTGTGAGCCAACACTATAATTAAGATCCTCAAATATATAGACGATGAAAAAATCGATGTTCGGCTACAAGATCTGATACCACTTACTTCCACCGTGGTCATTAAAAAAATCATGCACATGGGGAAGAAATGAAATTCATTACAAAGGAACTACTTCTCGGTATTTAAAATGGTGTTTTTGTGGTGAGAATCCGTGTCGACTTACTTCACCCTACCTGCCCCTACATATACAAAACATAATGCGATAGCATCGTTACATCTATAATCTCCAATACCACTATTTGAATCACAAAAAATGATAAATTTGTGGCAACTATTCAGTTAATATTGACGACAAAAGCCGCGATAAAAAGAGTAAAATGGGGTTAAATAGGTCGCTCGTGATGCGTGAATTAGATACACGGTAGAGAACATCGTTGACGACTGTCATTTCGGCTGTTACAGTGGATCAGCTGTATTAGTTACCTACGGTGTCTTTTATGTTTTCGCGCGTTGTTCTGCGAAAACGCATTGACTTTCGTCCTCACTACAGTACGTTTAATCAATGTAGAAAAAATGTCAAGTGATTTTTTTCTTGCCCAAAAATTAATGCTGGACACGAGTTTTGTGTTGGTTTATCGATATTTTTGTTATTGAAACATCAACATGAAACATACGCTTGGGACACGATAGGTCAGCCGATTGGAACGCTATGGGTCACAATTATAACGTAAATTTGAATTATATTGATAGGAAAATTGGGCACAAATTTGTGCGAAAAACGACAAAACTAAGATAGCGCCAGCTTCGATCAGCCTACAAACAATTCAAGGATCCATTCGAAACATTACGTGCTTGTATGAAAGGAAAGTGCTCGCCATCAATAAAAGCGCATCAGAGTTAACAATATAATAATTTAAGATGTTGTTGAAGTCGATAATCGAAAAAAAAAACATGATCGAAAAAGAGAAGGAAAATGAATCCAAAATAATGCTCCGAAACGCAAATGTAATCGTCTCACAGCTAAGCAACCACGTGAGCCGGAATGCACAACTTCAATTCCACACTCTGGCGACGACAAGGACACGAAGAAGTTATTCGTAAGTACAAAGCCAGACGCAGCTGCTGAAAAAACATGTTTTTTCAACACTTCCTTCAGCGGTTTCATGATTTTTCACCTCATTTGCCATTTCCTCATGGTCTTACCTGAATCACGTCAATGGATTGCATTTATTGTTTGTGTTATAATTTTTAAATAATCTACTAAATTCATACTCTTCAAATAAAAGTTGAACCGCTGATTTTCTAGGTACGTACATTGTTTTATTTTACCTCGAACATAGTACCTATCGTACCCACAGATTTTTAAAAAATCGAGAAAAAGTATCCTCACCTTGTTAGATTTAGCTTGGAAAATATTTAGCCGGTCAAAAAAATCATTATTGCCAAAACGTTTCTAGATGAATGACCTTTCTAATGTGTTTGTCAAAATCAGTGCAAAAATATCATCGCACGAGCTCGCCAAAACAAACTGACCTACTTGACCCCGTTCTACATAAAGTGATAAAGTGGTGTCAGATCGTACCGTCTTACCTCGTTTCAATCATCATCCATATATACGGGAATGTTGACTTTCGATGGCGTGCTGCATGTTGTTTCACTTGATGAATGACTTTGCTTGAGGAATGATCCTGAGCATGATCAGCACATTATGGACTCTCAAGTTTCTTTTTTCCTTACACAATGTACACAGAGGCAAATCTCACCCATGGAAAATTGGGCAGAATTAACACATCGGTAGAGGTCACAATTTCAGTCAATGTTTATT
Organism: Topomyia yanbarensis; assembly: GCF_030247195.1. Taxonomy (NCBI): domain Eukaryota; kingdom Metazoa; phylum Arthropoda; class Insecta; order Diptera; family Culicidae; genus Topomyia; species Topomyia yanbarensis. The sequence goes on along the minus strand of NC_080672.1, from coordinate 346,511,984 downwards.
CAATTTCGTAGTAGAAAATAACGATAATTTTGAAAAATACAGAATTTTTTTTTCAGAAAATAGTTCGCGAGCTATGCGGAAAACTGAAATTTCCTACCCAGTCTCAGGTAAAGCCATCAATATAGGGTACTAAGAATAAAGAGAAAATCGCATTGCAGTGTTTGAAAGCTACAAACGCACAGTGTTTTAAAACGTCGATTTCGTGCTCAAAATTAATAGCGTCTTAATCGTTAACTTTAAAAGTATAGTTTGTTCGGAGAAGTTGTTGCCCTTATGATTGCGCATCTACGGAAGTATATCTTTCAGTGATTAATTCACCTATAAGTGATATACGAAATTTATTTTCTGAACTAAATAAGATAGAAGCTTTGTGTCTTCGACAAAGTTATAGTAAATATCACTATAAAAGAAATGGCTGAAGACATCATATATCTAACTTCAATGATTAAAAAATTATGGATCATTTTATATGGAAAAAATTAGTTTTTTTTCATGATAACTGTTTTGGATATTCTCATACTTTCTTGAAACCTTCCACAAAGTTATCTGCGGTTTTGAAACACATATTTTTGCCAAACAAAGATACCTCCTATTTGTTGAATTTAAAAAGATATTCCTAATTTTGCGTTATTTATGGGGTAACTTCCACCTTATGTAACTTGCTAAGGAGCAAAAAGGAGTAAACAACATCATAACATATTGAAAGTACTAGCTTTTTACTTGCATGTAGTGGTCCGATTGTTAGTCGACGAGATTCTCCCCGAGTGTTATGTTCAAATTTATATGCCACCGCAGTGGTATACAATGAAATTGTCTTGTGGAAGGTTTCATGAAAGTGGGAGAATTTTCAAAAAAGTTATAATGAAAAAACTAATTTTAAGGGGTCTTCTATATAAAATGTTCCATAACTTTTAAACCATTAAAGCTAGATATATGGTATCTTCAGCCATTTCTTTTGTAGTGACATTTACTACAACTTTGCCGAAGACACAAAGCCTCTATCCTAATAGGTTCAGAAAATAAATTTCGTATTTCACTTATAGGTGAATTAATCACTGAAAGATATACTTCCGTCGATGCGCAATCATAAGGACAACAACTTCTCCGAACAAACTATACTTCTAAAGTTAACGGTTTCGACGTTATTAATTTTGAGCCCGAAACGACGTTTTAAAACACTGTGAAACGGAGTATTTTTCCGGGAGACAGTATGTGCAGATCGATTTACTAAACAAAAGATTTATTGAGAAATACAACCCGCATCTTCCTGGATGGCGAACACGATTCTTTATCGAAGAGTCCGTCTTCTCATTAAAAATCAATTCCATCGGACCATATCTGATGTGCTTTCGGATCAATGGTCTTCTGCTAAGTAGCAGATATCTCGAATGTGCGTCCAGATATTCTCAGATTTGTGATAACATGTCTAATAAAAGCAGTTGGCATTACTGGCGACAAGTATTTTATGAAGGAATCCGGCGCCTACATGCCCACCCACTATGTTGAATTCGACGGTGTTGTTAACGATTCGAGTTTTTCATGTGTGGATCTACTGATGCACATGATTGGTTGTTTCAAGAACCTCTTGCTCCGGTGAGCTAAGATTTTGAGTGGCAATCGCACAGGACGGGGCAAAATAGTATCTAGGGTAAACTTTATTCGAACGGCTTTGCCTATTTACGTGTTGTTCGACATGATTTTGTCTAGTGTGGGAAGAGTCCACATCACCTATTACCTTGCCTAACGTGCAAAAAGCACCCGGATAATCTAACGTGTTCTTTTAAAAGATGCTGTAAGCACATTTTTCCAGAAATACTAAAAAGAGCTATACCATTATCCACAACAAATCATTATGCTTTCTTGGCACGAGAAGAGTTCAACTGTGATGATCCCCTTGGGAACATCTAAACCATGAGGTTTTGGGGTTTTATTACTTCAGAAAAGTGCTTGGAGTTATTAAGACGGATTTTCAGAAGTAGACGGCCTCGTTGCAAAATGAAATATAGAGATAATTCTGAATCCTAACGTTTTACTGGAAGGAGATAGACAGTTTGAGTCTTCATCAAAGTTGTAGAAAATGTTATTTTTAGCAATTCAACAAAAGATACGAACACTCTAACTACAATCATTTCAGTTTTATGTGACGCATCCTTTAAAAATATTTTTTAATAACTTTTATCGTATTCATTTGTCTACAGCAATGCTCCCTGTATTATTTAAGATATCTTTAAAAACCATAACTTTGATGAACAGTTTAAGACGCTACGATGGTCATAGAAGTTGCAGCTGTTTCTTTTTAAAATGTCATTATCCTCAGCCAGTTCTCTCTAGAAGTTGCGAAAATATGCAAATGAAATAGTGTTTCCTTCAAAGTATTATGAATTTACTACAAAATCCTGAAAGAATGGTTAGAATCCTTCATTATCCAAGAATGTTGTGAATGAATGAAACTGCTAGTTTTTCAGGTTTTTTACAGCACATTCTGATTTGGCACTTGTGTTAAGCTTTACACAAACACCTAATGCAAATTCATAACATTCTTCTGACCAAATTACAATCCGCTACGTAATTAAATAAAAATTCCAAGACAAACTGGTTTGGAGTTATATATAAAAAATATATTCAAACCTACTATACGTATAGAATCCACAAACTAACCATTTTAGTTATCGATTAATGAGGTGATTTTTAAAGGGGAAAACGTCACATAACAACGATACGGTAGAGAACGGTAAAGCACAAGCAATGATGTCTTCTAGGATGTTTTATGATGATCCCAGACCTTCATTTCGATGATATAGTTACAGGAATTAGTCCTCCTTAAAGTGAGATATTTGCTATATTTTCTTTTTTCAAAATATGAAAAACAAAATGAAGTCTACAGATATGTTAGAGAACTTTTTTTCACGAACATCTTTACTGAAGTCCAACAATCTCTATTTATAGTATACTCGAAGTTATTGACCACTGTTTGTGAATGGCCCCTTAAAAACTTTTATTTCCAACATTACCTCTCAGATATCGTACTTCAGCACGTTCTAGAAAGTTATTCGTCTTATCAAGATACATACCTTTCTAGAAGATTATTATCTCCCGCGACTTTAGGTATTTTTTGGCAAAATAAAAAAAAAATAAAAAGGAATAACTTTTTAAAGGACAAAAAACGAGTAGCCAGCTCTAGTTGTAATTAGAAATAACACATCAACACTATAAAACTTTATAGAATTCACTTGTCTCTCATTGTCTTAGGAAGAGTCCAGATGATTTGAAAAAACTCTTTCCAATAAATGTCTAATATCCTCGTTACGCGTTAGTTAAAATTATGTATTTTTACATGAAACCCGTAGAATTGATAATTGAAAAGATACCTGAAAAAATGCTTTTGGGGCTCTTTCAAATATAACGAGCTATAACTTCTTAAGCATTTAAAGAAAGCAATTTACACAACTTTTCAAAAGACGTTAGTTAATTTCTTTCACAAAAAAAAATTGTTGCATAATCTCATAGCAGGATTAATCACAACAATCATAGTAGCAAATAACAAACCCTGCCATTTTTGATGAGTAGTCCCAAAACACTATTGATGTAACTCAACTGTTTCCACATTAACAACCAATCACCATTTGAAACATTTTATTTTGCCAAATTACTTTGGAAATACACGAGATAAGCCATTCTTGTAACATAGAAAGTTTTCCACTTTTAATAATTCAAACATTTTTACGGAGAAAAACCGAACTTTTTAGAATGATATTTAAAAGTTCTACTGAAGGATTTGCTTTGTTGGAATCATCTACAAACAACCAGCAATAATCTTGAAGATATTAAAGATAAAGACTTTGTGTCTTCGGCAAAGTTGTTAACAATAACTTGTTCTACAACTTTGTGAAAATATAATTTGATATATGTATTTGCAATAAAGTTGGTAATTATATCTCTTTTGAGGAGAGTGCTTATAAAAAAACAACGTGAAGAGGCTTGTAATGTCCTCCGAAGACGTCATTGACCCAAATTTCATGAGATAGGCGTAATTATTAGATCGCACAATTTTGGCAGAAAAACCATGTCTCGACTCATGTTCAATCACTACACGTTACACGCTTTTTACATTTCTTATAAAAGAAATGTATAGAATTCGCTCAAACTTTCAAGATTTTTTCCGAGGCCCGGAGGGCCGAGTCTTATATACCAATCGACTCAGCTCGACGATTTGGGACAATGTCTGTGTGTGTGTGTGCGTCTGTGTGTGTGTGTGTGTGTATGTAACGGACAAATTCTCATTCGTGTTTCTCAGCAATGGCTGAACCGATCTTATCCAAACCAATTTTAAATGAAAGAACTAAAAAACAGTATGAACGCTATTAATTTGTTTTTGATTCTGATGTTTAGTTTCCAAGACATGAATGTTTGAATGCGTAAAAATAGCGTTTTTTGCAGTTTTCTTAAATTATCTGCCGAAATTGACAATATAGATTAACAATTTATATGTTTTTAGATAGCTTTAACGAATACCTTTTGAACAAGCTATAGATTGTGAAAATCGGACTATTATCAAAAAAGATATTTAACATTAAATGCGGACGAAAGATTTTTATCATTTCCCATTGCCAGAAATATGACCAAAAACATGTAATCTATTATTAACGCCAAAACGGCTTATTTTAGGTCAATAGTATCTTCGGAGAATTTAATGAAGGCAATATGCCCTTTCTTTTGATATTGTGCTTTTGCTGATTAATCTCCCTATGAGTGAGATATTTTCACAAATTCTTTGGAAGTGATTATATCGAAATAATGTCTTTATCAAATTTGTAGCTCTTACTTTTGCGAATAACTTTACTGAAGACTTCAAATATCTATTTTGAATACTTTAAAAGTTATGGCTTGTTGTTTGTGGATTACTCTTTGTCGCCTATTTATTGTTCAATATAGTAATAATCCATTGAAATAAGCCAAACATTATTTCGATAAAACGAATTTTGTATTTCATTTTTACATTTCTTATAAAAGAAATGTATAGAATTCGCTCAAACTTTCAAGATTTTTTCCGAGGCCCGGAGGGCCGAGTCTTATATACCAATCGACTCAGCTCGACGATTTGGGACAATGTCTGTGTGTGTGTGTGTCTGTGTGTGTGTATGTAACGGACAAATTCTCATTCGTGTTTCTCAGCAATGGCTGAGCCGATCTTATCCAAACCAATTTTAAATGAAAGAACTAAAAAACAGTATGAACGCTATTAATTTGTTTTTGATTCTGATGTTTAGTTTCCAAGATATGAATGTTTGAATGCGTAAAAATTGCGTTTTTCGCAGTTTTTTTAAATTATCTGCCGAAATTGACGAAATAGATTAACAATATATATATGTTTTTAGACAGCTTTAACGAATACCTTTCGAACAAGCTATAGATTGTAGAAATCGGACTATTATCAAAAGAGATATTTAACATTAAATGCGGACGAAAGATTTTTATCATTTCCCATTGCCAGAAATATGACCAAAAACATACAATCTATTATTAACGCCAAAACGGCTTATTTTAGGTCAATAGTATCTTTGGAAAATTTAATGGAGGTAATATGGCCTTTCTTCTGGAATTGTGCTTTTGCTGATTAATCCCCCTATGAGTGAGATATTTTCACAAATTTTCTTGGAAGTGATTATATCGAAATGATGTCTTCAGCAAATTTGTAGCTCTTACTTTTGCGAATAACTTTACTAAAGACTTTAAATATCTATTTTGAATACTTCAAAAGTTATGGCTTATTGTTTGTTGATTACTCTTTGTCGCCCATTTATTGTTCAATATAGTAATAATCCATTGAAATAAGCTAAACATTATTTCGATAAAACGACTTTTGTATTTCATTTTACTATCTACAACCGCTAGAAATAATCACCGAACACTTCCAAGTTGTCTGGAAGGAACTTGATACCTTATCAGTACAAAAATGTTCATTTGTGCGAATCTTCTCACTGCAATTTTTCTAACTTATAACCATCGGATCGATCTGAAACATATCGGAAAATGAAAAGCGAAAAAAATAACTCCAAGCAATGGCGTAACCAAGAGAAGGTTTTGGGGTTTAACACCGTACAACACCCCCCCCCCCCCACAACACCCAAAAAAAAATATTGGATTGAAGTTGAAAATTTATTGATGCAGACTGATTTAATTCAATATTACAATAACAATTATCTGATCCGTGGATTGATAACCTGTTGTTGTTAACATCATTAGGACTTTTGATAAATTGTCGGAATGGGGTCCTGATATGTAACTGATCTATTGGTTTTGATTTCACAGTTGTCTAATTGCATCAATATCAAATTCCTGCCTGAAAACATTCCAATAGAAAATTCCAGAGTTCTGTAATCAATCATAATCCTCAGATTTATTTTCAAATTGATCTCGTTTTTGTAGAAATGTATTTTAATAAGGGTCTTTATTTAATAGGAAGCGAAGTTAAAATTGATTTGATGTCTATGAAACATAGAACTGCTCACCAAAAAAATGCATAACTTTCAACATTTGCCAAAAATGTTTTTGCCTTTCTCATTCACTCTAAAATTCGTCAATCTAATCCCGACCCGGAGGACCGAGTGTCATATGCCAATCGACTGAGTTCGTCGAGATCGGAAAATGTCTGTGTGTGTATGTATGTGTGTATGTGGAAAAAAATGTGACCTCAGTTTCTCAGAGATGGCTGGACCGATTTACACAAAGTTAGTCTCAAATGAAAAGTACAACCTTCCCATCGGCTGCTATTGAATTTTTTATTGATTGGACTTCCGGTTCCGGAGTTACGAGTTGAAGAGTGCAATCACACAGCAAATTCTCATATAAACTGAAATGAAAAATTTTCAAAATCAAATTTGTATTTTTGATGCCAAATGACTTTAAAATGCATGAAACATTGAGATGTTTGACAAAAATTGACTTCTTTGGACTTTGGTACATTTTTGCCTTTCTCATATAGAAAGGTTATGCAATCACTCTAAAAATCGTCAATCATACCGGCCCGGAGGGAGTATGCAGTGAGGGGTTGCTACTTTAAAATTAAAACTAGCTTAAAATTTCTTAACAAGTTGAAAGTTTTCGGCAGGACCTAGACCTCTCGGATCTTTCTCCATGATCCGCCGCTGGTTTCAAGCGTGTTTCAGTATCACATAGTATCTCAAGATCGTGGCTGTCGATCCGTTGTATGTATGTTCAAATCGTACTGAACATGTAATATTCATTCCCACTATTGTATTGAACATAACCAGCCATGGAATCGTAGTCTGGACAAATGAGACAAGCACAATTGCACCACTAGATGGATTAAAACAGGTTTTTATTTTGGGAATGCGTCGAGTTGAAACGAAAACGTAATATGATTAATAACGAGGATAACACTATCCGAATGTAGAGAGAAATTTATGAAAAATGACGATTTCCATTCGACTCTCGCAGGTTCTGATCGATTTTGATGAGCATTTGATTTTTGTTGTATGACCAATTGTATGTATAGGTCAAATGTTTAAAAACAGTAATTTAAGGTCAAGATAACATCATTTTGAAACCGCCAATTTCGGAGGTTTAATATCTTCGATGAGTTTTACAAACGTTAAACAGCGCATCATTTGATAAAACAATTTTGACGGTATATCGTCCAAGAAGTATTTATTGTGAATTTTCTCAGGTTAATATTCATGACTACAATAAAGTCGCAACAAATTCGCTAAAGACACGAACTCTGTTACTATTTTCTGAAAAAATATTTCTGCATAATTTTAAAACTTCAAAAATTATGGTTTCGGAATTATGCCGTTTAGACAGTAAGATCGATTTTCACCAAACCCCCGCCAAACCGAATTTCTGGCTACGCCGCTGACTTCAAGTAAGTAGAAACAAAGTCGTTCTACACTCGTTCACAAGAAACTTCTTCGAATGCTGAATATCTATTATAATACATTGACACCCCAATTGTATCAGCCAAATATGAATTGCCAAATATGATTTTTTATTGCATCGAACTACAACAATTTTTAGGTAGCTTTCAAGAGGTTATTTTATAGACTTCTTCCAAAATTTGGCGAACCTATTCCAATTCGTATACCAATTAATTGGTATACTTAAGGGTTTATATGTTGCAGATAGAGAAAATACTGAAATTTTCAGCTTTTTTCCTACACAATATTACGAAAGCTTATTAAACAATTTTTCCTAATAAGTTTGTGAAAATTATAAACTATTTGAAATTTTTTAATAGTTTATTTTTTTATTTAACCGTGATTTTTTAATAAATAGTGACCATCGCTTCACAACGTAGTCTATTTTTCATGGCTTGCGGTGAGTACGATCTCTCGAATTGCTGAACTGAAAATTATGGAATGGAAAATAATTTTTAGTGTTCTTTACAGATTTAACTCACCGCGCAGATAGCTCTGAATTAGACCCGCTGGTGCCCTAAGACGATTTCGCTAGATTTTCGGAGCACTGTGCACCAAGTGCATTAACGCATGTGACGGAAGGCTATCGAAAAGTTTCGTGAAAATGAAAATTCCAGTAATGATGATGATTTTCCCAAACGGTTCGTTTTCGAGAGGTTTTTATTTGTTCTTTGGCATTAGGATTAGCGGTAATAATTCAAATCAAGGATACTACTGGGAAGTCACCTTTAGAAAAAGTCGATGTCGAAGTAAAATTTGGAACTATGCACGCATGCACTTCAGAGATAACGTGATATCAGGAGCTGCGATTTCATTTCAACGCTTTTTTTGTGAAAAGGGCGATACTCACAAATGTAAACATAAGGCTTTTTTCATACATGCGAATGATAAATAAATAACCCCTTTAGGAAAATTCAGTTTTCCCACCACAATTTGGATATTTTATTAACAGAGCATTAACAATAATTCGTTGGAATGTCTGTTTTATGGGCCATTTTTTCGCTTTCCCATTGATTTGGTTTGAGATTTCTAGCACTGATGTTGTCCTATGCTGATTTGAGCGATTCTCTGAGTCCTGCCACTATCCCATGTAGTATGTGTTATCAAAAACATCGCGAAGCATCAAGTTCTAAATGTTCTCAAACGATATAATATCCGAAGAGAGTGATAAGAGTTATAAGAAATGTCTCATCACACTGTTAGGTGGATTAAAAGCGTTTTTGACGTATTTACCTCGCGAATAGTGGCATCTGCGCTTGTGGCGATGGCTATCACTATATTGAACATATTGTCTGAACATGCGCCGAGTATTATGACTTCAAAACTCAGTTATTCGAGAAAGATCACCCAATGTCCCGGTTCGAGATGTAATGGCAAGCCGCGATCACCCTTATATGTCCTTCGTATACACCCAAAAACATCAACATCAATACAGATTTAGCTACCCGTTTTATTTTTCTTATCATTCTCAGGAATGCTCTTTTCCGCCTATACCATGCACCATCGATGGTTTGATGTGACTTCAAGATGACACGAAACATTTCTGTCGCACAAGTTAACAAACAAGGTACCTACAGCACGAAAATCACACGCGCAACTCGGTGTGTTGCCAATCCGAAACTGAGCCGTACTACAAAATCGTCTGGAGGAACCCTTACCGGTTCGAGGAGGACCATTTGTCGTCTCAGTTCATGGTGTCTCCAGATGAAGGCCATTTGAGTCTGTGATCGATGCGTTGATCGCCGGTTTTCCTGAAACCGAAAGTTAATATTTTTCTTTTCACTGTCAGCATTATCCACCCTGTCTTCCTTGTTTATGACACTCAGATGTAGGAATTCACCCCCCTTCGTAATATTCTCCAGCAGCATATGTGCATTCGTATATGCCAAGCATCGACGTAGCTTGCTTCATACAAAAAAAAATTGTCGGAAATGTAAAAGAAATTTTTTTCAAGCACAATTGCAGTATGCTAGTCAGGGCACTGACTGGACATTGCAAAATCAGTTATCACATTGCTACTATTCAGCGTGCTGAGTAGTATTTTTGTGATCGTTGTGAATCTGATTACGGAGCCTCACATTATTAAATATGTAACTGCCCTGTAGTAATACTATTGCGTATTCGGATTTTTGCTTCTCTATACACAGATGAACCCTTGTACAGGGAGCTAAAACTCAAAAATATGTTCTTTTGGCTAGCCCAGTGTGGTAAAAAGCAATAGACTTTATCAGTAGGGCTCATTATTCCTTCGGGAGTAAAGAATCCAGAATGCATACACTTTTTTTGTTGTTTCGATTGTAGAGGTTCTAGCCTCAGGGGCATTCGCCGCTTTCTTGGTCAAGAGAAATCTCTTTAGAAAAATCACTAACTTTATGTACGGGATTGAGAATCGATCCGAGGTGATTTCCGTACCTTTTTTCTTTCATCTCTTCCCAGGGCCGGCGGAATGCGTGGGTAGTATGGGTAGTACTACCCACTCGAAAATTACCGAGGGGGGAATTACCCACTCGAATGTTTGGAACAAATCAAAACCTGAGATTAACCACGTATATGTTTTTTTGCAGCTAGAAATATTTTTAAATGCAATATTTGTAATTTATTAACATGAATATTCACTTGATTAAAAATTTATGCAAGGAGAAACAATCACTAGACAATCAGTAGACTTTGTATAAGGAAGGCAAAAGATTGTTGATCCCAACATCAGTAGCACAGACCGTATCAGAGAACAATCAGAGAAAAATGGCAAGAAAAAAAAAGAAATTAAACTTGTAGCTTTGTGGCAAACGGAAGATCACTATCAGGACATCATGAGCCGGATCGCCAACGGCCCTCCTTGGATCCGCTTGGAACTCTTGGGATCACATTTGCAGGTACCTGTTAGTAAGTCAACCAAAAGAGTAGATAAAAATAAATTTGGAGGATAGCCAGCATATCTCGGACTAGAACCAAGCCGATAGGGATTCGTTTAACTACACAACTAGAAAAAATCGTGTAAATTTACGTTTCTTGACCATGACTATACGAGCATAAAAAATGAAATAGTTTTACATTTGTCGTCGTTGTGTCGTTGAATTTTGCGAGTCACGTAATTTTACTCCACATATGGCTTTTTTATTTAAAATGTGTAATTTTATGGCACTGCGCTTGGAACGTACATCTTTCATGTAAAATTAAATAGAACACGGTTATATTTCGTCATTTCGTCAATTACGGTTTGTTAGATTGTGGGAAGTTTCGAAATACCTCAAAGGTAAAATTTAGTTTTTTTGGTGTGTAGAACACTAGGCGCACGACCAGACAACATGTATAATGTCGCGATAGCTGTCGCCACAAGCGCAGAGAACGCTCTTTACGACCCCAATACGCCGGAGATGCGAATTCAACGTATAATGATTGGACATGATCCGAGATGCCACCCGAAGGAAGTCACGACGTTCATCCATCCTTTTTAACCAAGGTTGGTTGATGCCTTTGGGATTGCTAAACTTCCATTATCCCACAAAATTTGCCAATTTTCGAGCGCTCTCTAACTTTAAATCTAACTGAAAAATTCGTTAAAGCTGCGCGGTCTTTCACAAATATTACCTTCTAATGCCGAAGTGTCCGCCTTCTCATTACCATTCTAATCTAAATGTCACTTTTATTATTACCCGGAATAGATCAATGCGAATGAACTCAAACTAATATTTGTATCAGGCAATCCGGAACGATTTCAATATAAAGAATCTAGGATTCTCTCCGGGAAAATTAGGAGTGCTTTCCATGCTCCATCGATCGAAGCGCCTACTTGGAACTGTAACGATGTGGACATGGTCGTAGGTAAATATAAAACCATAAGTTTTGTGGGGAAAATGCTTAGCGCAAGTATCTTTTCTGTCAGATAAATTTGGGCGTTCGAAGAACAATTATTACGTTTATATACATCATTACATTTTCATCGCGAAACGTCATTTGAATGTGAATTTACGTGGAATACTGTTGACGCCGATAAAGAATTCTTAGTTCCGTGTATTCCGATCAAAGGTCAAATCGACTACACGACGTACAGCGCAGCTGCTAGACGAAATATTGTTTCTCTCGTTAATCCGTTGACGAACCGGTGCCAATAACCGCGTTTTTCAGTTTTCATCAAGTTTTTGATTTGCGTTTCTAACGTCGCGTATATTTGGGAAAATTTGGGCGATCTGACGTTCAAAAAGTCCTCATAGCACCTTTTCTCATACAATTCTCAGCACTCTCTGTCCACAACGGAGTGGGAAACCGTCCACGATTGTTCGCGCCAGGTATTCGTTTTGTCTAACCTTTAATCTCAGTGTAGAAAAACAAGCCAGTCAAAACGTTGCACACTGCCACCGGAGGAATTTCACATTTTGATTCGATTGTTTCGGATATAGTGGACGCGTAGCTCTTTCAATCAATGGGCACACTAATGATGTAGAGTACAACGATAAATCTAACACACTTGGCTGCGCTGGTAGGCATTCGTGTCATTTCCACTGTATTCAAGATGGTCATACTGAAATTGTCACGAATATCATGCAGTAAGATAGATCGGCTATCAGCATGAACACAACCCCATGACATGCCGTGAGAGTTAAAATCTTCTCGAACCAGTTGAGGTGCAATGTACATGGAAAGAATATCAATAAATCTTTGCCTATGATTCGGATTTAACAAGCGACAACTTCAATACTTGGTACCGAGCAAAGGCTAATCCGATTGAAATCCCCAAAACGCTCCTCAATATTGTTTTCGGACATGGCGAATAATGCTAAAATTGAGGAAGATCTACGTCGGAAGTAAACCCAGAAAAATAATATGACTGAAATATAAAGACACTTGAAGCTTTGGATGTCCCATGTAGACTTTCCGAGTCCAGGAGCCAATGTCTTGATCCTTTCCGCATTTTCCACACCGTGCCTTATTTCCACAATGGGTTCTTCAGTTCATGCCCCGGGTCACAAAAAGGCGAACAAGTAGACGAGCCCCGTTCAAAAGAACAAATTTTGGAAGAACAAATCCGGAGAAAGGCCCGAAATGAGGCTGATGGAAAATAAGTTTTCTAATACTCCTCGATTTTTACTGAACACAATTGCTTGCAAACCAGAATTTAGACTGACTGAAGCACAGGGATCTGGAAGGAGCCACCTCCTATTTCGCAATCAAAGCCCTTCTCGGAGACTACACCATCAATCTCTACTTTCCGGGCGGGTACGCAGACAAAATAATTTTTCGTACACGGTCGAGTGTTGTTTAGTTAGATCACGCGATTTATCGATGACGTTAAATGGCTTGTCTTTGGTCCGGAAGAGACTTCTTGGTGTTATTTTTGCCATCGGAGAAATATTTAAATCGACCTCCACTAAGCCTGAAAGGATGTCGGTCGCCGGAGATACCCATCGGCTCACACTCAGCTAGCTTCAAGTTAAATTGATTTTTTTTTCTATCACGAACATCAACAGCAAGGTATCGACTGCACAAAACATTAACAGTCCTTCCCGTCATGTACGAAAAGCAAGACATATAGTTTGGATCCACGTATCCGATCAGAGAGACCGGAACTAGAGATGGGCGGGTATGGATTTTTTCGTACCCGGACCCGACCCGAACCCGAATATTATTTTTGTAAGCTTACCCGAACCCGACCCGTACCCGGATTTTATAAAAATATAAAACCCGAACCCGACCCGTACCCGGGCAGGTAAAAAAATCCGAACCCGAACCCGACCCGTACCCGACCCGAACCCGACCCAAATCCGACCCGCATCCAAATTAAAATAAATTAAAAACCGTGTCCGACCCGAACCCGATTTTCAATAAATAAATTTAACCTATTTGATTCGAAAGAGTAGGGAAGCCCGGTGCTAGTTGGCGGAATTTTCATTTTTTATCTCTTTTATTTAAGTAGATTGTGCATTATTGAAAAATATTATCATTCACGTAATAGAATAAAACTCACCGGAAATAACACAAATTCCACAACATTAAGGAAATTCGTTTATTACGTTTGAAAACTGTCACCCATGATTTTTACAAAATAAAATGAATTGCAACATATGAGGGATTCCATGAGAAACCGGCCGACCGCAAAATATGACCATCGTCGATTCGAACGAAACTTTGCAGGTGTGTTCGCTGTATGAAACTCCATGATATTCTCTGGCAATTGGAATATTTTGATACAAGAGTAATTTTTCAAAAGGGCGTAAACGTTTCTACGTGTGTGAATTTCAAAATTTTCAAACCATAGGGTCTGTTGATTAAACTATATAGCTGAATCATATGTTGGTTATTTTCATGTAACTTTAAAATGTTTCACAATATCGCCTTGATGTCAAAGAGAAAGTTGCAGGAAAGTTTACGGGCCTTTTGAAAAACCTATTATTGTTGATGGAGAAACGCGACTAACTTATGAAAAGGTCGTAATAAAACAAAATAATTGTGTTGTTAAAACAAAAGTTAAAATATCTCAAGAACTACTACATTTTAGAAATTTTTTGTTAAGAGCATTTCGATTTAAAATGGCGTTTAGAATCAGAAAATTGTATTTTTGACTGCAAATAGTAAAAATTATAAAAAAATGTCAAAAGTTGTTGTTAGGAAAACTTTTTTATTGAAAGCTTCTCCAGGATCCAAAAGCACTAAAAAGTTGCTTTTACGTCTTTAAAACGATAAACATTAAATTTTTGACATTTTTTGATGGGGTAACGCGAATAACTTTTAAAAAGAGCATAATTACACGAATTATTTGTTTTTGAAGGAGCAAAATTTCAAATATCTCGAAAACTATCGCATTTTGGAAGATTTTTGTTAAATGTATTTTGATTTTGAATGGTGCTTAGAATTATATTCTGTAATAGAATTACAATTTTGTATGTCTATTAGTATGAAATTTAAAAACATGTACGAAGTTATTGTTAGGAAAACTTTTTTGCCGATTTTTTCTCCATCATGCAATCACATTCAAAATGTTTCTTTTCTCTTTAGGTTTTTGGTAACAAAATATAAAATTTTTTAAAAAATGGGTTTTTTCGCAATTTAAATTTTTATCATAAATTTTTTTTTGAAAAATGACAACATTTTTTTCAGTGTATATTTTTTTCAGACAGAAGTATTCATTCCCTGTAACTCGTTCTCAGATAGTTTTGCTGTATAAAGTACAGTAATCGAACAAAAAAAATTTGAAATTCATGCACGTAGAAACGTTTACGCCCTTTTGAAAAGTTGCTCTTAAGTCAAAATAATCTTATTACCTGTGGAAAATATTTAGTCTTGCATGACGGTGAAACGTGTAAAGTTTCATTGGAATCTAAGATGCTCGGTCACGATTTTAAAGATTTTCGGACGGATCTTCGTGGAATTCCTCATATGAAAACATATTTTACATAATTTGTGGTAAAAAACGAGAGATGTCTAATAGAAACGAAGCCAAAGGAACTCTGCCAACTTATGCCTTCCGCAAACAGGCCCGTGCTCTTCTATTACACTAGTTTACCAATTTTCTAGTAATTGCAGTAAGCTAGGAAAAAAGGCATTTTCAATGTCAATTTTGGGTCGCTGAACGCGAAAATCATATCCATTTTCTTTTTCGTAGAATCGTTTTTGAGTTTTTTGAAAAACGTGTTTTTGGAACTTTTTGTAGTCTTAGGAATAAAACTTTCAATCAACATAATCGACCCACCATTCGAAAGGTTTTGATGTGCCAATAACAAAAATGTATAACATGTTCGGATTAAATATCAACAACTTAAGGGGTTAAGAGCGACCAAAGTCAAAAAAAGTAATTTA
Source organism: Topomyia yanbarensis (assembly GCF_030247195.1). Lineage (NCBI taxonomy): Eukaryota > Metazoa > Arthropoda > Insecta > Diptera > Culicidae > Topomyia > Topomyia yanbarensis. The sequence continues at coordinate 346,496,256 of NC_080672.1, read as the reverse complement.
TTGTAAATTATTCATTTTTAGTAACAATTCAGAAAAAAGTCTTTTGAAATCTTATGTGACAGAGAAACTCTTTGTATAAATTTAAAGCCTAAGAGTAGCCTTTATATAAAATATTTCAGCCATTAATTCTCGGAATCATTTCACATTCAATGATGTATTGATGACATGTTTTGGTCGACAAAGGTATTCGAAGGGTTAGGCCAAACGAACCTCAGATATTATCAGGGATGCTGAAAACGCCCCGCCAGCAAGGAAAAGAATCGCAGTCCGCACTGGTTAATTGCGTGCGCAGGATTCGATGAGCACGTGTTGAGAATGATTTTTCTTTCATTATCTTTTTTTACAAATATATTGAAAACATCCACGACTTTGTTAAACTTTGTTGTTCTAAAACTCGCATCATTGTATCTAGTAAAACACCCTTCAAATCTCCAGCAAAATCACGTTTGAGCATCAGCTCCTGCTCATTTTGGGAGCTATTCACGTGAATACCAGAAGGTTGAGCTTGTGCATCGAGCCAATAGACCAGCGGTTTTCAATCTTTTTCGTACCACCAACCCCTTATAAATCACCCTGGGTCGCTGCGGACCCCTGCGGATAAACATCGATTTTGTATGCTATCAATATGTTGTTTTCAGTTTTTTAGGAGAAATACTTGAAATTTCAATCTGCACTCAGAGAATATATTTATCTTCGCGGACCCACTAGCAACGACTTCACGGACCCCTAGGGGTCCGCGGACCGCAGGTTGAAAATCACTGCAATAGACGATTTGAAAAAGGTTTTTTCAACATAGTTTTTGAACGTTGCCGAAGCAGGCTTGTGACGTTGTGTATGGCTTTCCGAAATATTCAATACAACACATACGAAAACGTTCAAGTGGAAAAGCTTATTTTCGACCGAAAGTGTGATTGGGTGAAAATTACATAGTTCCTATGTTTACTTAGTGTCTCATAACATCCGTGATGTGAGGACATTTTTTCCAATACTACCTTTCCGTAAAATCGGGGTATATTTGAGCTTATATGAGACCTCTTTTAGTAAATGTGCGATGAGATTAATTCTCCCAAAAATCTAAACAAACATCAATTTTATTCCAAACATTTAGCGAGTTATCTTGCAATTGAGAAAGGTACAATTTATCAGCATATTTTGGATCAATTGGAATAATCTCGTGTAAGCATATACATGTGAACATTGCTTCTTAAATAAACTTTTGTAGTAACCCTAAACATTTTTGCCAATAAAATCATAAAAAATCTACAATTTTTGATGTTTGGTGGTTAATTTAGACTATTTTCCTTGAACAGATCGATAGAAGTCATACACTACATGTCTTTCCCATGTACTTGTTTTTCTTTTTGAATAGTGGAATGAGGGAAATTTACAACAATAATACTTCAAAAATGCTCGAGAAACTTCACAAAAAGCGATAAATGTTTCCCTGTTTTATTGAACAGCAAAATTTTTCAAACGAAATATTCTAAATGATGAACTTCCAGTTCAAAATCTCCCGGATAATCCCGTTCACTCGATACACGCTCCTGGAAAATTATGCTTGTTTTAATATTTAAGTTATCATTTTTTGATTTTGAAGGAAAAGGTCATCCAAACATTCAAGAATGGGTAAGTGCACAATTTTTCGAAAAAACCCGACCCGTTTTTAATGTGCCCGACCCGACCCGTACCCGGTGATAACAAAACCCGAACCCGCCCCGGTTCCTACGGGTACGGGTTCGGGTCGGGTATCGGGTAAAAATACCCGTACCCGCACATCTCTAACCGGAACCAGACTCTTGTCTGGATCTAAGCAGCAAATGTGGGCCTGGTTCAAGTCCTGACCTGGTAAGGGGAAAAGGGGATGGGCTAGATCCAGGGACTTGTCCATTACCGGGTATTGGTCCAGATTCGAGAAATTGTCCAGATCCGGAAACTGATGCAGATCCGGGAGGTCCAAATTTGGGAACTGGTCCAGATCGGGAGCTGTGTCGGATCCGGAAACTAGGACGGATACGAAAACTGCTTAAAATTTTTCTTTCACTATCCAAGTTACCCTATAAAAATCCGTAATTCCGGCTATTTCTGCCAAAATTGGTGCAGATTCCGGCCTGAATTTGGGTAGAAATCCACCAGAACTCCGGCTGATTAGACTCGATACTAATACTATTATAGAAATCGACCGAATTATCCTACATAATCATTTCACCGTTTACTACCTTTGCGGTAATATGAGTTTAATACCGCAATGCATAATTGCGTGGTCTGTTACCCAAAAGTAATAGAAACATGCCCGTTGGTTTTTGGGTGTAGTATTCAACAAACACATTTTCGCTAATCCGTCGGACAAACAAAGAGTGTTTCCAAATAGCCACCAGATATAATCAGGGAATTTTCATTTTCACTTACACACGCTATATCTTTCGAACTTTCGTCAGTACGAGGAGAAATCACTTCGAATCTTACTACCAACTCGGGAAAAAAGGTGTTCCGCCGGCTCTGTCTCTTCCACCCGGAAAGTGATATTGTAGAGTAATTTTAGCACCTTATATGAAAAAGCACGAAGAACGAATAGAGTCTATCCAAAAACAGTGTTTTTAAATGAACTACGTCAGTAACAATGGACAGTATTGCCTCTTCCATCACATGATGCACACTGCATGCTGATCCACATTCAAACTTTAAAAGAGCGTCGAGACTGTACCATGTGTCTTTGTAAACGCTGTCGTTGCGCAACACATGGTTTCTATTGTCATTCCATGCCATCTATTGCCAAAACCAAATTTTGTCTGCCCATTTTCATCAATTGCATTGTCATAGTATGTTTGCAGTACATCGATAGCACCAATTACACAGAATCGGACCAGTACATCAAAATGATGACGTATTATAATCAGCATTGTGAAATGATTGTGGTTCTTACTAAAATGACTAAAAAGTAAAAAAATTAACAATTTTTTGTGGGCAAGTGAAAAAGGAAACAGCTTTAAGATTCAATAAGCTTATATTTTCGTCTTTATTCACAATTTTTTTCAAGACGAAAAGTACAAAATGGTGGCATTCTGTCTAAGGTTAGGTGCACGTGGAATTCCAAAACTGCGTACAGCCTGCTGCCTCAGGGTCTAACTGAAACACAAAACCAATAATAAGGCTCTAAAGTAAACTAAATTTATTAGAGGAATGACCTAACAATGGGTAAAAAAACTTTAAATTTGACATAATGGTGCGATCTCAAACTTTGAGATAGATTTTTAGTCCATTTCTCCACTTAAATGTATGATTAAAAATAGTGAATAGTGAAAAATTTGTAGATTTTATAGATCATTCCTCCAATGAAACGGATTTTCTTTCGAGAAGCTAAAAAATGCAGTCCTTAAATTGAACCGTTTTCAAATGAGATTGCACGCAGTTTTGAAAAATCATGTTTTGAGAACACTTTCGATGAAATATTCATGGTAGAATGCCAATGTTTTGTAACAATTACATGGAATTATGGGTTTTGGACATAGCTGATTATGAATCTGAAGTCTGTTTTTCGAAATTCAAAATAGCCAATCCAATATGAGGGACCCCCACTAAAAATAAGGAGTATTTCAGCCAAAATAGAAAAAAAGGTTTTGTATATTCACAAACACGAATTTGAGATAACGTTGATACATCAATAAATCAATAAAATAAAAATGGCGATTCCAATGTGATGGACTAAAATGTGTCTTCAACAATATTGACCAAAATTAGTCTGCGATGCCTCAACAGATCAAGCGGTGAAATACGTTCTCGAAATGTGAACACATGTACAATGCAACGCGAAGTATTCTGAGAGCGTGCATAGTGCCATAAAAAGGTTTCTACCTGAGACGTGCGGCTCGAGCTAAGAGCCTCCCATGGCGGCCAGGACTCCGCTTCGAACAATGGCCCGTAGGAACTTTTTTCATGCGTGGATCGAAAAACTTGTTTAACACAATTTAGTAGACACTTATTCCTTTCAAAAAAATGCCAGACCACCAAAATCATTTTTTTTTATTTTGGATGAGAACCTCCTCTTAAACCCGAAGAAAACTAAAAAACTATTTCAAAAATTTGCAAAATCAGAATGCATAGTTCATAAGCAAGATTCTAGTCTATGACGAATAAATAAATAAATAAATAAATAAATAAATAAATAAATAAATAAATAAATAAATAAATAAATAAATAAATAAATAAATAAATAAATAAATAAATAAATAAATAAATAAATAAATAAATAAATAAAATAACAAAATAACGGAAAGTTTGATTTATCTAGCACAGATATACCGCTACAATATATGCATTAATGGATAAATATGGAGGCTGAACCACATCACGAGGGGCACAGTGACGGTTAAAAGAAAGCGAATTCTAAATTTAAAGTTATAATTCACATACATAAATATCCTTCGCCTATCTTCGAACAGATAGGCGCATCAACCTTTGCAACGTGTGCTTCTCAATAACCACTAACTATAACTCAAAATGACGTCCTCTAAGGTTTCTATTACTTTTGAACCTTAACCTGCTCGTTTCCATGGAAGCCATTTGTTTCAGTCAATTACACGACGTCAGACAACTAACGTTATCATTCACTCGGGAGAGACTCCGCTCTATCCCTTCAAAGGTAATTTCTCCACATTTCATATTTTATCAGTACTCCAGATCCCTAGAAAAATTGCATAATCACACCACTCACTGGTTGCAATTCAGTCGCCCAAGCCTGCGCGATAATGATAGCCTACAAAAGTAGACCTTCCCGCCCAGATCCTCCCAACCGGTAGCGGGGACGGGATTCTGGTCGATCCGATACCCCTCCGGTTTTCATTATATACCCCGACGGTATCCCCCAGTCTGGCACAAAACCGGCCATTATCGTTCCGCCATAATGAACTATTTTTTACGACGTGATAAATTCGCAAACCAACTGGCTCGTGGGTTCTCCTAAGCCCCCTGGTATTCTTTGTTTTCTTATCCTTTCACATCATCACCGAATGGCCCAATTCAAGGCCGGTTTGTCTCGTCGTCCGGTTGGCGGAAGGTCGCTCCGAAAAAGGCGAATTCGCATTGAGAACGGGTGGCCTTTGCGAAACTATTATGGGATACGATCAGATTTGCTCGAGTTTATTGGCTTGTCATCGTATAGATGAAATTTATCAGGAAATGACACAACAATCCGGGGAATATGAGATGGGAGTCATCGAACTTCTGGTACTGTTTATCCGCAAACGAATCTGCAGCTTGTTCATCAGCCTTTTTTGTGTCTGTGAGCACACAATTGCACTCCACAAATGAGTTTTTCGCAACACGACTAGATGCAGAAACCGGTCCGGGGGAACAGTCAGGAACGAACGAAAAACATGCCGAGTCGTCAGTTTATTATTATCAGATTTCCAGTCCCGGCGGTTTCATGTTTGGCTGAAATGGCTAATGCTTGCGGAACGGGATCCTCGCTCGATCGAGTCGATCATCGGAAGGTCAACAGGGAAAATTAACATAACCACAGCGAAAATATTGCCCACGATCGTGATCCGATAGATGTTCCTGGATGTGCTGTATTGATTGGAACAATATTATTTAGCTAGAAGCGCGTTTCTCATGGCATACTTCGTGTATCAATTTTCATGAGGCTGGAATTATCCAAAGATTGATGAAATTGGTTTTAACCGTTCCAGCTTCGGTGACTGATTCGAATGATGTTTCCCAAGATATATCAAATGTACAACCGTAAGTAATTTGTTGGCTATGAATGAAAATCAGCACAGACAGTCGTTAATGTCAAGTTCAAAATGCATCGGCCATTGCGATACTGTTAACAAAACTTTGGAAACCACTAAAAGTAAACGCATTAGTTCATCTGGTCTACAAAAATTCGGAATTCGGCCACAATAATCAATTTCCTATCGTTGTGAGACAAATTGTCTCAGACAATCAGGTGATTTTACCATAGATCTGCTTTGGAAGGTCCGCTTATATAAATAACGCATAGAATTTCAGAAAAATAAAAATGGGAAGATCTATTATGACCAACTTTATTCAAACTAATCTGAAGTCGGTCATATTATTATACTTAAACTGGTCATTAGAGTAGCTCCTTTTGTGGTCCCAAATTACTGTGTAGATTATAGGAGCGATTGCTTTCTCCTCGGGTTTACGCATTCCGTTTAAAATTTGTATGGAAATTAATATGGAAATAACGTTCAGATCGCTATTTCAGTCACGTTGAAAAACCAATCCTATAAATAGCTTGCCCAGATTGTGGTTAACAACTTTGCTGAAAATAGTAACTTACTCAGATTGTTTATAAAAATGTTATTATGAATTTCAGATAGCATGGTCAAATTAATTGCTGAAATTTATTATTTCTGGTAACCCTGTAAATTTATTACCAACATATACGTTTCAATTCAAAATATCTCAGAAAATGTTCATCATAAAGAATTGTTGCCTTCGAAAGAATTTTTCAGAATGATTTTCTGGATTTAATTAACGTAGTTGGAAAGACAAAAAACCAATTTAATTCACCTAACAGTAAGATTGAACAATGTTGATATTATTTACAACATTTTTTGCATTTGTTAAATCAATTGCCATTTGTAGGTGATAGATACAAGACACGTCGAAAACCTCATTTGCTCAAATCTTGATCAGAAAGGATTTTCAGTGTTAGTAGAAACGTTTACATGAGAATTATTAGCCTGTTAATTATTTTAGTTTCCATCTTCAAAATTAGTTGGAAAGGTATTTTAATCACATAACATTTTCACTACGCATATGGTCGACACCCCCGGATCGGTTAATGTACCAACAGGGTACGATATTTGCAGCAGACCTGAGCAGGTGAGATATATCGCGAAGGATTGACAGCAAGTAAAGAAATGTAGATATGGATAAAAACATGACGATTAACACAAAACAAAAAAAAGCAAGAACACAATCCTTACTAAATCAGTATTTAACGGTTGCCCCGGATGGATGAGGATTACGGGATACAAGAGGTTTAAGTTTAGTCTTTTGGCTTAACAACTACTACAAACCAATCCGAATCCACCAAGAGCCAGCAGGCAACGCAAAGTGGTCGGAAATGCCAAATCTGGGTATCTTTGGAGGAATTTTTCGTAAGAATATTCCCCACAATCTGATACAAATTAAACTGAAGTATGGCTTACTATGATTGAACTAGAAAAATTAACTTTTTTACTGACGAGGTAGAAAGTTGATGTCTTCGATAAAGTATTAGGAATGCTCATAATGAAGAATTTTGTTCACAATTTGAGCTTGTAGGACTTAATGTTATCGATTTATAAAGCGTTTTCTAAGGCAACCCCTTAAATTTAGCTTTTTAAAATAGCTTTTTTCGCTGTGACTTTCCGTGTAAACGATGTTCCAGACAAATGTTGAGGTGTTAAAACCACATAATATTGTTGAAGACTGCATGTAAAAATTAAATTGTTGCTGAAGACTGCATGTAAAAATATTGTTGAACAAAGCATATAAAGTTTTTACCTGAAATCGGCGGCGCGGCGCACACCTCTTGTAAAAATACTCATTCGTTTTAGAGTTATTGAAAAATTCTAAATTTTTTTACACTAAGTTCAACTGCGTATAAGAGAGAAAGGTGCAAACTAAAATGGACGAGCAGGCACTATTTTCAATGTGCGGACTACGCATAATAAAGGTAAGAAGGTTTTAAGCTTATTTTGCAATGTTTTTACTTGGGTATTTTTACTTACTGTCTTCAACAATATTATGTGGTTTTAATGCATCCACATTTGTCTGGAGCACTGTTTGCACGAAAAGTCACAGTGGAAAAAGTTATATTAAAAAAAAATAAAATTTGAGGGTGTTATAAGTTATATTAAAAAAAAACTAAATTTGAGGGTGGTGCCATAGAAAACGCTTTACAAATCGATAACATTAAATCCTACAAGTTCAACTAGTTCAACAAAGTTCTTTATTACGAGCATTTCTAAAACTTTGTCGAAGACACCGACTTTCTACCTCGTCACCATAAAAAGTTATTTTTTTAAATTTGATCGTAGTGCGCCATGCCCAATTTTAATTTTTATCATGTTGTGGGGAAAATTCTTACGAGCAATTCGTCCAAAGATACCCTGTGAATATATTCGATGGGTTGGCCTCTAGTGAATTAAGTTAACGTTTTTGGGGTTTCCGACCACTATGCAGCGCCTTAGTAAAAATTGTGGTTTTATGAGTTTTATAGTCACTGATCAAACTTAGATTGCACTTGTAGCGTGCTATAAAACTTCAATTGTTACTTGGGCGGTGTCTCTTCATGACTCCTTCTCGATAACAAACATTTACCCAATTTGTTGAGCAAAGTCGTTTTGTTCACAAGACTAGGTCCAGGCCTCGGAAAAAAATCTTCAAAGTTTGAGGATTTTTGTACGTTTCTTTTAAAATAAACGTTAAAAAAATCAAAACCCCCCCCTTGAGAATTTTCTGCGCACGGGCCTGCTTACTCTGGACTATTCTTTTATCTTATTGGTTTTAATATGACTGAAGATACAAGGAAGTACATTTACCCATACTAATTTTCAATCAAACTTTAACGCAAATTGGGGAGCAACCAATCGCTTCCAAATTTTGCAGTCATTTGGGACCGTAAAAGGAACTCAAAAAGTACTCTGAATTGGATCATTACTTTTTTCATACAACCTCAAGCCATTCTATTAGTCTTATTATTACACTTTTTTTCGAAAGTTGTCCTACTGGAGCTGTAGAGCTAGGGAACGGCTCACCATCAGAATCACTCACTACAATTGCAGACGAGATGGGAAATGTCACCCACTAAACAAGTATTTAAGGCCAACTACAGCGGACCGTAATTCTGATTGTGATATTGAATGTACGGTTCAGATGTGAGGGTGTGGAGATTTCACGATCGCATGGGAACGAGCGTTTTGAGATGGCGTTTAGAAATTTATAACGGGTGTTCAATAAAAAATGAAAATGATTTCAATACCTTTCTATAATTAAAATAAAGAGCGTATTTTTTTCTCCAAGTGAATTGCTTTTTGGACTCCCTAGAAATGGGTGGCATGTTTCTTTTAGCTCGGGTTCAAGCGAAAATGGCGTCGAAACAGCAAGCACTCCGCGAGTGTGTTGTACGGTTTTACGAAACGCATTGCATCGTCGAATAAAGTTTACGGTAGACGACTTTCGAGACAAAAACGTGCCCTTGAGTACAGTTTACTGGATCCTGACATTTCTGAGCGTGAAGTGGAAGGCCGGTAACGGCCGTCCGCGGCAGATAATGACAAAGAAGAAGAAAGAATGGTTGACAACGCTATTCGACAACAAGGACGGAACGAGTTTGCGTGACGTCGGCCGAAAATATCACTGCTCCCATACCTTGATTCACCGAACCCTCAAGATGGAGAACATCATCTGTTGAAAGAAGACTCGGTCCCCCGAATACACGAACGAGCAGATAGCGATCGTGAAATCGCAGTGCCGATGGATGACGAAGAACTACCGCGGGACGTCGTTCGTGCTGGACGAGGAAAGTTACTTTCCGCTCTCGAAGACCCACATTCCAGGAAATGATAGCTACTATACCAGCGACAAGTCGGCCACACCCCCCGAAGAAAAATATAAAAAGTAAAAGTTTAAGCATAAATTTAAAAAAAAAAAAGTTATGCTGTACATCGACTTATCGTACAGAGGGATTTCAAAGCCGTGGTTCAACCCGAGTGGTCTGGCCATCAATCAACAAGTGTACAAGGAGGAGTGTCTTGAGAAATTTGTTCTGTCGTTCTTAAAGGCGCATCATGGCCGGACAAGGCGTCCCATTACGCCCGACGCTGGAGTGTCTTAAGCAGGAAAAGATACCGTAAGTGCCGAAAGAAAGGAACCCGACCAACTTGCCCGAAGTTGGCACGTCCCATTGAGAATTTTTTCGGCTCCCTCAGAGCCCTACTGTACAACAGTAATTAGCGGGCCCAGGATACGAAGCAGTCGATCACCAGGATCCGAAACTGTATCCGGAAGATGGACTTCAGTGCCGTCCAGCGCTATTGTGAGAGCATCGAGACTAAGTTGCGTCGTACGACTGACCAGGGCTCCTTCTCCAATATTCATTGACGTTTTTTGAAGAATAAATATTATGGTATGAACTCTTTGCCCACATCGTCACGGACATAGTGGCCGAACCGGATTACTTGGCCCAGGAACATTAGCCATTACGAGAACGATTTCAAAAAGATCGACCTGATGCTTTCAGCAAGGAGATCAGCGGAGACGTAGCCGTTGGAAAACATTAGCACAGTGTTCAAATTCTGTCTAGGCAGAAGATGAAGTTTGCGCAAATGGAATTGAAGTATCCACCTCTGGTCAACGTTACTAATTACTCTACAGATTTTCCCACGATCTTGATTGCTTTATACAATCTGCACGTATTTGCCCCGCTGTAGTGAAGCGGAAGCCTAATGCGAAAGTCTTTCGAAAATTACATTTCGCTACGGCAGTAACTAATCAACAGCATCACGATATGCTAAGGGAATAGTACATTCTCAATGTGACAGGTGTTTCGTCGTTTGGCGTATCAGAACCGGTAGATGAGCACTGCGCGCAAACGGATCAGGTGTTCCGTAACCGGATTGCTTTGGCGAGAAGATGTACTACCCGATTTCCGTGCGTAGATTGAAGGCACTCGAATGAAGCGGCCACGAATATCGCTAGACGGTGAACAACAAGTTTAAGCAGTTGTACTACATCGTGAATATTGATAGTCAGAACGGTACTGAGTTCCTGCATGTGGTGTAGTGTGCGCCGCAATCGGCCGAAGGTTCCACGAATGGCTCTACTTCCCGAACAACGAATTACACGATATCTGCCCACAATTAATTACACTGGGGTCCCGAGCAAACGAAAAGCCCATAACACCCACATGCTGATGGTCCAATTTCATCCCCACTGCATGGTGTTTGGATAGTGTTTTCAATAGGATCAACCCTTCAAAACAGTATCACCATGGTCCGGTAGATTCCATGTAAAAACCATATTTTCGTGTATTTATGGGGAATTGAGACCATTTTATGGTATTTTGATGGTTATGAAACTTGACACGGACCATGTTTATGGACTTTTTAAGGGGTTGTATGGTATCTGAACCTATGAGAACTTGCTCGGGGTAGACAATATGGGGCCTTTCTAAGTAACTATTGGACTAATCGACCGTTTCAAGGGCCAACGAGATTGGCCGCTATAACACCTCTCGGAAAACGGAGCAAGCTTTCAGGGGGACAGTGAGGAGTTACTGACATCGTGACGAAGTGGACGTTCAATCCTCCTATAGCGCCGCATATGGAAAGAGTTTGGGAGTACTTCGTTCGCTCTGTTAAGGACGTCCAAAAAGCTCTCGACAATGGCTCTGCACAATTCCATCGGTTACCGATGAAATTGTGCAGACGGCGATTGTGGAAGCGGAGGACATAATCAACTCGCGTCCGCTCACATAGGTGACACAACAATCTGTTGAATCGGACGCACTTACACCGAATCACTTCCTGCGAGTGGTGTCTTTGAGACAACCAAACATGGTGCCATCTATTCTTTCCTTAAACCCTGCGACAGCTTTACGAGATGTGTTCCAGTCACCCCAGGAGCTGGCAACCGTGATGTGGAAACGCTGGATTGCAGAGAACGCGCCATCATTGGACCATAGGCATAGGACAAAATGGTTTGGTGAGACGAGACCATTGAAAGAATGCGATTTGGTGTACGTCGTAGAAGGCAACAATAGGAAGCTGGATCAGAGGACAAGTGGAAGAACCCATCGTATCGAACGACGGACATGGGTGCTAGCAAACAATGATCGGAAAAAACGGGCAGCTGCAAATATGGCTCTGGAGATTGATGATGGTAACTGAGTGACTGAACTCAAATGACAGTTAAAGTGTCAAAAAGACTGGAAATATATTTTTGAAGAACACTTCCGGTTTAGTACCGAAAGTGTTCTCCGGGATAGATTACGGGCCGGGGAATGTTGCAGCAATCCGTCAGAACCCGTGTCACCAGTGTTTGGTAGATGTGGCGCGTGCGATTACGCTGTTAGGGCAACAGCATAGAGAAAGAAACGTGGCAATAAAACATTAATTTAAAATTACTAATGAATTACTTAAGTTATTAACAAGTTAATAACTCAAGTTACTTTTTTTGGAAATAACTAATAAAATACAAAAGGCCTGTGCGCAAGGGGATGGTTTTGGATGTTAAAACTCCTCCCATGAGGGTTTATAATGATTTTTAAAAATTTATTAACCTCCTACTCATGAAAAAATATATTTCCAGTCATTTTGACACATAAAATGTCATTTGAGCTCAGTGCTCAGTCACTCTAGAAACAAGTCGTTGTAGAAACCAAATAATAAACCTTGCGAAAGTGGCTGGAAAGGAATATATGTCAATTTAGTCAGCTTCTCTCGATCGATTTACGTTTCGACAAGCTTCGATATTCACAACAGTTGTAAGTAGATTAGTTACAGAGCATTGGTTGGTCAGTGGGCAAGCAACAAAAGCTCAGAAGGAAAAACACGAAGTCGGAGAAAATCGGGATATCGCTGTCTGGAGAAATTTCACCGCCGATTATCGACTCCATTGGTGTGGTTGATAACTAAATGGTTCGCGAAAGTGGGTATCGGTTTCGGGAGAAATACCGCCGCCGAGGAACTCTCAGCACCAACTAGCAGATAAATAGGAAAAATACGCGCCAAGAACGACAAGAAACCCTGTCGAGTTACCTCCTGGTCGGTTCGTGTCTCATCAGATGACGATATTTGCAACAGACCTGAGTGGGTCAGATATACCGGGAAGGTTGGACAGTAAGCAAATAAAGCAGCAATGGAAAAAATGAACGATTAACACAATCAGCAAGCAGCACAAGAGCAAGGGCACAATCCTTACTAAAATAATACCTAAAGATTGCCCCGGGTGGGTGAGGGTTGCGAGATACAAGAGGTTTAGTAGGTAGGCTTAATCACTACAAACCAATCCAACATTACAACAAGCTAGCAGGCAGCGGTGTCTATTAGAGATTCCTTCTCGATAATAGAAATTTGCCCAATCTGTTGAGCTAAGTCGATTGGAACACGAGACTCGGACCTCCAGGTATCGAAGAAAAACTTCAAAGTTTTTGAATGAATATAATGCAGCCATCTCACGATAAATTTTCAATTTTATTTTGCGCATATCGCCCCGAAATACTTCTAAGAATAGATTCCAATAGATGAACCCAAAGATTTTTTATATCATGGCATTAAAAATTTAAATAATGTACAACCTAGTCAAAATATCGCGCATTTACGCACAGAAGATAGCGCTTCCCAAGTCCGGCATGACAGATTTGTGTACTTAGCGCGCTACGCTTCTATGAATGACGTCATCATCGACTATTTAAAGAACGGATTTGGCCGAACAAGCTCAGTTTCCTTTTGAGTAGCAGGCGGAGCAGATCGCTGTGCTGTGTGTTTTAACAGCCAGTGTAGTTGGGTTAGGAGACCGTTACACTGGGTGTGGAGGTACGCTACCCAGTGCCGTCCATAACGAGACTGAGCTTGTCCGTTCACACACTATGCTTTATTTTGTGTCGTGCTCGTTTCCAAAACACTTTTATATATAATCTCGAACACAATTAGTCGTACACAAAACCGCTTGTACATTCGAGCTCCATTTGCAAACACGGTTAACATAGTGTCCTGGTAATAGTTGTCTCTTTCGCTCTACCCATCATCATCAACGTTGACTCATTTTGCTTTGTGTGCTTGGGTTCAATGTTTGAGGCGAATGTGTAGGTAGGTATATCTAATTTGTTACTAAAAAATTGTTAGCGGTTGCATCCCTAACCTGCATGATAGCAATCTGTCCATTCGTTGCGCAAAGACGAAAACTTACTTAGCAACAAATTTACGCGAATAGATGGAAAGTACAACGAAAGTTTACTATTTACGTACGATCAATTCATTGATTCATTTCCACTTCACGTGATTCGTTTTCACTCAGCCTATCCCATTTTGATTCTGCTAAAAGTTACATACTACAAAGCCTATTTATAAATGAATACACTGCCACTCGAAAAACCGTTGCAAAAACACATGTAAGTCCACATTTAAAATTGCTTTCGATTCTTGTATATTTATAGTTTCAATAAATGATTAAGGCCACACTGTATTCGCTAGCTTTCTATGCGTACTTTAGGAAAGTTACAATAACGGCAAAATATAACTAGAAAGCTTGGTCTATACATGAAATGTGATTATATTGTTTAAAATTTGATTTTTCTTCACCGGTCGGGGTTTTTTACCACATACAATCGAAAAGTTTTTACAATTTTTAAAAACTGATCTTGTGCTATACAGATTTAGTTCCAGATATTAGTTCGGTCAGGGTTTTCTGTCTCCTTTCTTAATATCTTCTCAAATAAGTTTAATTGGATGCGATCACCTACTACAAATGGAATGACCTGATAACGAAGAAGGTTTCGTTCAATATGTAACATTCAATGTTGATTGGTTGTGCTTAAACTATACGTAAGAAATATATTTGATTTATTGTTACTCTAACTGTACTAAGAAAATAAATATTTTACACTATGTAGTATAGTCCTACGTCTACAGTTCGTGCAACTCCCGTAGTGCTGTCCCTTGTAGTTTATTCTAAGACGACTTTTTCCGATTTTCTACCGTATTGCGTATAAACGGTTCTGCACAAAAGTACATGAAAGGTCCGAATTACCCCAACCCTGTTCCAATTCCTATTTTAACCTAATTTATTCCTAATTTAATTTTCACTAAATTTCGAATTGTGAAATGAAAAGTTCTCCTATATACATAAAACTTTATAGTAAATATACAATAAAAAGTAAGAGCTTTGTCAAATAACCTAAAAATAGATTATGAGTTATAACGTCGAAATCTGTCAACCGATTTGCGAAAACCTATGTTTTCGTGAAAGCTCCCCCGACTGCGCACACTTTCCTCTGAAACGGTTTTTCGCAGATTGCATATCGAATCGTATATACCTACAAACGACAAAAAGTCCGAATTGCACCAACCAATATTCTATTATTCACTCAACAATTAAACGAAAACAGTTGATAGTCTCGCCCAAAACAAGATGTTAAATAAAAGATATTATCCGGTAGATCCAAAATCACGATAATGCACTTGATTTAATTAATTGTTTTTGCCAACAAAAATCTTGTTTTCTAGCTTAGACATTTTTCAAAAAAAGTGCTCCGAACCAACATTTGCCCCTAGCGTACGCACACGAAAACTGAGAACCGCAAAATTTTGCGAGATAGAAGAGCTATGAAAATGATATATACGCTTTTCATAATATAACCATAGCTGAGAAATAACTGGGGGTTCGAATTGGTCCGAATTGGCTCACTTCCCCCAATTGGTTGAACTGAAACAAATACATGCTTTCCAGAAACGCCAATTTCACTTTGAAACAGTCATTCGTAAAGTTTGAAATTCAACTAAAGGTTTTGTTGTTTCAAGAAGACCTGATTCTATGTACAATTGGCACCTTTAACTTGTCGACATAAGTAAATCCATGTTGGTCCACCTCCCTCCAGGACCTATAGTCAGTCTTGATGAAAGGTTCAAACAATCGTGAAAACTAGAGCAAAACAAATATTAAAATTTTCGAAGTGACTTCTTAATTCCTGTGACCAGTTCGCTAGTTATGATATTAATTTTTAACTTCCACTCAAATCAGTCAAAGCAATTCGCCAACGATACGAGAAAAAAAAGTATCTTCGGATATTCTTACACCTATTCAAGTTAATCTAATTTGCTCTAATTTATATTCATGCTACATCAGAAGGCTTATCTCGCCATTAGTCTATAATTTATCTAATAAAATCAAATGGAACAGCAAGTATCCATTGGCGAAGTGACGCACGAGACGACCAGTTCCGGAGAAACGTTCGATCAATGTCATTAGACAAAAGATGACCGCAAGACCAGTTTCGATCCGCACTCACCGAAGTCGCCCGTCTGCAGTGATTTACATTCACTAGCGCCGCCCTTATTATATCGGGTGCATGAATGCTTCCCGCTATGCCACACTTCGAACCGGGAGTTACAGATCTGATCTTGTGTGCGAATTTAGCAACTGATCCTTTCTCCCCCCGTTCGCCCCTCCCGAACAGATGGATCGAGATGCAGAGAGATAGGAAGCACTTAGGCGCACCAGAACTGGGTTGATTGGAAAGTGGCGATTGATGTTTGCTGAAGCCGGTTTTCTTTGTGGCATTAATTAAAATCTAATGAGAGGTGGCATAAATTTCTTTAACCAGTTCCAGCAGCATGGTTCAGACGCAAAAACTGGACCCATAGATGTAGCTGGTCAGTTAGATCGACTCGACCGGGAGGCGCCGTTAATTGTCACTGTACAAACAAATCCTTTCATTAATTAATCCAATGCATATTTATAGACCGCGTGATTCCATCAGCGGAAAAAGTGGAAACTGAAACCAATAAAAAAAATTAATGGAAAGCCAGACTCGAGGGGTAGCTCACCCACGGCCATTGAGTTGCATAGCGAACCGTTAAAGGCGGCCGGCTCGTTTTCACCTCCGTCGCACCACACCACCATACTATGTATATGTGAACGCTCACGCCGGCAGGAACATCGCTACCGAGAGCGCGGTATTTGAAGAAAAAAAACCCAGATCAACATGTGTCAAGTCACATTTTGATCTTGCGCAAATTATGCAAACCGCAATCTCGCCGGCCGGCCGCAAGATTCCCCACTCTTTAAACAACAATTTCCATTTTATTACCGTTTGAGAAGCCATTAGAAAGCTGCAGGCGCATACCTACCGCCGGCGGCAGAGAGAGAATTTCTCACTTCTGCCATACTCATCTGCCAACGGCTGCGATTCGCACTTTGCACTTCTATGCTATCCAGCTACTGGCCGGTATGTGGTACACATTACATCTGTACAGACAAAAACAGAACGTCATTCGGTCGGTCGGTCGGTACCTCCGCTTTGAATCAGCAGCAGCCATACGACGGGAACCGGTCACTGACTGATCTAAGGCGTTCGCAGGGTTCACCGCGATCGGCACTGTGCCGATTGAGTGCATCGCGATTCAAGATCTTCTTCACACGCACCGCTCCGCTCGCTTACCATAGGTACAGGCGTTTTTTTGTTCGATGTGAACTTGAACTTTTTCACCATCTACCGTTCACTGAAATGGGTAAAATGTTTTTCGCTTTTTTTTTCAGTCTGGCTGATTGTGGGTTTTGTTTTCATTCCGGTGGATCATCGGCAGCGGTGCGGCTCATTTGAACTTGACCGTTGTCAATGGAAACGAGCTTTGGTTGCTTAGGGATGGCTACGGGGAAATGGATATGATTGAAATCAATCTTCGTTGCTCGGCTTCTGCTTTCGATGCGTTTTTCCTTTCTCGTATATTAAGGCTGTGAAGATTCCGGATTTTCCCGTCGATCTACGGATTTCTGTCCTTTCTACGGATCTACGGATTAACTCGTGAAATCTACGGGATTTACATAACTCCTTCAGAATTCTACGGAAGTTTAGTATAAATAATACGTATTCGATTTTTTCAATCGATTTTCTATCGTATACGCCCAATTATTGTTCCACTTCCTTGCACTCAGCACTTGTTAATTTTTCGTGGTATTTCTTAACTCTGACATCAAATAGACAATTTTGCATTCTTCGCCTGATTGGATTCCGAAATCAATCGAATAGGAAATGGATGATGCTCAAATGCGAATAGAGTTCCGAATTATACGTCTGCGAACTAGCATTTGACTGGTATTCAATCTACAACATTTAAATTAAAGTTCGTAAATTTTGTTCATTTGGAGTACAGAGCAACCCAATCTAAACTTTTGGTTGATGTGGATTATTTCTTCGTTGCCAAACTAATTCGTTAAATATTATCGGACCCTATAACTGAGCTTCACAAAATTTCTTATGTTAGTGTGACAGATCATCGATGAACTTAACAGATTATATCCATCGGAAAAGTCTAAAATAGTATTATAGAATAGCACCCCGACGAAGAAGGTGAACCAAACATTGGGCTATTTTATGGAACCAAAATTTTTTTGTTCTAATTTGTGCAGCTACTGAAGCCAACTCCAAAAACTTTGAACATGTTCGAAGAAGTAGTTAGAATATCTATAATTTATATTAACCCATTCATGCCCATGTTGTTTGTGGACAACAACGTTTTTTAACAGCTATAACTTTTGATTGAGGCAAGGTTGGCTCACAAAAACAAGTAAGGCTAATAAATGTGACTATTGCCTTTCATTTGAGTATTAACAGTTACAAGGATCAGCTCTAGAACTGAAGTTATTGCAATTAGTCTGATTGGATTCCAATGGAGCAGTGCTGCCAGGGACAGTTCACGTAGACAACGGAAAATTGATTTTTCATATATCTTCGTTATGTTGCAACATTATTGAAAACTGATAAAACTTATAAATTTAGACTGTCTTTGGCCACGTTTTCCACGCAATTGGACTATTGTAAATATTCTAGGAGAATTGTATTGAGTATTGGAAAGTAAAAATTGAGCAGCTTCTTGCATTGCTATGGAAGCACCTATCTTTATGAAACACCGCGTACGTACATGGGGTTCGGTTGTGTAGACTCGTGTTTTGGTACGCATTAGCGCGTTCGAGTTTGCACACGAAATGATGGTGTAGGATGAGCACAGAACTAGAGTGAACATGGTGTTCGATGTTCATTTGGGAAGACTGATTTTAAGGCAGTGCCCGATTCACTGCAATAAAATGAGCTGTGGTGCCAGAGAATGCTCGAACATGGCTTCCCGACAAATTGAATTGGTTGGGTTCAAAACAAGCTGCAGAATAGCCAAAGAGATATCGGACTCTTTTGTCACGTTAGATGTATTCAAGAGTACTTCAAAGTGCAATTCTAAAAAGTGCTGTGCTAAGTTACGATACTATCATTAAATTATCTTGCATGCTTCTTGGATCCGGGTGACTTCGACACCGTTGGAGTCGATCGTAGAGTAGTGGAAGAGGCTTTTGTGTCTTTTAAAAGAGAGGCTGCCAATATCGGACTGAGTATAAACTCTGGCAAAATAAAGTAAATTGTAGTTGATAGAGAACCAGCCCAGAGACAACTTGACAAGTAGTGATGGTGGCGCTAATATGCCTTCTCTCTACGAGTACCATGAACAACGAAACGAAAAAGATTCAAGAGAAAAGCGTGTTTCGTTACGTGTGTTATGAACGCCGTCAATGCGTCTAGAACAACATTTAGAAAAAGCGGATTCCAAAATGTGGATAAAGAAAACTATAAATAGAGAATAATTTTTTCCCTAACTGGAAGCCGTCTGCAAAGTTACATAAATCTTATTATAAATTTAGCAGGTATTCTAGTAAGTTGTACGGGAAAATAAACAATGAATGTAGGATTTTTTACTTATTTAACAAATTAGTTTTAAATAAAATTTGTGTGCTTTTATCAGAATGCCCGGTTTCAGCCAAAATACTGCCAGGAATGTACAATTTTGTTCGACTCTTTCCAGAGTTCGACATCTGCAATAATTCTGTCCGGAAGATATTGCGATGCTTTTGGCACGGATACCTTCAGAATTATTCTGGCATTTTACTCCAGTTTGATAGAAACCTAACGGAACGGCATCTACCGGAGGATTTCATGCCTGGAGAGATGTTGATTCGATCCGGAAGATTTTCGGAAATTGCAATATAACTAAGTGGAAGTGGCTTGATTTTGAAAGTCATCTTCTTGTATTTCCGAAAATCGAATTTATTTTGTTTTGGATTTTTGAAATTCAAAATGGAATCTATGTTTCTGTTTAGGCATGGCGGAAGGAGAACAGCTTCTAATTTGAACAGTAAAATAAATTTGATGTTAGAAATGCTTAAATTATTTATTTTTTACATATATGAAAAATAATAAATGAGATGCGCCTTTTTCAAATTTTGCTCCATTCGATCCGCCATGACATCACCAAATCACCACAAAATTTGCTGATGAGTTAAATATATGGGAGCTGTCAAGTTGTCCCCGGGCTGTAGAGAACCAGGTCGCCAGCAAGGTGTTGGTTCCGAGATAGATATAGATGCGGTAAAAATTTGTCAACGAGTTTGTATATCTTGGAATAATACATTAATGACATGCAATAACGAAGATACCCGTCAGATAAAAAGCGGTTTGCGGCTGTAAATGGAATATTCTATGATTTGCGTATTCAGCTGAAGTCCTGTAGCTTACGGTCATGTACAGAACATTCTCCATACATATCGCAGAGACTCCCGGTTGCTCTATACGAGTATGTGGCATGGTTGTTGAAGAAAATAGATTATGAACTATTTAACATCGTCAGGTTTATAAAGCACGGAAGACTACAGTTGGCAGGGCACGTAGTTAATTTGCCGCAAATGAAAGCGACTAAATTTCTGTTCAGTTGTGAACCTGGATGACGTTGGTGCAGATCACGCACTCGAAGAAAAGGTGCGGGCGAATCTTTTTCACTCAAAATTGGAACAAAACCTTAAGCAGAAATCGTCATGCCAACGGAACGATGATTGGATATTTTTTTCTAGTTTTTTTTTCGAACAAACGAGGAAATTCGACGCAATAAACTTCGTAAGAAAGATATGGCAGTACTTCATTTCTATGCAGAAAATTGTGCGTGACGTGCCGCCGGTGAACTACACAGTTCACTCACATTTAACGATGAATTTCCAGATGCACTAGTGTCATGCAAAAATAATACTTATGGTTCAGGCAGAATCACACTGAAATTTTTTGAAGAATTTACCTGATCCAACAAAGAGTCGATAATTGAATTTATGCAAGTGGTTTCCGCTGAAGAGCATTGGCTCACGGAACTGGAGACAAGTAACATTGATGGTTTTTTGCGTTGCGTTGCGAAGCACGGTGCTATTCGTAGATTGCATACTAACGATTACCATGTTGCCTATAGGTAGTTCAACTCATCTTGCTTGTGAAATAAATGATCGGGAATGAACTTTATCTCTTTTGAGTTCAGTAAACCAATAGCATGAGAATCGTCATTGCCGGCCACGACCATCTTCACCGATACTTAGGATAAGGTAGGAAATGTTGGTGTAATACCTACTTAAAGAAGGCCCCCGACTCAGCGACGCTTCCATAGGTATTACGGAGTTGGATTGAGGGGTAGGTACAGGTCTAGGATTCGCCACAAGCAGGCAATGCGACCTCGAAATGAGCTTGTTTTTTTTAGCGGTGGGATGATTAGTCTCTGAGTACACGTATACTCAGAGCAAAAATATGTAGTTATGTTTTTCTTGTATTTAAACTCTGGGTAGCCGGCCACCGA
Organism: Topomyia yanbarensis; assembly: GCF_030247195.1. Taxonomy (NCBI): domain Eukaryota; kingdom Metazoa; phylum Arthropoda; class Insecta; order Diptera; family Culicidae; genus Topomyia; species Topomyia yanbarensis. The sequence continues at coordinate 346,474,873 of NC_080672.1, read as the reverse complement.
GAGTGATTTACTTGTTCACTAAACTGCAGCAATTTAAACTCCAAACAGCCGGCCGTAGGAGTATTACTGAAACTGTGAGCTAGCCTGATATCTATAATCGTTTGAGAATAGTAGGACCACGAGATAAGAGTATTTTTAGCACTTTTCAATCAAACCGCCACTAAGTTTCCGTATATCGAGTCATAATACCCGTGACAACAACCCATATACACGTATATACAAATACATACACATACACACACACATACACACATACACATACATACATACATACATACACGTACACATATACACACACATGCTCATACATATAGACATATATATATATATATATATATATATATATATATATATATATATATATATATATATATATATATATATATATATATATATATATATATATATATATATATATATATATATATATATATATATATATATATATATATATATATATATATATATATATATATATATATATATACCCATAAGCAGTCAAAAACAAAACTCTCTCGGTCCAACTCTTTGGAACACACAAATGAGATGATCGAATTTCCACGGCTATGGCACCACTGTCATATTTGGTACTCCTTTCCTTGGTCCAATCTTCAGAATAGCACTACCACCAATTCAAATAAGTGAAGATTGACGTCTGTGTGAGTTCCTCTATCTTGCCATATTCCATTAACCTTCAAGATTTTTCAACTAGTACACTCACACAATCTTCGAACAGCCACCATCTTGATTTGGTTTCACTTTCGCAGTAGACACGTTTACAATTTTATCAGTTTTCCATAAGAATAAAAATGAAGCCTCTTCCGGTGCAAAACGATAAGAGTGTGTTTCTTCGAAAAGATGTTGGTGGGACAATTTTACGGATACAGGCCATACCTGGCGATGGCAATTGCCTCTATGGTAGTCTGGTCCATCAGATCTTGCAGATACACCCTTCAGATTGTGCGTTTGTTAGTGAGACGTCACGAATGCGTGCAGTCATCGTTGCCCACCTTCGCAGACATCTAGACCGTTTTCACCATTATCTGCTGCCTTACGCTGAGGATTATATTCAGGCTGGCTTCCATACTGTCGAGGAGCGTCTTGACATGTTTCTGGATTTATTGGCTCAGAACGGATTTTGGGGTGGAGAAGAAAGTATTTCTGCTGCTGCCGAGGTGTTCAATGTGCGCGTTACTGTATGGAATGAGCTGACCCATCAGTCCCATAACTACCCACACGACGACCGCGGAAATCTACAACCTGTAATGCTGTACTACACTGGGTCACACTACGATAGTGTGATTCGTATCGAACCTCGATCCGTTGAACTTGTTGGGGATGTGGTCCCCAAGTCAATAGAACATCCTCCTTCATCAACTCCACCGTCACAGGTATTGGATCAATATTTCCACTTTAAGTGCTATAAATTAAAATAATTTTAGGATCGCTATCGACATACAGAGAGCACTTCTCTGCAACATCATGACATCTCATGCCACGGAATCTCTTTTCTTCCACAACCTGGTAGTTCGGTGAATATCCCATGTCGTTCTGATAAGACAAAGCCTTTGGTTTGCACCAAATCCTCCGCTCGACAGTGTTTTTCTTCATCCCAAGTAAAGAATATCACACATCTCAACCTGTCTTATCTATATATCCATTCTTATCCATAGCAGGACTCCCATTTTGTTGTGAGGAAACCAGCGAACTCCGCTAAGCCGGTGTCTAAGCCCACCATCGATCGTTCTGTTAGTCCCGACCAGCGAACTCAGCACTCTGTTGAACACGAACCAGCACTTAAAATGGCTTCATGGAATGTTTCGGGTTGCAGGAATAAGGATAAACGGGAAGCTATAGACAATGAACTTCATCAGAGTGGTGTTGCTATTGCACTCTTGCAAGAAGCCAACATCGATTGCAGGGAATCACAGACCAGTAATTATTTCTGGCATACTGCTGATATTTCTATTAATCGCAAACGCAATCTAGCGATTTTGGTGTCCAAATGGTACGGAGTTAGAATTTCGAACATTTCTAATGAGTGGAGACAAGTAACATTGATGGTTATCCATAAACTGGGATAGCCAGATTTCGACCACAATTCGTATCGGTCAATTGCATTCTACTACACCTAGACAATTTGGTGAAGATAAACGGCTTGTTGTCTAAATTCAAGTTGCTTTTCTTGCGCTACTTTGAATGTAAATTCAACTAGCATACGCTCTAAAGAGCACATGCAAATTATTCGTAAAATTTCGTATAATTCTACACAACTATTCGTGTAATTTGTTGATTCCACAAGGCTCTTCTATGGGCCTCTTCTTGACAATTTCTATCTGAATGATATTGATAAATATATTGCCAACTCATGAACACCAATACAAATGTTGACACATGGCGTGATTTCTGTCACAGAGCTGCAAAAAAAACAATGCAAAGTATCTTTGAATCTGGCTGCATGTTTGCTTATCGAGTTCTTCAAGAAGTAAATTTACTTGGTTTTCCATGAAGCGTGGTCCAGCTTCAGTCAACAAGGAATTAATTTAATTCGCACATTAATTTGATCTTGGTAGAGTGTTCACCAGGGAAACTTACATAGATTGTATCAAATAACTATATTCTTAGTAACTGAGTATGGGAGCTACCGTTTCGATTCTGCCGCATACATACATATTATCAACGTGGAACAAATACAGTATAGTTCACGGTGTATTTATTAGAACAATTTTATGCAAAAAAATTCAGCATCTCTGAAACTTCGGAATATGAAAGAATGGGCTTTCCCCTTTCATTTGAAACTAAGATCAAAATAATCCGTCGGGGGGTCCAGAGCAACTTTTTTTTTTGAAGTTTTTTTCGTAACAATATAAGTTTTACTACTGGAGATAGTTCATATTTCTGTCCCTAGATGGTGCTTTATACATTCGAACAACACTAAAAGTGAGAATTTGATAGAAAATTTAATTGTCTACAAGTTTGTTGACCACTAAAAATTGATCTGAAATCATCCGGAAAAGTTGTTTAAGATTTTAACAAAGTTATATCTAAGATAGTTTCACACGAGGCCTAGTGGTTTGGAAATATGTTTTCTCGCACTTATTATATTACCAAAAAAAATAATTGGGTTTAGTGGCATAAAAATATTAGACGGGATTCATTATGTTGACAATTCTAATTGAACTTCTGAAAATTAGGATGTTTGACAGAGTCAGAAAACTATTTGTGCTTTTGGTTTGTAATCTTTCCCGATAGGTTCGAAGGGACTACCATTCATCGGAAGGTATTGCTTGGTTACAAGGGTTTGCTTACATTTATGTTTTGTTACACGGGTGTTTTAGAAAGGACCATACATCGTATAATTTAGGTTATGATCGCTTAAGTCAGCTGTTATAATTCCGTTCAAGACGAAATGTTGGGACACACCGTTTCTAGTTTAACGCAAACCATAGCAGAGTAAAGCCATGTCAAGTGATCATCGAATTTTTCGCAAAATCACCGATTTTCATGAGATATATTTTATTGTATAGGGATTATGGTGAATAGCTTTTGGTATAAATATTTCGTTAAAACTCCTTTTTTTCTTTAAGTTATTAACCCTTAAACTTTATTGCATGATTAAATTGTAAACTTCATATCTTAAAAACTACTGAAGATAATTGAATAAATTTTTGTACACTTATATAATGATATTTATACTATCTCATAAAAATATTTTTACTGTATAATTGTCTGAATAACGGTACTTTACATCTATTTGAAAATTTCAATTGCGTTTTTTCTTGTGTTCTTCACGCTAAAAAATTTCAAAAATCACATCAAATTACGCGTCAATCTTTCACCTTCAATAATCTGTATTAATAATTTATCATTTTTGTTTCTATCGAGAGTTATGGATGATTTTGTGACAGTGCGCTCTTTGAATGCACGGCTCACTTTGATGCAACCCGCGAGAACTTACATATTGGCAACGCCGCAACGTCAGAATGCGCATAGCTTTGGAAGAGCGTATCTCTTGTTCAAAATTGCTATCTCTGATATAAGAGTAAAAAGACAAGCTTTTCTTTACGGATTATTAAAGGTGAATGTCTTCCGAGTAATTTGCATGGCTTTTAGCGTTATTATATGTTTCAGGAGTTATTTAATTTTCTGTAATTCAATGTCTCGAACCGGCGCGCCGGTTATTGACAGTCGCTGTGTCAACTTGAGCAGTGGGCATGTTTGAATCTGCATGGACACGACTTTTTTGCAAATTGACATATTTCACCACTTTTCATCGTCAGTTGGTTCTGTCTAGGTGGTAGCACGGTATATTTGCTCGAAAAAAACATTGAATTGTTTTTATATTATCAATATGGGTCGACCAAACGAATGTTGTATTTCGGTAAAAAGTAGCGATGGTTTTGAAATAAAGATGATGATTCACTGAAATTTAATGAAGTAAATAATATCTTACTAGAACTTGGACAACCACCAATTAACAGAATTATCAGAAGCAATAGGGATAAAGAAAACACACCTATATCAATGCGATTGGAAAACAGATTTAAAGTAAACTTTTTTCACAATACACATCGTTGTATTTTTGGGAAGATCACTCAGTGAGCATAAAAACGAGAAGTAAAATGATGTTGTCCTAAGATGTTCCATGTTCCTGTATAATGTTGTAGACTAATATTGCATTTGGATAAAACATAGATGTACTAATAGCGTTTTCGATTTTACCTGCTGCTACACCGGTGTAGTGCAAAAAAGAGTTAAACTGATTACACTCAAGTTTGAATGAGAGTAGCACCGACTACATCGGTGTTGTGCACTGTCAAAAACGAAAATGCCATAACAAAAGTGTCTTTGAAGATGGCAATGACATAAGCGTATTACATAAGTTAAGTTTCGGTTATTTACAATACAGTTTGATTTCTAATAACGTTAAATTGTAATAAAAAAGTAATCATTAAACAACTATTGTATTTGTTGTGAAAAAATATAAAAGTATCTCGAAATATCCGGAAAACAGTCACCTTTGATAATCCGTATAGAAAAGTTTGTTCTTCTGCACCAATCTAGAGATGTGGTTTCATTTAGTCATGCGATGGACACTTCTAACGCGATGCGCATTCTGCCGTTGAGACGTGCGGCGTTGCCAATATGTAAGTTGTCGTGGGTTGCATCAAAGTGAGCCGTGCGTTCAAAGAGCGCATTGTTACAAAATCATCCATAACTCTCGATAGGAACAAAAATGATAAATTATCAATACAGATTATTGAAGGTGAAAGATTGACGCGTAATTTGATGTGATTTTTGCAGTTTTTTAGCGTGAAGAACACAAGAAAAAACACAATTGAAATTTTTAAATAGATGCAAAGTACCGTTATCCAGACAATTTTACAGTAGAAATATTTTTATGAGATAGTATAAATATCATTCTAGAAGTGTACAAAAATTCATTCAATTATCTTCAGTAGTTTTTATGATATGAAATTTACAATTTTATCATGCAATAAAGTTTAAGGGTTAATAACTTAAAGAAAAAAAGGAGTTTTAACGAAATATTTATACCAAAAGCTATTCACCATAATCCCTATACAATAAAATATATCTCATGAAAATCGGTGATTTTGCGAAAAATTCGAGGATCACTTGACATGGCTTTACTCAGCAGTAACTGTCCAAATTAGTGGCTAGTGTGAAATGATTTATTCAAATTTTCTCCGCAAAGCATATTGTGGCAGTTGGATTTTACGGCCATTTCCTATCAATTATGCGAGATATCGTTACTAAATTGATCCTAGATTATGCGATATGTATTACTTTTGAAAACAAAATATGATTTGAGAACAACAATAACCTTATATACATAGAAGTCCTAGAATATATCCCAAAAAAAAATATCTTGATCCAAAAACTCATAGTTTTTTGTTCACTGTTTGTCACATTGAGTTAATTTTGAAAACGGATAATAAGCGTTTTGAACCAAGTGTTGCAAAGAAATCCGCGAAATATTGCAATGGTGCGTTAAATGTTTCATTGAGTTTGTTCAAATATAAAGGTTGAAGTTCAGAACAAGTCAATTTTATACGAAGATGCTAACAGAGTAGGAGATTCATGTAAGAATAGTTATCAGTCATCCCTGAAAACAATCGAAAAAATGAAGAAGATGGCATACATAATTGAAAAGGCTGTTTCTGCGGGAGGAATCACTTACCATCATGGAAAAGAATATTAATATCATACTAGTTTGGTCAACACTTATCTAAAACTTCTCATCCCAAAAATATGAATGGTGCCCTGTATCAGGGAATTATAATTTTCAGCTAAAAGATGACTTTCCAAGCTCTCAAATTCCGCTGAATTCACTATTGAACTAAACACAACTATTTGGCAAATAAAAAAAGTGCTTGTGAATTAACAAACCAATAGGTCTTCTGTGAAACTAACTTAGACTTAGAATTCGTTAAAATATTAAACTACTTTTCGGGATAATTTCAAATCGGTTTTTAGTTGGTAACAAAGTTGTAGACAATTAAATAATCTATCAGATTTTCACTTTTAGTGTTGTTCGAATGTCTAAAACACCATCTAGGGGCAGAAATATGAACTAGTTCCATTGTAAAATCTATGTTTTCAAGAAAAAAAACTTCAAAAAAAAAGTTGCTCTAGACCCCCCGACGGATTATTTTGATTTTGGTTTCAAATGAAAGGGGAAAGCCCATTCTTTCATAACCTGAAGTTTCAGAAATGCTGAATTTTTTTGCATAAAGTTGTTAAAAAAAGACACCGTGAGTTGTTTGTATATTGCCCGAAATCGAATTCTATTTCTGGTATATCTTTTCAGTGTACTTCAACCACGTGCGGAAGATATTAATTTTTTTACGTATTACACGATCTGTATACAATACACGTCAATGAAAGAGGATTATCGTAGAAGTCCGGATCATCTACGATTCGCTGGCTATACACACTATAGATATCCCTTTCGTATTGGGGTCACTGATAGTGGACTATGCTAAGACATCGAGCATATTGTTTGGTCAGAGGATTCCTGAAGAGTTCGAGCTAGACCACCCAATGTCCATAATCGTGATATGTTGGCCAGCCGGGATCTGGCGTTCATGTAGTTCACCTAGTATGTTTAAAGATCGTAATCAAGCTAATGTGGTATTTTTCTAAAGTCAATCTTCTCAGAGGTGGAACCTTCACATTTTCAGTTTTCGCATATACCAGCTGTCAAGTTTGTGCAGAGACGGCGCCGGTGGTTGAGTGGTAAGCGTGACCGCCACTCATTCCAATTTGCCTGGGTTCAATTCCAGCCGAGGTCGTTGAGGTTTTTCTGAGGTGCAAAAATCTGTGGTCACGTCTTCCTTCGGAAGGGAAGTAAAAGCCGTTGGTCCCCGGTCTATGAGTTTGGTGGATCGATATCTAGTTCAGATAGTGAAGTCACCCCTCTCTGGCGTCGGTAAAGAAGAAGTGATCCAACTTCTATACTAAACAGTGTTGGAATACTCAAACTTATCCTCAACGCAGATAAATAATGATATGGAGAGTAGACTAGAATGTGCGGCAAAAATACTGGTGATTTTCAAAGCTTTTGTGCTGTTAAAACCTTAAAATGTTTCAACTAAAAATAACATCCAAGTGCTCATCAACTTTGCTTTCGCATATTTTGTTAATTTTGTGACGTTGGATGAATCTATATGGCATCTGTGTGTCTCGAAATGCTCAAAATAATCGTACTCATGATATCCTGTTATTATAGTATGATTTAAAATTTAATATCTGGAAAAAGTCGTGAAGTGTCGGACTTGCCCCCGGTTCCCCTATTTCTTGATGAAAACTGAAAAGTATAAAGTGCAGTTGCTGAAAAAACTCCACAAAGCTCCAATCCAGCTCTTTATAAACACGAGAAAGTTAAAATCTAATTCCAAGATTTGCATCGAAATTAGGATCAAAAATAAAAATTCTAAATTCACATATCATAATTCCTCAAAAAGAAAATGGATTCTGGAGCTTTATCACAAAATCTACGGATCTGACCTGATACAAAAGTGGTCACACTGTGTGAACCATTTGAAGAAATTTTTAGCTTTTAGTTAAAATCTGACACTTCGAAAGTTATTTGCAAAATAACCCAGCTCTGGAACAAGATTAAAATTGACAGAGCGATAGTTAAATTTGACAGCTCGATGATTAAATCTTGAGCATTTTGCCCATGGTGTAGAATAAAAAGGTGGAAACATTTTCTGTGCTTAATTGAGATTGTCAATATTCTTCAATACAAAATGAAGGGTTAAAGATGGAAACGATAACTTGTTGTGTCAAGATTTGTTTAGGTTATTTCATGATGTGGATGTTTACGTTTCGAGGCTATTACTGTCATACTTAATGTAACAAGAACAAGAAAACTAATTTTAAAATATCGACAAATGTTCACCCCTCTACCAACTTGTGGTCATCGCAGCTGTCAATTCTAAATTGAGTTCCTCAAGATGACGACACGAATGAACTCATGATGAATGAAGTTTATGTTTGACAATTCTCGGTGATTTGTATACTTCGTCAGTTACGTGAGTTCGAGTGTAATCGATGTTCATCTGATGCATTGACGACACGATTGAACTAATTATGAATGAAATTCATGTTTGACAATTCTCGGTACGATCACTGTCGCGCCAATCCGGATAATTATGTGTTCTTTCTGTGACATTATTATATTCCAGTGATAGCATAAAAGTTTGCGCATTGGGCCGGAGTCCCAAAGGTTGCAGGTTCGAATCCTGCCTCTGGGGGAATTTTTTCACTTAATCACTTTCGCATTTCGATCTGTTTTTCCCGTTGGATACCATCAAAAAGTCTTAAATAAGGTATTGGCACTTACGTCAAAAACCAAAGAAAATAATTAGTTGCTCAAAATCCTAGTTTTTTTTGCTCAGAATATTTTAAAAAAAATGCAAATATTCTAGAAATTACCCATAGTTGAAATATTTTTCCTATGTTTTATCAGTTTTGGACATAATTAGTTCCCTTTACGGAAATCAGTAGATTGGTTTGGTACATAGACTTGTGTAAATTACTATCTATACATTTGCGATTTGCCACAAAATGAGTAGTAGCAGGTAGTTTTGCACTCCATTGATTACACCGTAAAATAACACTATCTTTAAAATCAGTGGTTCAGTCTGCTCTAATTTGGCTAGATGAGGATACTGAAAATGCGTTAAGCCACAGATTCGAGATTTTTGATTACTTGTACATTGTGCGAAGATAAAGAACAATGTGTCATATTCCTGCTATGTTAACCGTAGTGGTTGATGTTAAGTATTGTCGTACCCATGCATCTATTTGCAAGTATAAGGACGGCGACAAAAATGGCGCACTAAAGAGAGGTGATTCGAGATTTACAAGAACTTCTTCCGAGATGTTCTTAAAGATGTTTCGAGTGATGAGTAAGCGATAAGTGCCCTACCAATAGCTTACTACCAGACCCATTAAAATCAAACTATAAGTCCTTGTTATTGCTCAGACCATACTACGAACCTCAGATCACGAATCAGTATGGTACTGCAAAATCAGCATATAATTTTTAACAACTTTCTTTTCTCAACCAATGTAACGGCTGCCCTTAGTACCTAAGAGACAGATTATTGAGCGTAGAATTCAAATAGATTAAAAAGATCACCAATATGAAAATCATATGCTCTTTCTAAGTTATCGTAGCCCAGTGATGGCTTAGCAGCTTTGATTTTATTGATCAGATTTTGTATGCTTAGCAAGTATTCTGACGAACAAAGCATGTCTAATGTGACACTTACTTTAGAACGGTATCTCACATTGTATCAGAAGATTTTGTTTCAACTATTTTAGGCGGTACCTTCTTTAATTCTGCGCTTTGTCCCGCTTTTTGATTCATTCGGTGTACTCTCTTTTATAGATAAAAATTACAAGGCGAACCAAAACCAGACGTGACGCCACAAACTAATTATGTCGGTACAGAGCGAATAAGGAAAACCAATCAGAACCTTGCTTATGAAACATTCTCAAAAATCATGTCTTCCGTTCGTTGAAAAAACGTTCCGAATTCCGTTTACGTTATACATAGCCGTTAAAAGTCCACTTTCTACTTCTGCCGCAGTTAGAGCTACAATCGAGTCAAGTGAACAACAAGCCTCTCGATCTAGTGCGCGTTGTCTCGAGAACAAAGGTGACATTGAATTATTCTTGTCAGCATGAGTAAAGTTGACGAAAAAGCTCTACTTCGACCCAACACCGCGCTCGCCAACTTTAAATATTGTTCATTACGACCGAGTTTTGGCGAAGTGGAATACCTTCTGAAAAAAAAAAATGCAGCTAAGGCTTACAGAAGTCACATACCCTCAGTATTGTCATCTTCGCAATGCAGTGTTAATATCATTCAACATGTTACAACATCGACAAGGAACACTGGTCAACCGTAAGTGCAAGATAGCGGGCAACAAGACAACTTCAACGCTGATGACAAAAAAAAAATTCTCTGTTGAAAAACAATAGAGAATCAAAGGACCCCCCTTGACGCAGTACGCGAGCAGACAAATTTCGTAATAAAAAGTTGTGCGCCCGAGATCCAACGGACAATCAATATTTGTTTGTATTTTTATATACTGCAAACATATAAAAGGTCCACATCTCCGTTAAGCTTCCGCTACCAGTCGTATAAAATAAACAAACTAAATAAAAAAAAACATAACCGTTAAGCATATAATACCACATTGCTGATCGATGATTTGTAATGAGCCCTTACATTGAGAGGTTTGATCGGGGGTCAAATATGGCCTCGTCAAAGATTAAAACTAGGTGGAGCACATGCGTAGGAGTAAAGCATGTATAGAATGTCTAAGAACAAACATAACTGAACAAACAAGTCTCTCTCTGCTCAAATGATTACACTTTCACAAAGACGAAGCAAGCATTACTTTCGCCGTAGGTGAGTTCGTTATTCTTTCAATTTTGCGCTTGTGTCACATCACAATATAGCTCATACAAACTGCATGTCTCTTCTGAGTGCCCAGTCTACAATAACTTCTGAGTATCTAGTGTGGATTGTAGATCTGAGACAAATAACAACTTCACTGTCGCGATTTGTGTTTACTTAAACTGCGTAATTCTTTAGCCGATTTTAATGATTAACTGGTCGTTAGATGCGAAATTAAATATCCTTCCTAATTTTTTATTGAAACAAAGTCGCTCCAACACAAAAAGTTTTAAGCAAGTTTCATATTGTTCATGAAAAAATCACAAAAATATGTAACATAGCATACCATTGGAAAGATCTATTCTTCTTCTTGTCAGAATCATTGAAAAATCGAAAATCGGTTGGAAAATGACAGCGTTACTAATTTGTTAGTGCTGATGATCTCAAAGATTTGTTTTTGCTGCGAATCAAGATTTTGAAAGTGTTTACCACTTTTCAAATAGTGTTTTGTGTTGCATTTGGTGAGATCTACAAGCTACACTAGATCACTTGAAAAGAGTACAAAATCACTGTAGCAACCCCTAGTAACAATTGTGGTTTTATGATAGTTTTATAGTCACTCATAAACTTCAATTGTTCCTTGGGACGTGTAATTTTTGTTTAATTGTTGTCTTTCCAATATTTTAAAAACAGATACTTAGTGAATTGAATACAGTTGTGCGACATACAATTACATTATTCACAGCGATTATTGAATGTCAATATAATGGGGTGGGCGTAGCGTAGTTGGTAAATCGATTGCCTTGTACGCAGCGCACCTGGATTCGAGTCCCGACCCCGCACATAGGGTTAGAAAATTTTCATAAGAGATTTTTCTAACCCGAAGAGGCGAATGACCTTAAGGTTAAAACCTCTATAATCGAAATAAAAAAAAAGTCAAATTATAGACATATAGAGTAAAATGTAGGAGAATTACTGAAATACCATGGCTATTATTGTTCGAATTTATGGCTAAATGCATAATAAATATTTTTATTATTGTGCCTCAAACTTCGAAAAAAATGGTGCCGCATAACAGGTCACCGCTAACAAGTAAATTGCTATAATGTCAGCTAATAAAACAAGGCAATCTTTTTCATTATCCAATATACTTGAAAAACAATAAATTTCCAACGACTGTTCGGCATTAAAACCAAATGAAGGGTAGCGTGCAGGATACAACAACGATGACATTAAAAATGGACCAATTTTCATGAGCGACACACTTTATCGTTCCGGAAATCGCGTTAATAGCACCCTGCCCTAATAGCCACTACTGGTCGAACAATGAACGTGGGGCACCAGCGTCGTCGACTGCCTGGAGGTTATCCGCGAATTGATGTTAACCGATCCAGGTTATCTGTTCTACAGGACGAATGTCTTTTTAATGGGTTAATTTAAATACATTCAGGGGAAATACTACACGTGAAAAATAATGTCCCTATATTTTTTTATGAATACTAATGGCTAAATACGTAAATTGGGTACATAAACATATTAACCTCTGCAAACGACGTAGTTGGTAAGTGATTGTAATTTGTAAAATGAGTTGTAATGATACTAAAAATTCAACACAGTAATATTGAACACTTGTTCGTAGTTCGACTTCTTTACATGCATATTCGAAATGTTCAAATTCTATAATTGAGGCAAACACGTTTTGACTGGGGGTGTCTTAGCTACCTTTGACCATGCTATCCCTTACTACAGTATTGAGTCGATTAAAAAGTGCCTCCAGCGATTTTTTCCCGGTTTTTACACACATAAATCACCTTCGCCTATTTTTTTAGATGGATTTTTAAGTGATTTTTACACCGAAAGACTAAGAGCTAGCTTGAAGTTTTAAGCTTAAAGTTTTACGCTTAAAAAATGCGATTTCCAGGAAAAACTCTTTTCCTCCTTTTCATCTACGTTACAACATTTGCTATCAGTAGGGATACCGGGGCTAATTGACGGTTGGGGTAAGTTGGCGAAATCCTTTTTCTCCATTTCTATCACATATTACGCTGTCTCTCGTTATGTGCCTTAAGGGGGGTAAGGGTTTCAGCGTGAAAAAAAACTCTTTTTTTCGATTTTTTAGAACTTTGCGTGAAGCGAATTGACTTTTGTAAATTATAGTATAGCATTTCAATAACATGCTGTAATTTTTCTATGAAAAAATATCGAAAAACGACTAGGTGACGAAGCTTTTTGTAGCCGGTAAAAAGGCGCATAACTGAGACTCTACCAAAAACGCCAGAAGTCCAGAATAAACAACGAACCAGGTAAAGATTTCAATTTTCTTCAAAATTAGCGATAATTATTGCAAACTTTTTCCGCCCGTTTTCTCAGTTTCAAAGAAACAAGGGGAACGGAAATGTGCTCATGGGCAGTAAAGCAAGCTACCTTGTTAAACCTATAACAAAGATCATAGAGTGAGCTAGATTAATTATCATCGATTGATCTTCGCTCACTGGAGCAAGAGGTCTTTGAAACAGCCAATCGCGTCCTTTAGTAGTTCCACACAGGCGAAGTTCGAATCGATAACTACACCATCGATCTCAACTGTATGAGCGGGTATGTTAACGCGTTAGTTCTTCATAAAAGTCTTGTCGCCCGAAACGTCATTGGTTTGCTTAATACATAATACTACAAATCTGAGCTTGTCTAAACGAACTTTCGAGATATCTCACACAGGTGAAAATTTCTGCCACTTGCAGAATATTAGAATACTTAGCAGACTATCTTTGATCCGAAACAAGATTGACTACTGTCGAAACTAGTTCAATGTGCTTTATTTTAAATGAAAACTCGGAGCCTTTAACGACATTTTAGGATCATTTGGGTCATTTCAGGAGAGTCTATTTAAGCACGGGCCTAGAGTCATATGCAAAGTAAAAACTGTAGAATATGAAGAAATAGACAGAAATCATGGGGATAAAATAATTTGAAAAATCTGTCTGAATAAAGGAATAAAATGGTCTCTTCACGCGATATATGACTGGTTGAAACTTATTTTCTTAGAACTGCAACGATCAACAATAGATCATAAAAGTATCTTTGGTTCACTTGCTTGTGCAAAAAGATGGGATGCTGTCTGGAATACAATCGGAATGCCGTGACGGTCCTTGGTCTGGTAATTCGAATCTAATGGTATGCACCCTGATCAACAATCCACCAACCAGTTCCTAAGTTCCTAAAATTGCCTCAGTATATTTGATATACGGTAGAGTGCATATTTATGGTCATCCTGAATTATCAAACCGGACACTTCACCTTGCTTGAAAAAAAAAAATTCCTTATGCAAAATCGAAAAACAATGTCATGAAGTCATACGTAGAGATCTGGTGTAATGTTGAAAAATATATCTTTAAAATACAAGGAAATTTTTTAAATTGATATGGGGCTTGAGTTTTTATTTTATTGTAGGCCAAATGTTTTGGAAATCCATGAAATGTCAAAATCATTTCAAAATTTTTTTTCCTGATTTTAATTTGAAAATCTTAGTTTAAAAATTAACAATACCAGAGAGGCATTTTTTGTCAAAACAATATTTCTGCGAGAAGATACAAGATCCGTAGTTTCATGCATTTCTAAGACATTTGGCATAGAGCTAAAATTTTGTAAATCGACTTTTTTCGAGGTGCTAATGATGTTGAGGTGCGCCCGGTTATTACATTCGATGTCCACATGTTTTTCATACATGCCAGTGGCACCCTAATATAAGTCTTTTGTCACTTTCAAGCACTTAGCGTCAACTGATTTCATGAATATACAGTAAAAGATTTGTGACTGGTATTTACATGAAATGAATGGCAGTCAAACACGAATGAAGTAGGGGGTGGACATGCCAGTAACATGTACACAAATTATTGTTTGAAGGTCGAACTGAAAATGAAAGCCAAAGTAAATACCAAAGAAGCGCAAAACTGAGGCTCCGCCAAGGGCGCCAGAAGACCACAAAATATGAATTATATCATTGACGTGATTTCAAACATGACAAAATTTTTTTATTCATTTCGTCTATTTGATAGGCACAAATGCGTTAGCTTGGCGGTGCTAAATTCTTTTGTTTTTACATTTTGGATATTTTAAAACTAGGAGGTTACAATGTTGAATTTTTTTTTATAAAAGACAAAAAATTAACAGCTATCTTGAGACTAGAAATAAGATTCCATATACAAGAGAGGGTCAAAAGATTTTTTTATGAAAATTTGTTAAAACAAGGGATTCAGTTTGATATACAAGAGGGAGAGTAATAGTTTTTTACGAAATATTTTACAGTTATCTTAAAACTAACTAAACATTACACAATTGAACACATCGCAATTCCTGATATGACGTTTGGGTCCCCTCTCATCGCTCTATGCCGGGCTCATTAGCAAAGGTGGGCGCATTAAATGGTGACATATACGAAAGACCAATCTGCTTCAACGAATTTTTTAGTATTTGTCGTCAGAGGACACTCAACAGTTGGCAAACCTAGTGGAGCAATGGGGAACTTGGACGATGGCTACATTCGATTATCCCAAAGGTATCAACGAAGCCTTGGTTCAGGGGGATGGATGTGGGTCGGGATTTTATTCGTGTAATGTCCCGACTTATGTCCAATCACTACACCATGGATGCGCATTTGCGGCGTATTGGGCTTGCGGAAAGTAGTCTGTGCGCTTGTGACGAAGGCTGTCACGACATCGAGCACGTTGTCTGGCTATACGCCGGGTATTTGGACGCCAGGTCTCAGTTAAAGGATTCCCTTCGGGCCCGAGGTAGACCACCCAATATCACAGGCCGAGATATGCTTGCAAATCGTGATTTCCCCTATATGGCCCTTATTTATACTTTCATAAAAACGATAAATATCCCAATTTAGCCCCTCTCTTTTATTTCTCGTTTTTAGAAGTTTCCTCCTGCCTTGTGGATCCGATCAGCTCCAGAGTGCCACTATGTAACCGCCGTCGGCCTTACCACTACGCCTGCATAGAAGGAAACTGAAGCGAGAGCGACTCGAGGTCCGATGACTTTTGAAGGATTCCCCGCGGGTCCGAAGAATACCATCCGTCAATCCGACCTACTAGAATGAGGCGCTAATTTGTTTCTCTGATCTCCCGTTTGCCCGAAAGTTGCAAGTTTTGCTCTTCTCTCCCGGTCATTATCTACGCCTTCTCTCCCCTGTCCTTGATACAACTACTTCTACACCGATTTTGGAAATGACCAAGCATAAGTCTCCGATAAAAAATCAAATTTGTATTCCGTATTCCTACTTTTAAGACTTTTCGACTTTTTCTAGGTGTGTAGGGATGAAATGTCATAACTTGTGTCTGAACTCCTAATGTATTTTTGAGTTTTGTGATGATCATCCACAATTGGTTATTATTCCAGACAACAATACGTAATCTGACAATGAAAGATAGTCATTAGGGTGGGACAATAATAACATTCCAGCTCCGAGCAACTTTTTAAGTACCATTTGGGTCCTAGAACAACTGTGCAAATTCTTAGCTCGATCCCTGAAACTATTTTTTGCGCCTACTGTTTAAAGTTTACGTGGGATTTTATATGGGAAAATTAACTTTTACAACATAATTCCTCCAGGAGTCGCCCATTGCTTCGTAAAAATAATTCGCTATGTGGCTTTTATAGGAAATTTAACAAAGAAGCAAAGTCTTGCTTGATTCTTGAGAAAAAAAGTTATTAAGCTGAATCCGATGGATGCTCTGACGATTGATAAAATATTAATTTTTCTATCACCACTGCTGTTGGTTGTCCAATTATTTGAAATTTTGTTTTCATCTTCTCTTAATGTGTCTAAATCAATTATTTATACTGTTTGGCCACTTCGCAATAGTTTTAAGGGATAAATTGAGGCTTCTTTTGTACATAATTAGAGAAAGTTAAAAAAAAATTTATATAGTTCGACCGTCAGCAGCAGTGATGCTATGAAAAGTGAAATTTTCATCAATCAGCAGGGCATCAAACGGTTTTGCTTAATAACTTTTTCCACAAGCATCAGATCGTTTTGCGGTCTTCTAGACTTTGTTTCCCTCTTTTAATTTTCTATAAAAATCAGACATCTATTTATTTTTAGGAGGTAACGGGCGACGCTTGGACGAATTATTTTGCAAAATGCGATTTCCCTATATAAAAACCCATGTACCTTTTAGCATAAACCGTGGGCGCAAAAATATAGTTTCACCGATTCAGCTTAAAATTTGCAGAGTTGTTCTGGGAGCTGAATGAGACCCAAAAAGTCACTCGGAGCAAAATTTTATTTATTTCATACAACCGTGTCCCACTCTAATAGACATACGGCATACCGTGAGTTAAGGGAGCTCTTAGGCATTACTGTGAAAAGCAGCAATAAGATTTTACAAGAACTTAGAACTTAGATGTGGAAACGATTTAACGATCGCTCAAAGATGGCTCGTGTCGGTTTGGGTAAGGAAAAGTTCAAGAAAGGCAATCATGGTGCTTCAAAGTTGGTATACAACATCTATACAGCTGACGAATTATGGATCCAAGCATTTCATATTTATCATTCATTTTCAAATATTTTATAAAATCAATGAGGATAAATTATAAACTAAGTCATGAGAGGAGTGCCATTTCCAGGCACATACTAACTTATTGCTCGAAAATCGAACTGAAAAAAAAGCCAATGGTAAACGCCAATGTATTGCACAACTGAGACCCCACCAAAGGCGCTAAAAGATTACGCTAAAGTCTTCCCGATTCCAGGAAGAGTTCCGCAATATCGCAAAGATGCTAGTGATCAACGAGACGAAACTTTTGGAGTTCGTAGAAGCGTTGCATATTTCTTGTTTTATCTCCAAGACTTTGTGTCAGAGCTTCCGTGAGCTGGTATATTTGAAGGCCTCTCAAGAAGAAAAATTTAAAACCTCTATCAGTAATCTCACCTGCTCATAGTTTTCGGAGCAGTAAAAGATGCCCACACGTGGAGATAATCAGAGTCACGCTCCTCTCAAGTAGCATTAAAAGTCTAATAGCATGCTTAAAACCACAATTGTTACTTGGGCTGAGTCAAGTGAGCATAATGATTTGTGGTCGTGAGTGGCGTAGCTTCTTTTAGTATTTCTGTAAAAGAATACCAAGACATTTTTTGAAGGGAATGCTTCACATTAGTCAGACGCTTTTTGTACGCGGAGATGGTTATATGGACTCTCCTGCCAAAGGTTACCTGACACGAATGTTGAGAGTACACACCATGTTGTCCCGTCCAGTGCAATTGCCATTCCAAATCTTTGCTCATCGGAGTAAGAGGTGTTTGAAACAACCACGTACTATGACAAACTCAAATCAGTGACTACACAGTCGATTTCAACTTTGTGAGCGGGCATGTAGACGTTCTAGTCCTTCATAAAAGACAGAATATCACAATTCTGAGCTTATCTGGGCAAAATATCTGTTACCGCTGAATAAGTCGTAGCTTTGTTTTGCTTGCATGTGCAGAAAGATGATTGGAAAATTTCTGGGACCTAACCGGAATTTCGTGATTGGTGTTGATATACAGATATAGCACATCGAAAAAAGTCCCTATCACTCGGAATAAATTAATAAATGAGTAATCTCGAAAAAATGCCTTAATGCGACATTAAATGTTTTTAATTGAGACACGACCTGAGTTCGGAAATGCAGTTTTTAATTTTGTGTACGTCTTAGATATGCATGAAACGTCGAAATCTGGTGACAATTCGATAAAATTTTTTTGATATTTTATTCGAAAATCCAAAAGTTTCAGAGAAGAAGACCGTTACAAAAATCATGAGATGATATAAACTCCGACGGTTCATACATTTCTAATGGTTTTTGCATAAAAAAGAAATTAAACGCTACCTCTCCAAACTCCAATATTTTTCAAGTAACGTAAAGGCTATCCACAAAAATTTTTTTGAGATGATACTAAATATTGACGTTTTTTGACCATCAAAGTTTTTCATCAAAACTGCGATTTTTTTTTGAAAATTCAAAGAGTTCTTGGTGATTTATCCCGGGTGAAGCCCGAATCTTTTATCATGTCGATTTAACTAAAGTTTAGCATGAAGCTTTTTTTAGAGATATCTGGTTAAAAAAATCGATGGTTACTTTGTTCCCATACGTGCAATTGGTGCCCTAATATACAGTCTCCTGAACAGCTGCTCACATAAAATACGTAGCAGTCAAACACGTACAAATCAGCTCAGTAAACAGATATACACATACAGTAGGGTGTCCCAAAATGGAATCATGTTAAAAAAATCATCGCGCTCACTTTTTAAATGAAAGGTTAGGGTATTAGGACCACTTTCTTCTTCGGAGTGAATTTGCTAAAACGCTCCCTACTAGTGGCGAATTTTGATTTTTTGAAATATGAGCCGATTTTGGGTAAAATTTCAAATTCAACCCTGTTGAAGTGCTCCTGAAGTGTTTTAGATTATTTTCAGTATTTTTTTATTTTTCTTGAAAGCCAAGAAGAGAAGTTTGGTGAGTTAGTTTGTACAAATTTGGTATTATAAGAGCGACTAAGGCCATTAAAACTTAGTAAAAAGAGTAATTTTTGACGTTTTTCATTAGTCTTTCTTCAAAACTGGGTATCTACAAAATTTTAGAACTGTAGAAAGCACTTCAAATAGTTGAGTTGAATATAGTAGCGTAATTTTGTTGAAGAAAGTGTATAGCTACGGCGAAAGGGGTATGAGTTATTTAAGTTTTTGTTACATAAGCTTTAACATTTTTAGCATTTCATCAAAAATAATGATGATCCAAAAAATTAAACAATTCAAATTTGCTTAGACCACATATTGTTTTACGGAAAATATAAGAAAATTGATGAAAAATTGCATTTCCCGTTTGTCTTCAGTACGTCAAGATTGGGTTGAATAAGCATTTGATGATTTTTTGTACCATCAATTATAAAAATAATGATAACTTTGCTAATGACGCCAAATCTCTAATTATTTTATGACTAATTCCCCATAATTACTTCTAGGAGGCTTATTCACCAAAATTATTAAATTAGAAAATGCGCTGTATTCTGTTTTCAAACTTTTTCGAAAATACGTAGCCCTAAAAATTGACTATTTCAGAATTATGTGATCTAAACCGTAAACATCAGTTTTTCAACATTCACCTCACTCTTCTGCATTTCTCTTCACTCTAATGTACCTAACATGGAAATGAGACTTTGTATACAAAATCCGAATACGCCTATCAATTCAGCACTCAAATATACGCCATATACTTGCCACTAATTCGACATATTTGTTAAATTTTCGTGATTTTCAACCGCTAGGTAGTTATTAATATACTAAATAATTCAAAAAAAAATTCGTCAAATGCCCATAAAAACCGATTCTGATGTACCTCTAGTACAAACGAAAAATGCCATTTTTAATCATTTTTCTTCTATTTTTCAAAAAAATAAAATGCGGACTAATTACACTGAAATGGTTTCATTTTATAGAACAGTGTTATTTTTGATGAATAGCAAAAAATGTCAAAGGGTTATCTAACAAGAACCTCAATAACTCATATCCCAATAGCCGTAGCTATACACTTTCTTCAGTAAAATTACGCCCCTATATTCGGCTCAACTATTTGGAGCATTTCCTATACTTTTAAAATTTTGTAGATACCCAGTATTGAAGAAGAATTAATGAAAAACACCAAAAAATACACTTTTTACTAAGTTTTAATGGCTCTTCCGCTCTTATAATCCAAAATTTGTCCAAATTAATTCACCAAACTTCTCTATTTGGATCTCAAGAAAAATAAAAAAAATACCGAGAAAATCTAAGACATTTCAAGAGCACTTCAACAGGCATGAATTTGAAATTTTACCCAAAATCAGCCCATTTTTCAAAAAATCAAAATTCGCCACCAGTAGGGAACGTTTTAGAAAATTCACCCCGAAGAAGAAAGTGGTCCTGGTACCCTAACCTTTCGTTTAAGAAGTGAGCCCGATGACTTCTTTAACAAGATGTCATTTTGGGACACCCTAACATACAGTCTTCCGGAATGATCCTCCGTACGTCGCCTTTAAATACCTAGGGGTACTCATTTCTCAAAGTCTCCCGAAAAAATACTCCGTCCGTCGCCTTCAAGCACCTAACTTCGGATGATATTAGAGACAAAACTGTAGTCAACTGATATTTCAAATTTCACAAAACTGTTGGTGTTCCATACTGATGGCTTTGCCCGAAATAAACTAAAAAAAATTCTTGAAACCTGATGTCTTTCAGGTACATTGAAATATTGATTACTTTTCGGTTAGATTGTCTTACAGATGATTAACTTCATATTCACTACGGCATATTCACTAACAATGCTGCTAACATAGACAAATGACGCATGGGGCGCAAAACTGAGCCTCCGCCAAGGACGCCAGAAGATCACGCTACGGCTCTGTGTGTACCCATTCTCAAAATATGTGGATCAACTCACGTAAGTTACCAGGATTCTAAATCTGATATACTAGTCATTATAGATCAGCAATCCCACAAGACACAAGTGTAGCTCAAATATTTTAGTTATAATCTTTCCGCGATCTGAAAAATAAGCTAATTTTCTGTGAGCATACTAACATCTCTGTTGTGGATAGAAATCTTCGCGTCGTTTACAGTCGACTGCAACATAGCTTGAATATTTGCAATAATTACCCGAACAATAGAAAATTTCTACGAATGCGGCAAAAACACGAATCATAATTTTTCTGCATTAATCAAAAGTTTATTTTCTCAATCAAACAACAATCATATTATCAAATTTAATATGGTCAAACTTGATCGAATCATGTTGCATACTTGGGTCTGGTTTACATAAAATTTTTACTTTTAAAGATCACAGTGAAGAAAGTCAAGCAAAATGTAAGAATTCTAAGATCTGCAAACAAACAAAACTACTAATCTACTGACCAATACAAGAGAAGACTTCAAAGGATTCAGATCAAAATTCTAAAAATGATTTTTAAACTAAATGAGATAAATGAATGGCACATACTCGTAAAGATTACCCGACCAAAATCGATGCAATCAACTATTAGATATATATCTAGATCAAGGTTATTTTAAAGATCCGTTTTGCATATTACTCAACTTGATTGATAATTTAAAAACAAATTCCTACAGCAACAATCACTCAACTGCAAAAGCAAATTTTACCATGTTTAATAAATAATCAGATGATGTAAACAATAAGAATGAAATGTCACCCATTGTGGCTCACCAAATTTATTGAACCGAAATTATTATCAAAATTAGAAAAATTCTATAATCAACAGATAAAAAAACATACAACCCAATTCTGTATAACAAAGTGATTTTGGTTCGGTTGAATCTGACTCCTGATTAATTTTGCTCTCGAAAATGTAAATCACATTCCTTCTAAAAATAATCTTATCATAACTCGGAATAAGGTTAATCTGAGCTATAACCTTTGTTACCAAGCTATCAACCAACCATACCATTCGTGAAAGTGTACGAACACATATGCCCAAAGCGTACCCCATCTCATCACCGAGGAACGCACAATGGTAATCCAAACCATTCAACCCCCTTTTCGGCAAAAATATTCGATTCCCCATACAAATGACAATTCAATCGCAATACTTTCTACAGCAAAGTACTCTGTCCGCGTTTTTGCTTCAAACTTTAGCAACACTCCACCCGGCAAACAAGCCTCCGGTTCTCACAGTGCTCTCGCAGGTCGTAAGTAATCTTCATCAACGGCGCTGCCGGAGAAAAGAAAGCACTCCAATCCACACGATCAAGTTCAAGATCTCGACAGGAGGTGCGCGGTGGCCCGTCATCGACAATAAAAAAAAACATACACAAACATACACCGGCGAGGGGGTGGAGCGGCGAGACGCTGGTGATGCATGCACATTACCACTTTGGTGGATGTTTTCCATTCTATTTTCCAGACCCGATTCGGACGGCATGGTTTTGACGTGGATTCATACGTGACTGACTGAACGGATGGAGTAATAATTACATTTTAGCATATACATCGAGAAGCATAACTGTAAACAGCTGAGGTCCCCTCCCCCGTCGAGGTCCCCTTTCCGGCTAAAGCACCAACGGCCAACCGCATGTGCCAATAATAATCAGCATTGATGTCTATATGCTTGATGGCGCGATTTGATGAATGCAACATGATCACTTATGAACCCCCGAACCACTCTTCAACTTGAAATCAAGGAGGAGACTTTAATGGGCGCAACGGCGAGAAACCTTTCCCACCTAGTTAGAGGCCGCACTATGTACGGGAATGTGTTACACGCTTTGAGTGCGGAATTTAAATTGAGTTATGGACACCCGACCACTCGTCACTTCCAGCGTTCTTATTTCGCTACAGGGTCGAACACTTACCACTAAAAATAACTTCATTTTCACGTTGTGCGGTTATCACTTTAAACTTGAGCTTCTCGTGCCTAGCAGCAGTAGGTCAGCATTCGCTCTCAACTAATAACACGTTCGGCCAAAGTATCAATTTCACAACCGATAATTTCAGCAAAAGTTTTCTTAACACGTCGAACGATTTCTTCTCTGGCTAGAACACTTCTCGCAAAGCGGCAAACTTCCGCTGCCCCAAATTTTTTTCGGCCCGAAAACAAAATAAAAGCAAAATCGCTTCGCTTAAAGTTCACACCATCAAGCACTGAATCTCTGCCCTGGTTCTGGACTTGTTCTTCGGCAAACTGGATCTTCCTCTTTCTCCGCGAGTCACTATACTGCGTGCGCTGAAGGCGAAGGCTCCAAAGCTACCAATCGAAACGAATGCGCAGAGTTGCGCTGGCCAGCCAAAAATAGCGGAGGTTCGTCGTTCCCTGACAACTGCTCAAATCGGACTGTGCGTTCGAGTGGGCCAGCAATCTGGTTTTAACATCCGCTCCGATACGATGCGCCAGTCAGTCAGTCAGTCAGCGAGTTTGTTTCATGGCCAGGATGAACGGCCTGCCGTTGTTTTGCTCTGGGGGTTCAACGCGATGGGGCCATGCTACAAATGTGTTGCAGGTGAATCCGATGCGAGAGAAATGAACCACCACCGGTGCCGAGTCGCGCGCTCTGCTTTCGTATTCACTTCCCATCAAACCACAGCGCGAAGAGGGATTGTTCTTATGAATCGCTTGTGTAATGGTTTCAAAGAGGTAGACGAAGAGAAAGAATCCCATTGGAACTGACTATGTAAAAGTTAAATAAGTCGGGATCCAGCAGCGATGCCAAATTGGCAGATTTGAAACGTGATTAGCGATATAGAATTATTCCACAAATTAGGGAAGACGTGTGGAATGTCGTAATAGATATAAACATCATTATAAAATGGCATATCAGGGTCGTCCTTAAACTACTTGAGCCCCCTTGGCGCTATTGTGCTAAATTAAAGGGACTCTATAATTGAACATGTGTAAATAGACTTGACTTTCGATGAGAGTGATTACAGTCACATTGCAGGGATGCTTTATTACGTTTCTCTCGACTGCACCCTCGTAGTTGGAAGTAGGCTGACATAATTGACACGTCACAGCTCGATATTTATGGTCCATTGGTGTTGTTGAGAATGAAGAATGCCTTAGGCAGAACTGATGGAGTAGAGCTGCTTACCTAACTAAGATTGCGATAGTTTACTGTGCGACACCAGAAAACTACACACCTAAAAATATTTACATATCGCAAGATGCACATAAAAGGAGCGTCCCAATTCACTTGAATTTAGATTCAAGAACATGTAAAAATGCGCTTAGATCACACTTCTCCATCTCCATTCAACTGAGGTCTACATTAAAAGAGACACAATATTTTATTTCACATATCAAAACATGTAAAATTCCATTATTAAACAGGAAAATACATCTCAATATTGTTTACGTCAAATGTAATTTTCATTTTTTCTAAGTGTGTAATGTATCCAGAAGCTCTTTCTCCAATCCGCAATCCTCCTTAAAGTGGACCACAAAGAACAAATTCCAGTGAACAACGTTAACTAGTGTGCACGCCACATCGCGGAGAAATGCAGCATCCATTCGTTTTCGAGCTCTCCATCGAGACAGAGGTTGTTTTTTCTAGTCCGTAGTGCTGTGTGAGGCGATAAAGAATAGTTTTAATCCGCATTCAAGGTTATTTTGCCAGTTCGGTTCGGTCCTCAGTCTTTTGTTCGCGTGTGAGGATTAAACAATAGCCAGCTGTATAAGCTGGATCGGTTCGTCGTTGGACACCAGTTTAAAGCTAAGTGGTTTTTGTCTTTTGTAACACATTTATTGCTTTCTTCCGTCTGCGCGGGCGCTGACCCCGTGCGTTGACGTTTTCTATGGTTCCCTCTCCGGATGGTCAAATGGAAGTTGAATCGGGTTCAACTTCTAAGGCTCCCCCCCGGCCCAAATGCTATCCAGAACTCTCAACTGGTCCATTTGTGGTCTTCTTTCGGCCCAAGACTAAATCACTGAATCTTCTTCAGATTTCTAGAGACCTGACGGAACGGTTCTCGGCTGTGACCGAAATTTCAAAGGTCCGCTCGGACAAGATAAGGGTGTTGCTAGCCAACTCAAAGCAGGCAAACGATATTGCTTGCTGTGAGCACTTTACGCGGGATTATAACGTGTATATTCCGGCTGTAAGAGTACAATCCGAAGGCGTCGTAACCGATGAGAGTTTGACGTGCGAGGATCTGCTGAAGTACGGGGTTGGCCGATTCAGAGACCGCTTACTTCAGCCAGTTAAAATACTTGAGTGCAAACGTTTGCACTCAGTAGTAGTTGCGGGGGATGGTTCAAAAACGTACCCCCAATCAAACTCTTATCGGGTGACCTTCGCTGGTACCGCTTTGCCAAATTTCGTCCTCTTGCACAAGGTTCGTCTGCCTGTGCGTCTGTTTGTGCCGCGGGTCATGAATTGCACAAAGTGTAAACAACTGGGTCACACAGCCACCCATTGTAGCAACAAGGCCCGCTGTGGAAAATGCGGGGAGAATCATCTAGATGATTCGTGCAGTAAGCAAGCCGAAAAGTGTCCTTACTGTGCGGAGAGTCTGCATGATATCTCGGCATGTCCCGCGTACAAACTACGCGGGGATAAACTGAAACGTTCCCTTGCGGGACGATCCAAACATTCTTTCGCAGAAATGTTAAAGAATGCTACGCCACCATCCTCAGCAAACATCTATACTCACTTGCCTCCTGACGAGGGCGAGGCTGGTAACCCACAAGAGGGAACATCTACTAGGGTGCCTAGAATTTATAGGAAGAGGAGGAACACTTCCTCTCGTAAAGTTCCTTGTAAAGGCCAGAAGGTGTCCCTTGAGGGGGCTCCGAAAGTCACATCTATTGGAAGTGTTGCAACCAAACCGAAGCAATTAGCTCCTGGTCTCGGAGGATTAAGCTCAGAGAAGGAGTTCCCAGCACTTCCAGGAACATCAAAAATCCCAAGTGTTCCTTTGTTTCAGTTCGAGAGTAATCACAGCACTGGAATTATAAAACTCTCGGACATAGTGGACTGGATAATAAAAACTTTCAATATTACTGATCCTATTAAAAGTCTTATGTTAGCTTTTCTCCCTACAGTGAGAACATTTTTGAAGCAGTTGACTGCTAAATGGCCCCTCCTCTCAGCGATTGTATCCTTCGATGGCTAACTCATCGAACGAGGTCACGGATTTGATCACTGTTCTACAGTGGAATTGCAGAAGTATCATCCCGAAAATCGATTCCTTCAAAATTTTAATAAATAATTTGAGTTGCGATGCATTTGCATTATGTGAAACTTGGTTAACTTCCGACATAGAACTCAACTTCCACGACTTTAATATTATTCGCCTGGATCGAGACACCCCCTATGGAGGAGTGCTTTTGGGGATCAAAAAGTGCTATTCCTTCTACAGAATTAACCTTCCCTCGATAACAGGTATTGAAGTTGTCGCTTGTCAAGTAACAACCAAAGGCAAAAGCCTTTGCATAGCTTCCATATATATTCCCCCCAACACCGCGGTTGGGCACCGACGGCTACAAGACATCTTAGAATCCCTGCCAGCACCGCGACTAGTTTTAGGAGACTTTAACTCTCACGGTACAGCATGGGGTTGCCTCTATGATGATAACCGGTCTTCCTTAATTCAGGATCTTTGCGATAACTTCAATTTGACAATTTTAAACACGGGTGAAATGACACGGATTCCTGCTCCTCCAGCGCGCCCGAGCGCCTTAGACTTGTCCCTTTGCTCAACATCGCTGCGGTTAAATTGCACGTGGAAGGTAATTCCTGATCCCCACGGCAGCGACCATCTGCCGATTGTAGTCTCAATCAATAACGGTTCAAGGCCATTGAAATCAATCAATATTTCGTATGACCTCACACGAAATATCGATTGGAAGAGCTATGCTGCCGCGATATCCGACAACATCGAATCTACCCAAGAACTTCCTCCGGAGGAAGAGTACAGCTTTTTGGCTGGCTTGATTCTCGACAGCGCGAATCAAGCTCAGACTAGGCCAGTACCCGGCGCGAACATACAAAAACGTTCTCCCAATCCCTGGTGGGATAAAGAGTGCTCAGACGTGTACGCAGAGAAGGCCGCCGCGTTTAAGACCTTCCGGAACGACGGGTTACCCGCCAGTTTTCGACAGTACGCGACGTTAGACAAGCGAATGAAGAGTTTGATGAAAGCCAAAAAACGCGATTATTGGCGCCGGTTCGTCGACGGATTAACGAGAGAAACATCGATGAGCACTCTTTGGGGAACAGCCCGACGTATGCGAAATCGAAACAGTACTAATGAGAGCGTGGAATATTCAAACCGTTGGATATTCGATTTCGCCAAGAAGGTTTGTCCGGATTCCGCCCCGGCACAGAAGATTTACCGCGCCGCGTCTCCTCACGATAGCGCGAACGAAACACCTTTTTCGATGGTGGAGTTCTCACTTGCTCTCTTGTCGTGTAACAATAAAGCTCCGGGGCCAGACAGAATCAAATTCAACTTGTTGAAGAATCTGCCTGACTCTGCCAAGAGACGCTTGTTGAACTTATTTAATAAGTTTCTCGAGGCTAACATTGTCCCACTCGATTGGAGACAAGTGAAGGTCATCGCCATCCAAAAACCAGGAAAACCAGCCTCCGACCACAATTCGTACCGTCCGATCGCAATGCTATCCTGTATCCGGAAGTTGTTCGAGAAAATGATCCTATCCCGCCTCGACAATTGGGTCGAAGCAAATGGCTTACTGTCAGATACACAATTTGGCTTTCGCAAAGGCAAAGGGACGAACGATTGTCTTGCGTTGCTCTCAACTGAAATTCAAATGGCCTATGCTAGCAAAGAGCAGATGGCATCAGTGTTCCTAGATATTAAGGGGGCTTTTGATTCAGTTTCGATCAACATTCTTTCAGAGAAGCTGCACCAGCATGGTCTTTCAGCGACTTTAAACAACTTTTTACTAAACTTGTTGTCGGAAAAGCACATGCATTTTTCGCATGGTGACTTATCGACATCACGATTTAGCTACATGGGCCTTCCCCAGGGCTCATGTCTAAGCCCCCTTTTATACAATTTCTATGTCAACGACATTGATGAATGTCTTGACAATTCCTGCACGTTAAGGCAACTTGCAGACGATGGCGTGGTGTCTGTTACGGGACCCAAAGCTGTCGATCTACAAGGACCATTACAGAATACCCTGGACAATTTGTCTGCTTGGGCTATTAAGCTGGGTATCGAATTCTCCACGGAGAAAACTGAGCTAGTTGTATTTTCAAGGAAGCGTGAACCAGCACAACTACAGCTTCTATTAATGGGTCAAACTATCGCTCAGGTCTTCACAGTAAAATATCTAGGGGTCTGGTTCGACTCGAAAGGTACTTGGGGATGCCATATTCGGTATCTGAAACAGAAATGCCAACAAAGGATCAACTTTCTTCGTACAATAACCGGAACATGGTGGGGTGCCCACCCAGGAGACCTAATTAGGTTGTATCAAACAACGATACTGTCGGTAATGGAATACGGATGCTTCTGCTTTCGCTCCGCCGCGAACATACATTTCATCAAACTCGAAAGAATTCAGTATCGTTGTTTGCGTATCGCCTTAGGGTGCATGCAGTCGACCCATACGATGAGTCTCGAAGTGCTGTCGGGCGTTCTCCCGTTGAAAAATCGATTTTGGGAACTCTCATATCGATTGCTCATTCGATGCGATATCTTGAACCCGGTCGTGATTGAAAATTTCGAAAGGCTTGTTGAGCTCAATTCTCAGACCCGTTTCATGTCCCTGTACTTTGACTACATGGCGCAGAATATTAACCCTTCTTCTTACAATCCCAACCGTGTGCATTTCATAAATACTTCTGAATCTACTGTTTTCTTCGACACATCCATGAAAGACGAGATTAGTGGAATTCCGGACCACATACGCCCACAAGTGGTTCCAAACATTTTTTATAATAAATTCCGAGAAGTCGACTGTTCTAAGATGTTTTATACTGACGGATCAAACCTCGAAGGATCCACTGGCTTCGGTATTTTCAATCAAAAGTTCACCGCCTCCTACAAACTCAGTGACCCTGCTTCAGTTTACGCCGCAGAACTAGCTGCCATTCAGTATACCCTTGGAGTCATTGAAACATTACCCGCAGACCATTACTTCATCGTTTCGGATAGCCTCAGTTCCATTGACGCTATTCGCTCGATGAAACAAGGCAAGCACTCCTCGTATTTTTTGGGGAAAATACGGGAGCTACTGAGTGCTTTATCTGACAACTCTTTCCAGATTACCTTGGTATGGGTCCCTTCTCATTGCTCCATTCCGGGCAATGAGAAGGCAGACTCCTTAGCTAAGGTGGGTGCCTTAGAAGGAGACGTTTACGAAAGACCAATTTGCTTCAGCGAATTTTTCAGTATTACTCATCAGAGAACCCTCGAAAGTTGGCAAACTTCGTGGAGCAGTGGAGAGCTGGGAAGGTGGCTACATTCGATAATCCCTAAGGTATCGACGAAACCTTGGTTCAAGGGGATGGATGTGGGTCGTGACTTCATTCGTGTGATGTCCCGACTCATGGCAAACCATTACACGCTGGATGCACATCTCCGGCGTATTGGGCTCGTGGATAGTGGTATCTGCGCTTGTGGCGACGGCTATCACGACATCGAGCACATTGTCTGGGCGTGCACCGAGTACAGTTCCGCTAGGTCTCGGCTAATGGATACCCTGCGGGCCCGAGGAAGACCAACCAACGTCCCGGTTCGAGATGTGCTGGCAAGCCGCGATGTTCTCTATATGTCCCTTATATACACCTTTGTGAAAACCATCAATATACAAGTCTAACTGCCCCTTGTTATCTCCTTATCATTCTCAGAACGCTCTTCCACCTGTATCAAACCATCTGTATCGAATGAGCCAACAAACACGGGACCTACGGCACGAACATAACACGCTTAACTCGAAATGTAGCCGATCCACATCTGAGCCGTACTACGAAATCGTCTGGAAAAACCCCTGCCATCTTGAGGAGGACCACCCGGCGTCCCAGTACATGATTCCCCTGATGAAGGCCACCCGAGTTTGTAATCCATCCGTTGATCTCACGATGCCTGAAACTGAAATAATTTTCTCTCCCTGCCATCTTTGTCTACCCTCCCTCCCCTGACTCTTATACCCAGAAGTAACACCCCTACCCCCCCCCCCCCCCCCCCAATATCATCACGAAGCATTTAGCTCTTCTTGTCTCTTCTAGTTTTAACTATTATATTATATAATCTCGTTGAAATTGCCCAACTCTACTACCCACAAAAATAACTATAATTACGAATCTTTACAAAATTCAATCATGCCCTCTAGTTATTCCTAGTTTTAAGTTAGTCGTAAAAAATTGTCCCCCTTAATTAAACATTATTTGCTCCAATAATCTCACTGATAAAAATGTCAAACCATATTGCCACAAAAACTAAATGACCCCCCTAATCTTACGAAAACAATATTATCCCCTTGTGTAGATATATAAGATAGCTATAACATCGCATTAGTTTCATTTTTAAAAAATCAATATGTAATCCCCTAGTTTTAAGCAATTTAAAATGTAAAACAAAACAAAATTGGCACCTTTAAGCTAACGCAACGTGCCTTATCAAATAAACGATTTGAATAAAAAAATAAAAATGCAGCATCGTTAAAGAACAATATATACTATAAAGTTCTCACATTGCTTCCCTGTGTGACTTACTGACTGAGAATAAAAGTAAAGACAAATCTGCTATTATAATACACAAATGATATCTCGTTCAGACAGAAAACTGTCCATTAAGACTATTCGATGGCCTATTGGGTCGAAGACTGTTTACAAAATGGAATTCACTGCATGATTTCGGAATATAACTCGTTCCACAAAATTAAGACCATTCGAGATTCGACGTTTCAGACAGGCTTCATTTTACTCATCTTTGCAACGAAGAGATAGAGAAATATTTTACCCCCATATAACATGAGTTTTATTTTGGTGCGCATTTTTTGCCCAGTGACTAGGAGAGCAGAGAGAAACCACATCCTCTCATTGCTGAATCCTCTTGCTTATGACAGAGCAAACCTTTATTAGATGCTCTGCTTTTAGCTCATCATAGTCTGGTGGAGCAACGGAGATAAATTGCTCAGTTGACAGATGAGAATAAAATAGTTTCCTCTTTACCCTCAGGGGAACCAAATTTAGTTCACTTCACATCAGTGTTCAAATATTTCACTCGGCTTTCATGATAAGTATCCATGTTTTACCTTCTGGGAATAGTAAAGATGTTTGAATTGGCAGCTCCCAGTTCAGCATATTTCGGATTTTTTCTTGGAACAATAAAGGGATGAGTTGAAATATTGTTAACCCATTCATGCCCATGTTGTTTGTGGACAACAACGTTTTTAAACAGATATAACTTTTGATTGAGGCGAGATTTGCTCACAAAAACAAGTAAAGCTCATTAATGTGATTATTGCCTTTAATTTGAGTATTAACAGTTACAAGGATCAGCTCTAGAACTGAAGTTATTGCAATTAGTCTGATTGGATTCCGATGGAGCAGTGCTGCCAGAGACAGCATACGTTGACGTCGGAAAATGATTTTTTCATATATCTTCGTTATGGTGCAATATTTCTGAAAACTGATAAAACTTATCAATTTAGGCTGTCGTTGGCTACGTTTTCCTCGTAATTGGACTGTTGTAATTATTCTAGGAGAATTGTATTGAGCATTAGAAGGACAAAATTGACCAGCTTCTAGCACTGCTATGGAAGCACCTATCTTTATGAAAATAGGCTTTTCGTGCTTCTTGACCCCACCGTTTTCAAGGAAAAATAGTTTTGAAACCCTACATGCACTAGAAAAAAGTTGGGCATGAAAGGGTTAAAAGGGATTTAAAACATATGTATTGAATCAGAAAAATATTTTTTTCTAGTAGCCTGAAAACTATCTCGCGTAATTTTAAACCTAGAGTCAAAAAAATGTTTTTTTATTCCTTATGACAGTAGTAAGCGACTTACGAAGGATTTTTTTTTCGATATTTGGCTTTTTCGCGAAATGGCGCACTATTAAGTGAAAAAAGCGCCGAAAATACCATTAAAATCGAAACAAATTGTTAATTTAACAAAAATTAAGCAATATGAAATTAAAATCCTACGCACGTTGCTGGAGAAATCATTTCGAATATGCTGTGAAAATTTCAAAACGACCAAAAGCCATTTGTTCGAGTTGCATTTCCGGCCAACTCAAAAAAGTGGGTATGAGGTTAACACAAGAGGCGTTGCGGAAGAACTGATAATTTGAGCATTTATATATCGTATTCGTCTTTCATTTTTTGGGATATAATTTTTAGACTTTTAAATAAAAATTCGACGTTTTAAAAATTCTACGGTGGGGTAACCACTAAAATGCCCAATTAGACTGATTTAAGGGGTTACATATAAGTGGCGTAAAAGTGAGCTAAGTTCGTGATTTTTTAAAGTTTTTTATGCAAATTTTATTTGAATAGGCGAAAGAAAGTTCGTTGGTAGCATTACCGAAGATAGAAAACACAAGTTGAATTAAAAAATATATTGAAGGTTGTCGGAGTTATGGTGCATCCCCCAAAGCATGTTTTTTGGCAAAGGTTTGTGGTGAACGCTCTCCAAGCCGAACCGCTCAACAGAAAATCAAAAGCTAAAGATTATTGAAGCGAAATGTATGGTGGTGTACTTAATTGGATCGGTTTCCTAAAAGAAATTTATTATCTTACAAAAAAAAACATATTGACCAAAAAATTGAGTTCTTCCGTGTTAAAAATTTTAAACAAAAATTTATTGCTAAGAATCGAAAATTTTTAGATGAAAAAGCAACCGTTCAAGTACACGAGAATGTAAATACAAACAATTCAAAACAAAGTTTATGTAAATCGGATCTCTTTTGGAAGCTTTTGAGACATCACGTTCACCGCAACGGTACTTTTCAAAAAACTTCATTCCGAGATGATTGCGTTTAAAGTTTTGTGCTTACTTCATTTGTGGAAGAACCAGCGCGCTGCAAACGGCTGTGATTAAAAATTTAATGGTTCGATCTGGATGAAATTTTGCACGGATATTTTCAAAAGCATGTACTTTAAGAATATCTATTTTTTTCGATTTTATGAGTTCCAACCAGTTTTTTAGCCCCTTAAAGGATATTGAGACTACTTTCATCGTAATTATATTATAACCCTACTCATTTGAAACCTTTACTTAATCGGCGTCTGCCATCTTTCTTCATCACATTGTCGCAAATGGCAGGGTGAAAATTAGAGCACTCGAATTAAATTTTCGTTGCATTTAAACACCAATATTCTACCTTAATCCAATCATTGCAAAAATAAAACCAACGTTGTCTTCAAATCATTCTCAAATACATGTTTAAAAAAAGGGTCCTAACATTAGTGTAATGCTCAAATGTCTATTAATTTGCTCTACCGAACGTGCATAGATTACACACTTAGTTTGAATTAGTGAGTAATGGAAATTTTTACTTGGGTTTTGATAGTCAATTTAGTAAACCAATTCTGTTACCAACTCTCCGCAATATTCTCTTTTTACTCAATCGTGAAAAATACTCAGAAAATTTTCAGATGGGGATTGCTGACTTGTTCTGCAATTTGATCATTAAATTTGACGAATTGGTAGTGGAAGTTAATTTACCAGCTTTTTAATGGTTGCACAGAAAATTAAAAGACGATCGAAAGAAAGCCCGGGATTTCTTAAGACAAAACATTCTCATTATCAAAAAATCGCTTGTTCGCAAAAATTATGAATAATTATCAATAAAGCCGAATTATTTCCACATTTTCGCGATTGAAGCTACACTTCCTTGCACTATCAGGCTTCTAATTATCACACTTGCGAGTCAAATCCTTTATACAAAATCGTCATGTGTAAAATTGCCTCAAACATAATGACGACCAGAAAAATTTCACTATAACTGCTTTTTTCCTGGTTTTTGTTGAAAATTCATGGTTTTAAGAAAGACTAAGAAGTATTCGCAATGTTCAAACACGTCGTGTTAATGTTTTTCTCCGAAAATGGCAGATGGTTTGTTGTACATGATTTGTAAGTTTTTGACGAGATTCTATGATGTTTAACTTTTTGCCGAACAAGTCAGTTTTTTACTGCATAGTGGATAATTTACCGAAAAAAGCAAAAGTAATAATAAATTCAATTGAAAATATTCCAGGTTTTAGCAGCAAATTATTCGTTATTTAATTAATTAACTACCAAAGACGCTGAAAAATGAATACACTTTCTCAATTTTTTAAATCAATTGCTGATCTCCGTTAAATATTACTGTGCAAATCGTCAAATGAAATTACCGAACAAGTTTGGGTTTGCTTAGTGTGTACATATAAATGGCTGGTTTGAATATGCAAAGCCTAAATAAAGCACTCATTTGATATAAAATATCGCAATTCTGTTGATTTTGAAACCATCTTATTTTATTGGCATTTTTTCAATCATGCTCTTTCTGTAACTGAGCATCTGATGATGAACACTCCCTCTTGAATTGGGCGAGAATTAATACTTTACCATCCCCCCTGCGTGGTAGAGCGATATGTGTGAACACAAAAAAATCTCTTAATTCTCGAGAGCGTGTTCTCTTGCTTTCGGTGGGAGCTGGTAAACAGCCCTACTGCGTTTAACTGCTTGCAAGAGAGAAAATGAGCTAAAATCGAGAGCAGTAAGGAAGCCTGGTTTCAGACGATTCCTGCGTAGAGTCGGATTTCAAGGATTATCGTATAGGAAGAATTCAGAAAAAACTGTCAAAACAAGGATTTGCAATTCGAATATTTCCGCTGTAAGTTCGCAAAATTCTAACAAGTTTCGTGGGTTCAGTGGACGTCAACCTAATGAAAAGTGACAGCTGGTTTAAAAAATCAATGTTATTTTTTCTTAGTAGTAAAATAAGGAATGTTGTGACATTCTTAAATTGCGAATTCTTTACAACAAGCAGCTTCGAACATACACTAAAATGTTACCGACTAGGAGTTTCTCAGTTGTAAACTAGTTGATTGAAACCTTATATCGTTTCCCATATTTTTACATTTTATTATTTGGTGTATTTTCTTCGTTTTATTTATTTTGTTTATTTTATTCTTTTTTTTTATTTTCCCATATTTTTTCATTTTATTATTTGGTGTATTTTCTTCGTTTTATTCATTTTGTTTATTTTATTCTTTTTTTATTTTATTTATTTTATTTTTTTATTTATATTCATTTATCAATTTTGCACATTTATTCATGTTTTTCATTTAAGTAATTCTATTTATCTTATTCATTTCGTTCGTTTTATGCATTGAATTCATTTTTCTTCATTTTATTAGGATTATTCACTTTATATAATTCACCTCGTTCGATGATTTCATATTTTTATTTTTATTAGAAGCATTTTTTATATATTTTAGTTATATTACTATATTACAATACTTTTTATTCAATTCATTTTATTTTATTTTATTTATTGATTCAATTTTATTTTGTCTATTTCATTAATTTAGCTGCATTTTTATTTCATATATTTAATATTTATTTTCATCAATCTATTCATCCAATTTTATTTTTTTTTAATTCATTTTATTTTATTTTATTTATTGATTCAATTTTATTTTGTCTATTTCATTAATTTAGCTGCATTTTTATTTCATATATTTAATATTTATTTTCATCAATCTATTCATCCAATTTATATAATTTAAATATTTTTTTGATTTATTGCATGTATTTTATTTATTTGATCTATATTGTAATTTTTCTCAATTTTAATGTTTCAAATATTAATTTTCTTTGTTTTATTTATTTTATTCATTTCTTTCATTTTGTTCATTTTTAGTACATTTGTTTTACTTTTTTTTATTTATTTCATTTTATTGTTTGTATTAAACTAATAATTCAATTATTGGTCTGTTGACTTAAGTGCCAATTCCTTATTTAGGATTGTGGTGGTATCCAACGGGACAAACGATCGGAAATGGTGAGTGAAGTTAAGCAATCATGTGAAAAAAATCCCCCCAGAGGCAAGATTCTAACTCGCAACCATTGAGACTCCGGCCCAATGCACTAACCCTTATGCTATCCCTGGGTATGGTGACATCCCAGAAAGAACATATGATTATCCCACTGGCGACTTTGTATTAGTTATTGCGTTGTTTTATTTATTTTGTTTATTATAATTTTTCGTTTTACTTTTATTTATTTCATTTATTTTATTTCTTTTATTGAATTTTTTTTTCCATTTCATAAATGTTATCAATTTCATTTAGTTTTTTTTATTTTATTTATTTTTATTTTACCTTTTTATATCTTTTATTTTCTTATTTTAGTTTATTATTGTTTTTCATTTAATTCATTCTTTTCATTTTACTCATTTCGTTCTTTTTGTCAATCGAATTCATTTTTTTTATTTCATTAGAATAATTCATTTTATTTATTTCACCGATTTCGTTGATATGATTTTTTTTATTTTTTCACTAGTATTATTTATTATTCTTTTAATAGTATTATTTATTTTAGTTATTTTATCTAGTTTTTATATTTTTAATTTTAATCGTTTTATTTTGTCTATTCATTTAATTTTACTTTGTCTATTTCATTAATATATTTGTTTATATTCTTTTATTTCATCTACATATTTTATATATTTAATATTTATTTTCATCATTTTATTTATTTTATTTCTTTACTTATTTCGTTTATTTTATGTGTTTTAATAATTTAGCCCTTTGCTGCGCGAATTTTTCATTGTTAATACTGTTATACATAGCTTTATATAGGTTTTCGGGATCGCTGATTCTGATTCTGACGTCGAAAATGAAAAATTCGAAATGGCGCATCCGATATGACGACTGTGCTTGGCTAAATTTAATGCTTTTTTATATTGGCCTAAAACGTCTTACAAGTTTTCGGGGTCGCTGTTTCTGATTCTATGGTCGAAAATGTAAAATTCAAAACGGCGGATCCAATATTGCGATTGTGCTTGGCTAAATTTGCAGGCGCTATTTTTAATTTTTGAATTCTGACATCGAAATCAGCGACCCCAAAAAATCGAGTTTTATGCTCATTGTAACAAATTTTTTTTTTCTTTAAAAGTGGTTGCCATTGTGTAGCCGCCATTTTTAACTTTCAAATTCTGTTATCAGAATCGTAATCAGTGACCTCAAAAACCATATAATCTATTTTTATGCTAGTTGACAAGTTATCTCTGTCTATTAGAATCTTTTATAGATCAGCATAATAATGAACTCCATTTTTGCATATTAATTTTTTTCGAAAAAACTGACCTGCGAAAAATTCTGCAAAAAATCTATTATTTATTTCAATGTTTGAGATACTTGCAAAAAAATTAAGATCTTTAGGACTTCTAGTTCAGACACAGCCGAATTTATTGTGAAAAATGAGAATTTCGAGTTTTAATTGTTTATAATTAATAAGTAACTAACAAATTCACATTTTTTGTGCTAGTTAGACTCCTGACATCCCTAAGAGTTGATTAAAAGAAATAATTCATATTTGTATGTCAATGCTAACTAGAAATCCAATAAACACTTAGGTGGGACGTATACGTCCCACTGCATCGCAAAGGGTTAATGTACATTGTTATCTTTTTAAATTTAAGTAGTGTTTTATTCAATTTGTTTTATTTATTTTATTCATCTGATTCATTTTTTTCTTTTATTTAGTTCATTTTAGTTTATTTATCTTACTCATTTTATTTATTTTTTGTTTGTTGCTATGTTAGTTATTGTGTTCATTGTATTTGTATTATTTATTTCATTATTATTTTATTTAACTTATTATATTCATTATATGCATTTTATTGATTATATTTGTTTTATTGTTTTTTTTTATTTTTATTATTTTATTCGTCTTTATTAATTTCTTTTATTTAAGTTAATTTTATTAATTTCTTTTATTTAAGTTAATTTTGTTTCATTTGTGATTTCGTTTTCATTTTCTTATTTGTCTTAGTTATTTTTTAAATTTTATTTATTTATTTAAGTATTTGATTTGGTTTATTTTTGTTTATTAATTATTTTGATGCCTTTTTCCTTATTTTGACTTATTTTTCACTTATTAAATTTCATTCCTTATTCACTAATTCAATTTCATTTATTTGATTGACTGTGTATACTCAAGGTTCTATTCATGCTGAAATCGAAAGGCGTAGGTTCTGCAAACTAATAAATCAGTCAAC
The DNA here is from genome assembly GCF_030247195.1 of Topomyia yanbarensis. Lineage (NCBI taxonomy): Eukaryota > Metazoa > Arthropoda > Insecta > Diptera > Culicidae > Topomyia > Topomyia yanbarensis. The sequence continues at coordinate 346,436,218 of NC_080672.1, read as the reverse complement.
AGTTACGTGTATGGAAAGTGTCTCATCTCACTGCAAGAGGGATTAAATCGGTTTTATTCTATATTCTGATCTGTTTTCGACATGATGTATCAAAATAAAGATCAAACATTCGTTTTCGAACGTCTGACTGGAACACATCGTTTACTTTTTCTGTGATATGCAAGTATAGTTCAAGTTAAAGTTGAGGTCAGCCTTTGTTCTTTTGTACGTTTCATTAGTTGTCGATCGTTGATTGCTGTGGATCGAACTCATTGTCCTCGCTGGAGTAAAAATATCGCCGCTAGCGATGGCAAGTAGCAGTTTTTATTTTATTTTTTTTTACATACAAACTTCTGCCGAATTTACGATTAATTTCCCTTTGCACAACGTGCTACCCTTTAACATAAATGTTCGGAGGCGAATAACTTCTGATATTAACATGGAAGTCCCTGATAGTTCCTTAACTGATTCTCTCAACATTTCCCGAAAAAAATCTTTAGCCTCATTCAGACCTTTGGTGGTGTATTTGACCAGTCCTTCGATTGAAACACAAAGTGTGTTTTAGTTTTAGAGATTTAGCTTCAAGCCGGCGCTAATCTATTCCTACGAAAAGTTAGTGTCGGTTTCTGAAGAGACGAAGGCGAAACGCACCCATGACTAATAAGCTAGAATTTGTGTCCTTCATATACAAAGACTGGTTTTACCAAAAATGTTCGCCCGAGTGAGAGATTTTAGTGTTTACCCAATTTTTCTACTTGGGGTGAAATATAGCATAGTGAATTAATTGGAATTTTCTTGAGACTTACCTGATAACTAACCGGACTACAGGCGGGGAACGTGCCATTTGAGCCGATAGATTCTGATTTTGAACCGAGCGTAACCCAAGTAACTCGTGTTCGATCAAATAACTTGTTGAATGGCCTCGACCAGGTGAACCCGATTTCTTACAGTAAGCGTTTTACGCAGGAATAACGTTTAGGTACCTGCCAAGGAAGTGGAGATAGACGGCGTGGTGTCCGAACCTGGTCTGAAGTACGAAGTTGCAAAATATACTCGTTTTTAAAATCTGAAATCTTCCTTTTATGTTATGACAAATGTCCAAGTAAATTCAGGTTCCAAATTTCACATTATTTGGACAATTTTAGGCCGATGCCAACTTCGCTTGATATTATTCGACATTGGCACTATGGAAAAGTATGATGAAAAAATATATAAAATGTTATATATTGTTGAAGTTGCACTCGCAAAATTACAGTTTATACCTTTTTTGCAAAACATTCTTAGCATTTCAATGTAAATATTTTCGTTTCTCAAAAAATAGGGGAAGCTGGAGTATTTTGTCGCAAAAATCCCCTATTCTCAACCACCATTCCGCTCTATACAGCAGGGGGGATTTTTGGGACGAATGTCCTACAACTCCAACTTCCCCTATTTTTCGAGGAATGAAAATGTTTCCATTAAAATTTTAAAAACATTTTTCAAAAAAGGCATTCACTGGAATTATACGTATTATATCCAGTCTTCCCATGAACATCGACAAGTTTGCACCAGTGTACAAAATTTTGTGCACGCGTTCAACCTCAAACATGCTTTGCCTTTGTGTACAGGTTCGCATCGAACACCGAACCCAAGCTAACGATGTGCAAACTTAGGTTTAAACACCGTGTACGTACACCGTGTGCGTACATAAGAAAGGCACATACAAAACAGAATCAATCAATGCTAGTGATGATGGATGAGAGAAAGAGAAAACTAGTATTAAGAACTTGTGTGTACGAACACCGGGTACGTACATGAGGTTCGGTTGTGCAGACGATCATGTGCTCGTGTTTTTGTGATGGTGTAGGATGAGCACAGAATTAGAGCGAACAAGGTGTTCGATGTTCATTTGGGAAGACTGATTATATCATTAAATATATTTTTTCCTGATATTATTCCATAGTACCAATGTCAAACATTTGACATATATTGCTATATAAAGGGGGAAGTTGAAACATAAAAAATTGCGAAGACCTGTTCCAGTACGGGGTTGACTGTGTCAAGGACCCTTCACTACAATATGTGAACATTTTGGATTGCAAACAATTGCTATCAGGCAAAAATCGAGGAGAGTAAGACTACTTCCTTTCCATCAGACTCGCCTCGTGTCGTTGCTTCGCCTAGTTTTCACTTGTTAGCTATGTCCTTCTGTGCAAGATTCGCTTATTTGTACCACGGATCATGAGCTGCAAGTAGTTGGGCCAGACGGCAGTGAAAATATTTCGAAAAAAACTTTCTGGACCTCAGCTGATTTGACATTTGTTTACCTTTCTCATATATCACTCTGAAAATCGACAACCTAATCCTGCACATTTTCAAATTTTAAGATTAGTTTTCTGGAATTTTACAGAGGTGTAGCTAGGAAGGAGTGAGAATAGGATTTACGAGGTATAACTAAGCAAAAATTTAGGGGGTGGGCGTAGCGTAGTAGTAAATCGATTGCCGTGTACGCAGCGCACCTGGGTTCGAGTCCCGACCCCCGCACATAGCGTTAGAAATTTTTCATGAGAGATTTTTCTAACCCGAAGAGGCGAATGACATTAAAAAAATTAAAAATAAGCTAAAATTAGCAATTACGATATTTTTTTTAATTTCGCAAAATTGGTTTCAAATACTCAAATGTTTATATTATTAGTGGTTATTTCCACAATTTAGTTGGATATAACCAGTCGTGAATCATAGGTTGGATAAATTACTGCATCACTAGGTGCACTAAAAGAGTCGTATTAATAAATGTTGAATCTACAGTTCTTTACATAATAAGTGGATTATTCGTATGTCAACGTTTTTATCATTAAGTTGTTGAATTAATTTGAAAAGGAATAAAAAAAATCCTTCAAGAACTTTAGCTGGTCCCATTCTACTGGTACGCAAAACATTTGTTCATAACACCTACATTAAAGCGAATAACTGCTTGAGCCCAAAGCATTAAAAAAGTAAACAACAATAACAACACGAACATACTCTCATGGTCATAATCGTTGCTACATATCATAAACTTGCACAATATGCTAAATCGGCCGATTCAAAGTAGATTTTTCTTACTTGCAAGCTCCCTCGCACGCTTGGTTGAATTGTTTTGATTCCGCTCCGTAAGGTTCAAGTGCTGGTGCTGTATTTTGACGGTTGAAAGTTGATACGTATCTATCTGGGTTGGCTGATGATTGCCCTAACGGGAGAAGAGTCAATGAAGCCTGGTTGAATGGATGGTTCTCTGGCTCCAGATCGGTTCGGGCGGAGAGTAGCGAGAGGGGAATGGACTTTCATTTGTTCGAAGGCAATGAGAAGTAGTTGAGAACGGTAACTAAGGGGTAATTGAAGGTATAAATTTGCAAACGCTCATCCCGGGTATTGGATTGTGAAGAAATTTAGGTCGAAACAGGTAGTGTGTAATTTGCAATCGCACTTGAGAGGTACAAATCGAATGGAAAACCCTTCTAACAACTAGGGAAATGATTACATGTATTTGCGGGCGCTTTTCCGCTAACCGGTTTTGCAAACTATTGTTTATCAATTATTAGATCATGTGCAATGTTTTACCTCTGGTTTCGGTATATTCGGTTTTTCACCTGGGAGTTATAGCGTGTAGTACAGCTTGAAACCAGTTTAATACCGTGCGGACCAAATTGAGTTGCTACACTATTTGAATTTGGTTTGCAGAATGGATAACTTAGCTTAAGAGGATGGTAAGGTTGATTCGTTAAAAAAGATTTTTTTTTCAAAAATTGTTATGGCGATATAGATTGGATCAAAATAGTTCCATCTCCTGTAAAGTTTTCAATGGTTTACTTGGGCGGAAAAGGTAGTCGAAGACAGTCTGAATTGATAAGCAGATATCTTAAAGTATAATGTACTGAAACTGTATCTGGCAGCACTGCTCCAGTGGAATCCAATCAGAACAATTGCAAGCACTTCAGCTCTAAGGATAATTCTTGTAACTGTTATTAAAAATGTAAAATAAAAAGTAATAGTCACAGTTACTTCCCTGTTTTTGTGATGAAATCTTGTCTGCACGAAAAAAAATCCGTTCATAAATTCATGAAAAAACGGTCACGATTTCGTGAGCTGAATGATTTACGAAAACCGTGACCAAGTTCCTAAAATTATGAAGAGTACCTCATAAACTATTTGTGTTTTCTAAAAGCCTATTTTTGTTTTCTAAAAGCCAGTTCACCCCGAATAGATATATGGCGTTACATTAAAATGTTTGGTTGGGTTACTGTTGTTGTTCCCCGGACATGTTTAGTTTTTGTTGTGATTCTTGTTCACGATTTGGGAATACACAGTCGACAGTTAAACGTTGCTCATGATTTCAAGAGCTTATTCGCGACTCTTGTGAACTCTCATGACGTTAGCGGGATTAAAGTTCATGATTTCAAGATCTTAGTAGTGATGTTCGTAATTTCTATTCACGTTATCGTGATATTTTAGTCATGAGTAGAGTGATTCATGTTCATGATTTCAAGATCTTTGTCACGATTTTAAATATGTATGTTACGAGTTGTGTAATTTGTGTTCATAATTTCAGGGTCTTAGTCACGATTACTGTAACTTCTGTTCATGTTATCGTGTCAGTCGTGTTAGTCATTAATAGAGCAATTCATGTTCATGATTTCAAGATCTTAGTCACGATTTTCGTAATTTCTGTTCATGTTATCATAGTATTTTAGAGCTTACTTTCAAAGTGTAATGTAAGTAATGTTCATGATATCAGCAGTTTTATCATGGTTTCCGTAAATTCTATTCGCCTTATCGTGGTCTATTATTTTTGGTTACTAACGATTTTTTTACTCGAAATAACGTGACAATATGAACTGGATCATTAAAATAAGACTCATTCGCAATATATTGTTCTGTGAACTATATTACGCACACTATTTAGGGTTCTCAGTGCAGTTTTCATTTTCTGTCCCGACATCACAATGAACCTTATCAAATGAATAACTATGTTCGAGGTCCTAATAGATTTTTTATGTCTACTGCTCGTACATGTTACTGGTCGCTAGCAGCTGGGTATTTCATGAAAAAGTGCATGGAACAAAAATGATTCCAAGAATAATACTCCAAATTTTGCGAAAGAGTTCACGTAAAAATTTCATTACCATGTTGCATGAAATTGTAAATGAGTATGGGCATCTTCTAAATATCACAAGCACGCATACAGATACTAGATAGATCGTAAATCATGTGTTAGGAATCATGAAACAATTCACGAATACATGAATAACATGAATTCGATCATAACATTTTATGATTTCGTGAACTTTTTCACGAAAACGAATCGTAAGTTGTGACATACCAGATACTATGAATCAGTTCACGAATGCATGAATAATATTTTATGATTTCGTGAACTATTTAACGTAAACGAATGGTAAGTTCTGACTATTATACTAGGTATCATGAACAAGTTCACGAATACATGAATAATGTTTCATGATTTCGTGATATATTTCACGAGCACGGATATTGGATCGTAACTAATATATTAGGAATCATGAACCAGTTCACAAATACATGAATAATATTTGATGATTTTGTGAACCGTTCCACCAGCGCGGATATTGGATCGTGACTAATATATCAGGGATCGTGAATTAGTTCTCGAGGATTGAATGAATTCATGAATGAAATTCCTAATTTCGTTAAATAGTTCACGAAAAAATAGGCAGAATGTTTTGATTTTGTGAACTATTGTTCCTATATCAATGAAAAAAATCATGAGTCAACCTTTGGTTTTATGAATAATGTTCATAAAGTTGTGAATTAGTTCGCGTACTGAGAATCAAATTAGAAATAATTTGTCGGAAACCGTGAATGAAGTGCACAAAACAAAAACAAATATTTCTACTAATGAAAGCGTCATGCGGGCGTTACTGAAGGAAAATTAAGCATAATTAGTTTTTGTTCATGGTCCTGTTTCCGTAACATAAAAACATGATTGTCCCAGACCTCATGGCATTCACGATTTTGGGAACAATTTTTCTTCCGTGTGAACCCCAAAGTTATAGCAGTTTGAAAACGTTACCTATAATCAACATGGGTATGCAGGGGTTAATAAATTCAATAATACCAATAGAATGAACAAAATAAACAAAAAATTTAAAAATTGACAAAATGAATAAAAAATAAAAAAAATAATGAAAATGAAAATCCAATAATTACTAGAATATATTTAATTGTGTCTAATTGATATTCTGGATAGAATGAATAAAATGTATGAAATTAATAAACTCCTCAGAATGAAACCAAAGAATGAAACGAATAAAATAGATACAATGAGATCAAATGAACAAAATGAATAAAAATGCTGAATGAAAAAAATATTTAAATGAAATGATCATATATTTAAAACTAGTCAAATCTTTAAAAAGAATAAAATAAACAAAGCGAATAAAACCTTTGAATGGACTAGAAAAAATGAGCATAGAGAATGAATGTAAAAAAAGATTCAAATAAAACGAAGTGTATGAATTTGAGAACCATTGATCCAGATAGCTCTGAAATGTTTATTAAAATCCCAATATTTGAAAAGTGACTAATTAAAATCCATTCTTTTTTGTTTTCACCTTTTCGATTTCGCTCTTCTTTTCTTGACGGCTTGCGATTATCTGGTTTTATATGGTTATTTCTACTTTATCGATAAGCCTTAATTAGACATTAGGAATATTCAATTTGTTTTGGAATTCAATGATGTCTTTTTGGTCAAAGATTCAAGAAAAAATATTCTTTTTCTGCAGAATAGAATTCTATGGTCCAGTATTTTAACACGTAGTTGAAAATGGTAAACTGAGATAAGGTCACATGTGCTTCAAGTCCCTTAAACAGAAAGCGACAGAGAGAATACGATTCATGTGTAATAGTACCTGTAAATAGCATTAATTTTTATTGAAGTAAATGAAAGTAGTGTTAAGTTTCTAGTCTATGCAGGCGATTATATTATTATCAATTGCACAAAAGCCGAGATGATTACAATGCAGTCTCTTCCAATCATCCTTATAGCTTGCAAATTGTTTGGTTCAGAATTCTCGTTCCGGAGATATGGTTCAATGAGTCCCGTACAATCCGATACCATGACAAAGGAATGATCCAAACTACCAGAATAGGTATTTAAATTAGTCGAAAAGAAAATAAATGCGGTTTAGCATCATTGATAATAAATAAAAAAGGTATATGGGGGTTTTCAGAAAAAATCGTGCAATTGTAGCTACATAATAATGGGTATGGCAATGACTCGTTTTTGCCATACCCATTATTATGTAGCTACAGTTGCACGATTTGTTCTGAAAACCCCAATATACCTTTTTGCCTTTCTCAATAGAAAGGTATTGCAATTGCTCTGAAAACCGACTTTTTAACGGAGGCCCGGAGGGCCGAGTGACATATACCATTCGATTCAGTTCGTCGAGTTCGGCAAATGTCTGTGTGTGTGTATGTATGTGTGTGTGTATGTATGTGTGTGTGTATGTGCGTCTGTGTGTGTGTACGCGAACACAATCTCACTCACTTTTCTCAGAGATGGATGAACCGATTTTTAAAAACTTAGTCCCAAATGAAAGGTGCAACGTTCCCATAGGCTGCTATTGAATTTCTAATGGATCCGACTTCCGGTTCCGGAATTACAGGGTGATGAGTACGAACACGCAGAAAATGTCGATTTTAAGAAATTCTGCAATGAATGTATAAAGGTGAATTTTTTTCCAAAATATGACCACAACTGCTTCGATTTGTAGTATTAGGTCACTAACATCCATTCAAAGTCTATTTGGCCACATTGGCCACCATCATCGGTTCCGGAAGCCCCGGCGGAAGTATCTAAATTCAGAATAACAGTCACATCGGTTTCTCGAAGATGGCTAGACCGATTCGACTAAACTTGGTCTCAAATGAAAGGTATTGCGTTCCCGTAAATGGCTATTTAATTTCATCCCGATCCGACTTCCGGTTCCGGAGTTACAGGCTGTGGCGTGCGATCACATAGCAAATTGTGATTCAAACCGATACTCCGATGAAAGCAAAAAAGGTAAAAATTTCGCTAAAATGTCTCTCAAACAACTTAAATTTGCTGTTCTAGGTCACCAACAGCCAAACAAACTTTCGTTGACTACATTGACCACCATAGACGGTTCCGGAAGTGCCCGGGAAAAGCGGCCATCTTTCAAAATTTACGAACTCACATCAGTTTCCCGGAAATGGTTTGGCCGATTTTCACAAACTTAGTCCCAAATGATAGCTATAATATCCCCACAGATGTGTATAAAATTTCATACGGATCGCTTATATGGGTCCGGAAATATAGACTAAATCGTCACGTCACATATGAAATTCCCATATAAGCCGGAACTCAATTTTTTTTTTTCAAAGGGAGGACCCCATGAAATTTCAGAAATCGAATTCGTATTTTTGATGACAAACGTCTTTAAAATGCATGAAACGTCGAGATTTTATGTTATTTCGAATTTTTTTTTTTTAGATCGACTTTTTGGGACTTTGCCGATTTCGCACCTTTTTTCAGTTCAATATTACCGTGGCTGTTTTTTCTTTTTCAAAATTTTAGATCTCGAATAATGATTTATTTTCCTGTATATAGTTGTCATGTGATGTATAATAATAAAATGTAATATTTGCATTTAAAAGTTTTTAATGAATATAAACAACGCACACATTCTCGTGATTCATGATTGAGAAAGGCACAATTGCACCGCTAGGTGGATTAAAATAGGTTTTTTTATTTATTTATCAACCAAAGGCTTTAGTATAAAGGTACGCAAAGAGTGTGCAGAAAGTGAAGCCGAAAAAAATCTACCTATTGAGCAAAATTAGAATCCAACTTTGCTGCAGAAGTATCAGAGATGAATTCCAATTATGCTCGATAAGTAGGTTATTTTTGACTTCACTCTTTGCGTAACTGTTCTCTATAGACTATGATATCGACTATCTCTCCAGTGCATAAAATCTGGTTGTTTTTCTTTCTAATTTACAATGTATACGGAGCACTCAAACGAAATGTATACTGAATTATATAACGCCTCTCTACTGATTGCGGCATTGAAAATTCAATTGAAGCTTTCTCATCATAAGGCAAATATGAGCAACTAAAACTTTCGCTATAAGTTTCTTTTAACTTATAGCGAAAGTTTCAATTGCTCATATTTGCCTTATGATGAGAAAGCTTCAATTGAATTTTTAAATCATTAGACTTGTATCCCTCATCGAGAGTTCAAGGAGCCCTCGAGCGAATTTTTTCCCGGATATTTTTTGACCGTTATTTTTCATAAAAGTTCAGGTATTCTTAGTTTTGAAATGATATATTTGAACATATATTTCATTAAAAACTCAATGGAGATACAAACAAGATACAAAACGCATGTAGAATGTCTCTTTTCAAAATTTTCATCTTCACACATCCATACTACCCAGTTTAAGATGACCTTGATTCTAGTATATTAATAGAGTTGTCCTTAATTATAGCATATATAAACGCTCAGTATTAAATTTAAATAAATTGGAGTTGATGTAGCTTTCGATTGACTCTTCATAGTGCAACGTTTCGAAAGAATATCCATTCATCTTCAGGGGAAAGCTGGATTCGAACATTAATTAGTCATAGTTTTCTCATAAGACAAATATTTTGAAAAATTTGTCAGGACGCCAAATATATTCTTTTTAAAGTAGAATGTAATATTAAGTTTGTTTTCGCGAGTGACTCAGCTCTACACTAAATTTGAAAAAAAACTATTTATAGGGAAACAGCAGTCTTCCTAAACCTACACAATAACATTGCAAACATTGCAACAAATTAGCTTGGACATTGACGAATATTTCAGATTAGTTGGAGATATTATGACACAACATAGAAATGGATAGAAAATAGCAGGATAGATGTAAGTCGTGGCAGTTGTCCAGAACACGAAGAGAGGGGAAGAGGGTGGACGTGTACGGAATGGTAAATGATGGTTAGTACTGTGACATAATTATAAATGCAGTAATAACAGTACAACATTTTGCAAAAGAAATCAAATTTTCACTATAATTTTACGATTCAAAAATATAGATGCTCTCATTGATGCTACGAGTATAATATGAGTATGAATTATATTATTCATTTATCACTTCATCTATTTCACAACTGAACGCAATGCTCAATCCAACAGGTAAATACATCAACTTTGGACAATTTTTCACTTTGAAGTGAACTTACACATTGTTTTGTCTTTGAAGTGAACTTACATATTACATTGAATTCCGTAGATGTACTTTCATACCCCGATATTCAAAATCGGTTTGGTTTTGCCCCTTGAACACCATTAAAGCAATAGGGGAACCCGGGTCTATTCAATCTTTAATTTTGATTCGTTTTTGCGACATTAATTTTGATAGGGTGGGTGCTCCTATAGTTAAGGTGTGCCAATAGTTGCAGTAGTGGGTTATACGCCTAACTAAGGTACCAACCATCAACAAATATTTTTTGATCGATTCATCGCACTGAAATTATGCGACAATAAAACTGTTATCCTTGAAATTTGCTCAAATATTGCTCAAACTATTAAAAAAAATGATTTTCTTTGAATTTTGAGCTTCCTTGCACCTATAGTTGCAAGTCCCATAAGAGATCAATGGGATTTGCAACAATAGGAATCGAAATTAGCGATTGCACCACTATTGGTACATGTGTTCTTATAGTGGTACAAGCGGTTTTGAATACATAAATTGGTTTTTAAACCATATTTATATTTTTCCTATGAAGTAGGGATTGAAAGCTTTCGTTTAATGTATTAACATTGCCCATAGGTCTATTCATCGATTTTTTAGCAAAAGTTTTACTTAAGTATGCGACTATTGGTGCATCCACCCTAGTTTATTTAAGACCTGGACTTACAAAACCAAGCAATTAGAAACAAGTTTTACATCCTTTAGATATCATGCTTAAACCGGTTTATATGGGAAAATCATGTTCGTCCACACTCTTCAACACATAGCTCCGGAACATGAACTTCAACCCAAATAAAATATCATATCGAAATCATAACAGCTTGTTCCGATGTAACAATTTCCATTCGAGCCTAAGTTTGAGCAATTTAGTATAACCATCTCTGAGAAACTGAGGTGATATCTTTGACGCGCACGCACAAACGTACGTGGATGCGCGCACATACATGCACAGTAGGGTGGGACAAAAAATAAATTCCAGCTCCGAGCAACTTTTTAGGTACCATTTGGGTCCTAGAGCAACTGTTAAAATTCTTAGCGCGATCGGTGAAACTATACTTTTGCGCCCACTGTTTAAAGTTTACATGGGATTTTGTATGGGAAAGTTAACTTTTACAAAATAATTCCAAACAAATAAACAATGTCTCGAAAACCACGAAATGATCTGAAGCTTGAGAAAAAATTTATTAAGCAGAAACCGATTGATGCTCTGACAATTGATAAAATATTTTTCTAGCACCACTGCTGTTGGTTGTCCAATTATACGCAATTTTGTTTTAATCCTCTCTTAACGAGTCTAAATCGTTTATCTATACAATTGGGCCATTTCGCAAGGTTTTGAGGGATAAATTGAGGCTTCTTTTGTGCATAATAAGAGAAAGTTAAAAATTTTGTATATAATAAGACCGCAGTGATGCTATGAAAAGTGAAATTTTCATCAATCTTCAGGGTATCAATCGGTTTTAGCTTAATAACTTTTTCCACAAGCATCAGATCGTTTTGCAGTCTTCTAGACTTTGTTTCCTTAACAAAATTCCTATAAAAATCAGACATCTGTTTATTTTTAGGAGATAACGGACGACTCTTGGAAGAATTAATTTGCAAAAGACAATTTTCCCATGCGAAATCCCATGTAAACTTTAAACCGTGGGCGCAAAAATATAGTATCACCGATCGAGCTAAAAATTTGCAGAGTTGTTCTGGGAGCTAAATGGGACCCAAAAAGTTACTCGGAGCCAAATTTTATTTTTTTATATAACAATTTCCCACTCTAATGCACAGAGACGAACCATTCAAACTGAACGAGGGGTATGTTCTACTCGACTACCGGGACCTCGTTTAAACAAATAAAGTTTGGAGCTATTGAATAACCTTTCTATATGATAACGGCGAAAGGAGCCGAGAGAGCAGTGGTAGTTTTAGTCGTTCACCTAGATGGGTACTCATTATTATTACTTATTATTCAAAGGTTTGCAGTGAGCCTTCTACATTCCCAGTAAAAAGAATTGTAAAATTCTCGTGTTTGAGAATTTTTACCATTTAAGCTAAAGATGACTGACGATTTCGAAGGATGATAATCGGAACAAGACGAAAATAGATGTATATGACGTTTATTAAAATATCTTTTTTTGCAAATTTCTTTAATTTTATTCATCCATCAACAGAAAAGATCCCTATAAACCAACAACCACGCTGCGGTCAAATTCACTCAAAATAGAGAAAAGATCGGAACTAATCTTGCTACTCGCAGATATCATGATTAGCAATTCTACAATCTATGAATATATTGAGCCGCATCACTGAGTTCAAAGCCCCACAAATAATGGAAGTTATCCGAAAAGTAAACAACAAATTTATTTTCCCCAGAAGCCAAAGAACCTTACCCCGTCACGCAATTATTTACCTGACGAATCAATTCGGCAGCTTCACGTTGGATGCACCGCTCTGGCCACATGAAAGTAAGCAACAATCTTCGAAAATTGCTTACTCCGGCACGGCCGCCGCCCCACCGTTGACCAAACAGAAACCAAATTCCACGCTCAGAACAAGCAACAGAGCACAATTAAAAAAAATATGCGTCCCACAAAAGCTTTCCCATGTTCAACCGCCTTCTTTCCGCTCGTAATAGCCCAAACCCGGACTCGTGGGCATGAACTGACAAAAACCAATTCGGTACTCTTTATTTTTCGGATGTTCACCACGGAAAAGGTTTGTATTTTCTAATCTGTTTCGGCACTTTTCCACCAAAAAAAATCACAACTTTTCTACCCATCACTTTCGTAGGTTTGAACGGTATAACATGATTCCCAACCATCTTCGCTTTTTCCTTCCTTTCCAAAGATATTCCCGATCGAAGTTTGACGAACGGCAGAAGAAGTCATCAATCGGTTTTGTTCAGCAGCAAACATTGGAAACTCCAACCAGCAGGCTTTTTTTGTTGGACAACAAAAAAGGCTATTGAATGCGTACCCCCACAATCGTCTTACAACAATCGAGGTCAGCTAGACGGAAGAAAAGTAGTGAACCGGTCAAACAACTTCAGCGCCACGGATCCGATCGATTTGTGTTGATCGTACAGCACGGGCGACGGCGCGCGGCTTCTCCATACGATCTTATCAGTCGCGTGACAATACGAACCGGGCTGATATGGGAAGAGGTGTCCGGCTGCGCAAAGGTAGTGCAATGAACCACATGACCGACGCACGACGATGTGTATGTCACGCAACAACAGCAATCAGCAGGTAGGTAGTGTAGCTAGCAACCGATTTGTTTCACTTTGCCGGCAACGAAGACGCACGGTTCTGTTCATTGCCACGAGCCAAAGACCGCGAAGAAAGTGATGGCAGGTACCGAGTCCATTCCGGTGCTTGCTTTTGCACGGAGAAAACCAACCCGAAAGATAGTGTGCAACAAGAAGAGAAGATCAATGGAACGACATCGAATGAATGAAATCGTAGTTATAATACAGAAGGAAGGCAAATGAATTCCGAGGCGCAGTGCTGCCATATTTGTGATGCAATGGAGCGAAAGTAGTTTAGAGATTTCTTTGGTCTTTACTATACTTCGTTTTTTTGTGTTTGTATCTTTCAAACAGTGTGAATAAGAAGTCTGAAAATTTTAGCAAACTTGTACACCTGAAAATTTATTGGCTACGATTAGTTTAACATTCCGTTATAGATACGGCGGAAGCTTAGCCATAAAAACTTGACCAACGCGGATTAGCTTCTCAAGTTTTCATTTAAGCTATCTCGATTAATTTGTCTGCTTCAATTACAATCATCTCATGAAAGGCTTCACGAAACTCTTCACGAAAATCAAATGCTTTTGATTAATGATTCGGGAATTAATAAAAATTCACCTATAAGGTTGGTAAATATTAGTAGAGGAAGCTTTCTAGGTTGTTGGCCCTGAAATAAACATTGTTTAGAATTACATTAAGAATACAGGCCAGATTCGATTATCCGTAGGGTGCAGAAAAATTTCGCTTCGGATGATCGAATCAAAACAAAAGTTTTGTTTTCTTCATGAAATATATTTGTTATTTGTTCAAAAACAGTATCTAATGTACATGCATCTATGTTTGACTCATGGATCATTTTTTTATCATACCGTTTTAAAAACGAATATCGATCGCTTCATATTCTATAAAGTGATAGTAACACATGTAAGAAAAATAAGTTATATAGCCAAGTTATTTTATTTTAAAGAATTGTTTTCGATTGATTGGGATACTCTAATTGGGATTGGGATAGTCTAATCATCATGACGCATGAAACTAATTTCTCTGCGTGAAACTTCAGGTAACTTAATGCTAGTTTCGGTAAATTCAGACAGAAATAACAATTGAATTTATGATTACGCACTACTGGTTTGTATATAACAACAAAACTTTGGGAATCCTTTAAGGGCCGATTTCTGCTGAACGGTCTGCTGGGCGTCGCTTAACGTTGGTCCAACGAAAGACCAGCATTGGACGATTTTAAAACATGGATTTCTATGAAGATGAGTTTTGCACACGTTACAAGTAAAAAAAAATCAAGGATCGTGCGTTGTTCAATCAACAGCAGCATCATCATCGTCGTCATGCGCTCTAAGGTTTTGGAGAGCTACTCAGAAACTAGCTGATTTTTAGCTATGATAATGTTCAAACGCATTGAGTGATTCAGTTTGTTATACATCGTCGCACAGTAAACTTTTTTCTCTTGTTTGCTTGGTGGAAACATCATCCAGAATCTTCATTTGGCTATTGTTCGACGTTCTACGCAGCCGAGTCACTTAAAGGATGTTCAGTGCATCTACTTCGTAACGAATTATTAGCGCTGTTCTTTTTAAAGCGGTTCAAAGTGCTGACTGCAATGAAGATCCCCGTGTTTGTCCGCCTCCGAATTTATCAGCTTTTTGACCCGATTTTGTCAGTCACAAATAAAACAAAGTCTTGTCGTTTGATTCTTTTATGTTATACGTTTGGATTTAAGCAAAAGCCTTTTACTTAAGTGAGCTAAGAATTTAAAATGTCGATGTTCTTAAAGTGATTAAAATGATTCGATTTTTTTAAACTGATGCGATAATAGACTGATTTCGATGACTTAAGTGGGGTTTTATACCATACTTTAGATAGTCCCAATCAATATGAAACATACTTTCAGATCTTGTCAATCTTCAATACATAATGTGGATGACAAAATCGGTCATTAAATTCATTTTAAAAATTACAGAAAAAATCACAGATTTTAAAATTTTGTTCTTCTAGTAATTATAGCTGGTATCTACAAGAAATTATAGTTTGTAGCCAATCTATTAGGCGCATAAAATTTTATAGGACACTGCACTGAATTGAAAGATTTGTTGATTATATGAAACTTCTTTATTTTTCCAAATTATTGTAATTTTCGCGAGAGTTTAAAATTTTGTGCTTCCAGGAATTGTAGCTGATATCAATTTCTATCGATTTTTGCATTTAAATATTGGGATAATTTTTTTTGTGAGAAATACGACATTTCTGTATGTCTACGTATTTTTGTGAATATTTTTTGAGAACATAAAATTCTGGTCTTCCAGAAATTGTAGCTGTATCAATTGTAATTGACTGGTGTACGGTAATATTAATAATTAAAATTTCTGTATTTTTACGAAGTTTTCATTATTTTTTAGAACATAGTTATTCTTTCAGAAACTGTAGTTAGTAGCAAATAATAAATTATAAATGTGTAATGTGGCTTGATAAAAAATAATGTACCGATAATCGAAACAATTTTTTCGGATTGTCGTACTACGGATAATCGAATTATTTTCTACGGATAATCGAGTTACGGATAATCGAATATGGCCTGTAATACAAAACACACGCTATTGAAAATCTGCGTACTACCTCCCCCTTCACATGTTCCCAAAAATGTTTTTATCTACGCCAATCCGGCTTTTTACGTGCCATAATGGCGGTCTAAATTGTTCAGTTCGTAATACGTTTAATGGCCCTTTTTTGACAATAATCGTTTACGTCAACCGCCCACTGAGATTAAGTCATCCTACATTAGTTCAATGCGTTGGATATTTATTCAATGAACGCCCAACATCTGCAACTGGGCGTTTCTGTCAATCGTAAACGATTATTGTCAAAAAAGGGCAATTAAACGTATTACGAACTGAACAATTTAGACCCCCATTATGGCACGTAAAAAGCTGGATTCATTTACTATTAGTACCTAAATTCCCCGCATGTCCACCACTTATTAGCTTATGGGAAAGTGAGCTACCAGCAAGCAGCTATTCATTTAATAATCAGGACACAATCAACTTTTGTTGGAAGTTTTAAAAAAATCCAAAAAAATAAGGCGTAATGTAACCGTTGTCGAAAAATTTCACATTTCCTCTGAAGACGATTTCCACTCGCCAGTAAATCGCTGTGTCGTAGACTAATTTACAAAAAAACGATATTTTTCCACCTAGTAGTGAGATGAGACAGTTCTTACACATATACCGGTTGGATCATTCATTCAGTTTGCCGAATTCATGCGAAGTGTAAAGTATACCATTCATAAATTCATGAAACACGATTTCGTGAACTGAAAGATTTACGAAAACCGTGACAAAGTTCCTGAAATTATGAATAATGAACACCGTATTTATGAAACAATTTGTGTTTTCAAAAAACGTTACATTCTAATGTTTGATTGGGTTACTGTTGTTGTTCCCTGGACATGTTTAGTTTTTGTTTTAACTCTTGTTCATAAGTTGGGAATGCACCGCCGAGAATCAAACGATGTTCATGATTTCGAGAGCTTATTCGCGATTTTTGTGATTTCTCATCGCGATACCGTGTTATTTTATTCATGAGTTTTCTATTCATGTTATTGTGATATTTTAGTTATGAGCAGTTATTCATGTTCATGATTGCAGGATCTTGGTCACGTTGTGTGATATTTTAATCAGCGCTCAGAGCAGTTTTGGTTTTTGCCTTTCTCATATAAAGAAAGGCTATGCAATCACTGTAAAAATCGACTTTTTAACCGAGGTCCGGAGGGCCGAGTGTCATACACCATTCGATTCAGTTCGTCGAGATCGGAAAATGTATGGGTGTGTATGTATGTGTGTGTGTGTATGTGTGTGTCATTTAAACTCACACAATTTTCTCAGAGATGGTTGAACCGATTTTCGCAAACTTAGTTTCATCTGAAAGGTATAACGCTCACATAAGCTGCAATTGAATTTTTAGTTGATCCGACTTCCGGTTCCGGAGTTACGGGTTCAAGAGTGCGGTCACACAACAAATTCCCATATAAACTGGTACCACCATGATGTTCAAATGATGTAAAACATATTAAAATTTATGTAACATTACTCTAGTTTGCGGGTCTGGATCACTAATGATCAATCAAAGCAGCTTTGACCACATTGGCCACCTATGACGGTTCATGACGCCCCCGGGGAACCCGCCAAGGTCCTAAGCTAATATCACACCCATTCCCCAACGAATTCTTTACCGATTTTTACAAACTTGAATTGAAAGATACAGTAATACCATTGACTGCTGCTGAATTTCATTCGGTTGCGGACTCTTGCTTCCGAAGTTACAGGGGTGTTGGTAAGGATACACTGGAATTTCCCATATAAATCGGAACAATCGTAATACCTCAGAGGCTAAAAACTATTAAAATGGTCACCAAATTACTTCTAATCGCAAATCTAGATCACTGATTGCCAATCAAACATTCTTTGAATATATTGTCCACGATCGACGATTCCGGAATTCCGGGCATATTCCACAATTAAAGTCACATCGGTTCTTCGGTGATGACTGAACCGATTTTCTCAAACCAAGTCTCAAATGGAAGGAAAAATATGGTTGAGACTGACGTAATAGTCTCTGAGTGATATTGTGCGATACTTGGTAAACCTTCGCAGGGCAGCTCTCTTTATAGACTTCAGCCGTCGCAGTGTACTCGTTTGCCATGGAGGGCCGGTTTGTCGATGATGAACTTTCTTTGGAACGTGCCTGTCAATAGCGTACACCAGAACGTTTGAAAAGGTTTGAACTGCGGTTTCGACATCTTCCGGGTCCAGAATATTTTCCCAATGGATGGTGGAAAGCAGGTCTGCGATACTGCGATGGTCAGCTTTACGGAAATCGTAGGAGACAGAAAGTGGTAATATATCGAAATCATGTTCCACAGAGCTATCTATCAATCGTGGCGATCAGTGGAGGATGATGTGCCACTGGTTTTACCAGAGGAGAGGGAGCCGTCACTATTGATGTGGCGGAAACCTGATCGCTGACAAAACAAAGATCGAGATGGCGGCTATTCTCATTGGCAATAGGATTGATTTGTAGTAACATGGCTGAGCTATGGCTGTCAAGTAGCCTAGAACGGAATAGTCCGAATCCGGATAAAGAAATATACTACGGGAAGATTTCCATGAAATGCTAGGAAGATTAAAATCTCCTAGTACCATGATCTCATCAACAGCGTTAGCATCTTCGAGGATAGTAGAAACTGAGCTGCTGTGTGCTTCGACGTATTCGGTATCACGAGCGCGGTGGTTTTCTGTCCAGACGTCATATTGAACCTTATCAAATGAATAACGATGTTTGAGGTCCTTAAAATTTTCTTTTACCTATTGCTCGTACGTATTACTGGTCGCTAGTAGCTGGAACATTCAAGAAAAAGTACATGAACCGAAACTAGTTCCATGAATAAAAAGAGATCGTACATCATATACTAGGAATCAAGAATCAGTTTTCGAATACATTAATAATATTTAATGATGTTGTGAACTTTTATACTAGCACGGATGGTGAGTCGTGACTATTATACTAGGTGTCATGTACCAGTTCACGAATAAATTAATAATTCATGATTTTGTGAACTATTTCACGAGCACGAATATTGGATCGCGACTATTATACTAGGAATCATGAATTAGTTCACGAATACATGAATAATATTTGGTAATTTTGTGATTTATTTCACGGGCACCCATAGTCAGTCGTGACTACTAAACTAGGAACCGTAAATCAGTTCACGAATGCATGAATAATTTTTTATGATTTCGTGAACTATTTCGTGAGGCCGATTGTTAATTCGTTGGTATTATACTAGGTATCATGAACCAGTTCATGAATGCATGAATATTATTTCATGATTTTGTGAATATATTAGGATCGTGAAGTAGGATTGAATAGATTCATTGATAAAATTCCGTTCGACTTTCGTGAAATAGTTCATGAAGAAATACCTAGAATGTTTTGATTTTATGAACTAATGTTTCTGAATCTATGAATACTATCATGAGTCAAACTTTGGTTTTACGAGTAATGTTCATAAAGTTGTAAACTAGTTCACTAAAAAACCGTGACTGAAGCTCACAAAACAAAAACAAATATTTCCACTAACAAAAGCGTTATGCGGGCATTACTGTAGGGAAATTGAACATAATTATAAAACACATTATTTTTGTTTATGGTCCTGTTATCATAACATGAAGTGGTTATTTCAGAGAATTCATGGCACTTTATTCACGATTTTGGGAACATTTTTTTCCGTATAGATGTGGATGTTTCGAATTCTGTACGAATGAAACCACTAAACTTAATAAATTATAGAATATCCAAAAAATCGGAAATTCAAAAAAATAGATAAGAAAAATGTTATCAAATTCATAAAACAAATAGAATGATCAAATTAGCAAAATGAATAAATCAATTTCGTTCAGTTCATTAAATGAAAAATTTGACAATATTTAAAAAAGTTATGAAATCAATAGAACGAATAAGGTTGAGTTAATTTAACAAATTCTATTAAATGAATAAAAGGAATAACTGAACAAAATTAATAAGACTATTAAAATTAAGAAACTGGAGAAAATTATTAGAATTAATGAAAAGAAGAAAATTGATGAAATCGATGTAATTAACAAAATAAATAAAATTAACGATTAAAATAAACAAAACTATTAAAATCAATGAAATGCATTAACTGAAAAATGAGTACACTCAGGTTTTTTTTACGCGGGGGATACAGGCCGCGTAAATGAAAACCGCGAAAATGAATACCGCGTAAATTTCAAAATCCGTGTAAATGAAAGCCGCGTAAATTTTCTAAATTCGCTTAAATGAAAACCGCGTAAATTTCAAAATCCGCGTAAATGGAAGCCGCGTAAATTTCAAAATCCGCGTAATTGAAGACCGCGTAAATTTAAGAATCCGCGTTAATGGGAACCTCGTTAATGGATACCGCGTAAATTAAAAAATCCGCGTGAATGAAAACCGCGTAAATTTCAAAATCCGCGTAAATGAAAACCGCGTAAATTTCAAAAACCGCGTACAAAAACCTGAGTGTACATAGAAAAAAAATTTAAAAAAAAAGATTTAAATATAAATTTAAAGAATAAAGCGAATTTAAGAACCATATGTTCAGAAAATTATGAAATGTTTGCAAGAATCCAGTTATTTCAAGAATGACTAATTAATAAAGGGGGAAGTGGGCCAATTCGAACCCGAACCTGTTTCTCAGCCATGGTAATATTATGAAAAGCGTATGTATCATTTTCATGGCTGTAATATGTCTCTTTTCTAACTCACAAAATATGGCGGTTCTCAGTTTTCATCTGCGTGCGCTACAGGCAAATATTGTTTCGGAGCGCTATGTTGAAAAATTTGTGTGCATCTCATGGAAAAATCATTTGAGAAGAAAGTATAGCAAGTCGGTCGAGCTTTCAGGAAAACATAAGTTTGTACAAATCGGTTGACAGATTTCAATGTTATAGCTCATAGCCCTTAGGTAATTTGGGCCAGCTCCAAATTCTTTTTTTAGGAATTGTCCTACTGGAGCTGTAGAGCTACAGTCTAGGCAGGGCTCCCCGTCAGAATCACTCAATTAAATTACAGACGAGACGGGAAAAGTCACGCACTAAAACACTGCTGCGGGCGTAGGGGCTGCACAATCGCGTGTATCATCGCGAAGGGATCGAGCGTTTGTACATGGGCGTTTATATATCGCGTGTGCTATTTGACTAGTGTGTAAATTCGCGTGTATAAATTCGATTTTATAACCGTGTGTCCATTCGCATGTTTTCTTGAATTCTTGATGCTCAATTTTCAGTGTACGGATCAGATACCAGAAGAGATTACCCCAATACTCCTAGAGTTCCCGGTCATGTCGCCATGGAACGTGTTGTCTACACACAAAAAAATAATGAAATTTAAACGACATGTAAATCAATACGAATGTAAAGATACAAAGATTGAATCTAAAATTTGATTCAAAATTACGTTAAAATCAATTGAAGCATCAAACAGCATACAATTTTACACTTTCATTCGTGTAATATTACATGTCATTCATTTTACAGCAGTATTCGAGTAAAAATACATTGAAGTATATTGGTTTTCCGTTTAAAGTAACTGTAATTTTCAATCCACGTGTAAAATTATAATAAAATTCGTTGAAGAAAGCACGACAAGTCGTGTGTATTTGTGGTGGAACTTAATTTTACATTTATATTCATGCTCCAAATATGTGCATGAAAATAAACTTAAAATTACAAAATATTTTTTTCTGTGTACGTAGTGAATATGAGCATCATTTTTATTGGTCCAGCTGAAGACATGAGTCTAAGCTGTTAGAACCGAAGGTAGGAGCTTCCAGGCGTGACCGATTCATGATCACGTGAGCTAGAGACCGCGTTTGTAAATTTATAAGTGCTCAAAGTTTGTTTAATTACTGGGGTGTTTTAATGTTGGCGAGATCGTGGGCGTAAGTATGTGTGAATGATTGTAATTGCACGTTCTGTTATCGCGAACGCCTCGATTGATTGTATTAGTGAGCGTTAGTATGAATCTAATTTAAGATAAAGTAATAAAAGAAATCAAAAATGCAAAAAGATTAATTAAAAGTGTATAAACTGACCCATATTATTGTTGGTATACATGAGTAGTGGAAAATCAAACTAATAGAAGTACATCAAAAAACAGACTATTTGTGCTCTTTTCTTCTACTTTAGAAGTCTGTTTTTTGTTGTATTGTAACATATGTAATATCCAATCGAACTACTTGAACTCGTCTAAATACCAGCAAATAATATTTATTTACCATTTTCGACAAATGCATTCGGTTAGAATTTTATCATGCTATGCTGATCGGAAATTGATGATTCACGTGTGTCGGTAAATTAATCGTACCATAATTTATCCAAATTATGGTACATCCCAAATTAATCGAATCGAATGGTTGAATTGAACACCAAAGAAAAGTGACCAACGAATCCCAATTGCACTCGAGACAATAAATTACCCACTATTCTGTCACATATGCCAGTTCTGCATTCATTCCCTGACCCAGCTGTCACAACTACTTGGACGAACACAAACACAGATAGACATTCGACTAGCACATAACAATTGTACACTAACATTAACAGGTTTTTTACTTTTACATTTAATTAATTAACCTGTGCACGATGACGAAAACGACCGATAAATCGACACACAATGACCCCCACTGTAAGCCGTGTCCACAAACACCGACAATAAGCTGTGGAACAATGTTTACAAACACGGCCCACAGCAAAAATCAATTCATGTCGACGGGCTACGCTAGCGCGGACAGGTTAGTGGTTGAGCTGGTTGAGCTGGTGCAAAGTATGAAAAAACACAAAACATAAAAAGGCCCTTAAGCCCTCTCGGTCTCTCCTCGATGCACCACTATTGTTGCGTGAGGCAATAACCATCTTAAAGCAATTGTCTGTCGGAGGATCTTTAAAACTAGTGCACGAAATATTCTTGATAAAGTTTCCAATACCGTCAAACCCTAGGAGAGGGAGCTTCTGATGAAAGTAGTGCCAATCATTCGTTCCCTTTCCGCTCCGAAAACCAAACTGGGTTTCTGATAGCAAGCCATTCACCTCAACCCAATTGTCGAGACGTCGTAGAATAATTTTTTCCAACAATTTCCTGATGCAGGATATCATTGCAATCGGTCGATACGAGCTATGGTCGGAGGCTGTTTCTCCCGGTTTTGGAACTACGATGGCTCTCACTTGTCTCCACTCACGTGGAACAATATTCTGCTCAAGAAACTTGTTGGCTAAATCCAACAAGCGTCTTTTGGCAAGAGCAGGTAGATTCTTCAACAAGTTGAATTTAATTCTGTTTGGACCCGGAGCATTATTGCTACATGAAAGGAGCGCAATTTAAAATTCCATCATTGTCAAAGGCGAATCTATGGAATCGTTACTTGTGGGAGCCTCGCTATATCTTTCGTAATGATGAGCTTTATTAAAACATATGATTGTGCCAGATCGATCTCTTTAAAAAAACCAAACCGATATTGTCAAACATCGATCCTTTAAGATCGGATGAAAAAATGTGCGAAAGTTTTGTTCCGTGAACGAAAATGAAATCGTACGACTAACGGAACATTCGTACAATGTACATTAAATATTTAAAAATCACGAAAATGTTCGTTTAAATTACGAAAATGTGTTTCGTTTTCTACGATGAATTTCGTGCAATGTACATTGAATATTTAAAATAACGAAAATTTTCGTTCATCAAGTCGCCATGTTTTTGATTCATGAAATGAAATCATCTAATCCAATTTTAGCAGATTTACGGATAACAATATGAAATTTTTGTGCATAATTCTTTTGGGGATTCTTCGGAAAAATTGGTTAAATTACCAGTAACCAAGCAGAATGTAAAAATTCTGAAAACGCCACTTTGTAGAAATTTTTCAGACAGTGAATGTGGCATTATTTTATTTCGACTAAAATGTTATCACATTTTATTTTTAACGACAATCAATTAGCTAGAGATTAGTGAATAGGGAAAGTTAAGAAAAATTTGAAATTTACAGATCGGAAAACTAGAAGTAGCAGAGTTATTAGAGACAGGCTTAAAATCTTACGGACTAATCTTTTGTCCTCTGCTGGTAGGAGTCGAGCTTAGGCAGCATTACGACGAATCGCTCAAGTCCGCCAACATGTCTCCCGACAAAGACAGACTCGTTCCTGGTTCTCATGGTAAAGAGAGATTAGTCCGTAAGATATTAAGCCCGTTTCTAATGACCCTGCCATTTCTAGTTTTCCGATCCATATATTTCATATCCTTGCTCTCACTTGAGTACTATGGCCCTAAATGTTAATAACATTCCGTACTCAGTAATCTCTAGCCAATTGAATGTCGTTAAAAAGTAAAAAATGATGTAACATATCGAACTTAGTGTACCCCAATATGGCATTTGTCATAAGATATCAAAACAGCGACGACCTAGCGAAATCTACTTAGGAACCATCCATAAACGACGTAGCATTTTCGAATGATTTTCAACACCCCCCTCCCCCATCGTAGCATTTCGTCACAAAACTCCAAAAACCCCGCTGGCAATTACGTAGCTCGACGGTAACCCTCCCCCTCCTTGTCACCGTAAAAAATTAAAAAAAAATGAAGAACGATGGTAGTTAAAAGAAACGGGTAAGATTGTCGTGACATTAGGTCAACCCCCATTCCCCTTTAAAAAAGCTTCGTAGCATGACATTACCCCCTATCCCCTGTCGTCACACATCATCACAAAATCCAAAACTCCCCCTCCGCCATATAATGCTACGTCATTTATGGATGGTCCCTTAACTAAAGTTAGCATCTCGCAAAGATCGTTTATAATTTCGGATGCGACCAGGGCGGAGTAAAACACAAAAAAAAACCTAATCCGTAATGTGGTTGTTCCAGACACGCGCGGACTTAGCCTCAAATTTACGTTCAGGAATCAGCGAAACCTGGCCTACATACATACGTACAACTTCTCAGAGCTGTTGCTGTTGGAATTCAACTCTCACTGGGAGTCGTGGTGCACCATATGTTGTACCCAGTGTCGGTCTTGGGACCAGGTTTGCGGTCCACCGCACTCCAATAAGCTGACGTTATGCCGTCTCGGAGGAGAGCAAACTGTAATTGGTTTGCCGCTTCCAGGAATCTCCGATTTCAAGCTGATCCAGGTGTCTGGCTGTGCGTTGTATTTAAGCCGTCGTGAAAACGGGTCACAAATGTTTGTCTGTCTTTTCGTAACTAAACATCAATTTCCTCTACGACTGGAACAGTTAGAACCGAGAGCAAAAATGTTTAATGTGCGAATATTGATTATTGATATGAAAAAGAGTGTCTCTGTTTTGGGATATTTAAATCGCCCCGTAACCGATCCTGGGCATCGCAAAGCATCGTATTTGACAGATGTTCGAACGGACCAAGGAGTTGGGAGATAATGTGGAGAATGCAGAAAAACCTGATTTCTCATTGACTTCTAATAAAAATAGGACCGGGAACATAACGCTTGATCATCTGGACAGCTGGAACGGATCGAACATTTGCACAAACTAGTTCGACTAGGGATTTAATACTTTATCGCATATGTTTGGACTTCGTTGCGTAGGACGACTAAAAGTCACAGCTCGCGGGGGTTCAAAGTAAGGCCATTAGTTGGTTGAACGAAGGAAATATTGTCTCTGTGGAAATGGCTGTTGACAGATAACACAACCTTAAGAAACCAGTTGTGTAGGGATTATTTCTGGAATTTGGTAAATGCCGAGGGCCTTCGCAGAAAAGAACTCTCCGATATCTTTATTATTAATCGAGCGTACTGGAAACCCACCAAAAAGAGACAGTTCTTGTTTCACTCTGTTTTTTTACAACCGAAATGTAGGTCAGCTTGATATGCAACCTATCACAAATCCATCATAGAATTTCAAATTAATTCAAATCATTTGAAAGAGGCCACGTCAACCTGAAAGTGCATTAAAACCCTCAATGGAGAACCCGGCAAGGGCTGATGTGTTTATTCGATTCCATCGCCACATTAAGATAACTTTGCATCTAACACTTCCACGGCGAGAAATTGTCATGCTTTCTCCTACCTATTTAAAGCTAATTTAATCGCTGTGCCCTTCTATCGGCCAGACCTATCCTAAAGCTCCACACCAATCAACGTTGACCTGACAAGTAGTGCCCAAACAAAACGATTACTCAGCTAACTGCTTTGTCTGCGCACGTTTGCGCCCAATTTACCCACGGTCATTCCGTGAGTGTTTCGGACTTTTCTTCGGACCACCACTCAGCATCACTCGACCTGTTGCCCAATTGATGTAACTGATTGATACGCAAGTGTTGCGTTTTGGTGAGGCAAGGTTAACAAGAGCTCCACCTGTGCTGAGACTTGAGAGTCTCCCAGGGCCAGAGGGAAGTACCAATCTATTTTCACTTACGCTCAAGTCGGCGTTCGCTTAAGATAGTGTCCGCCGCATGCTAGTTAAGAAGCAAAAACTAAAACGTTTCGCTTTAACCTATATTCCTCTCAGGGTATGGACAATATGGAAGTAGAACCTGCATGCCAAGGGCGAACCAAAATCTGTTTTTTTTTTCGAGTCAGACTAATTGCAGCGATTTTGCAATAATGAGCTGGCGATTTCAGAAAAAAAACCTGGCTTCCAGCTTTACCCACGAGTAGCCCGATTGGGCGATAATTTCCCGCAGGTTTTTCGGAGCGTGAGTTAACTGGGCTGCCAAGGCCCAACTCATTGGCTTCAATTGACCCAGCGGCGTTTGATGGCGCGTGGTAAATGTAACCCCTTTTGCAGCCCAGCAATGTAGGTGATGACCAACTAGCTGGGGCTATTATCAGCGGAGAAATTTGCCAACTGTGGGTAATCTCTATTGAAAATCGGTGCATTTTTCTGGTCAGTACTGGAGGTGGAATGACGGGGGGAAATTAAGATAAGAGTGCACTCCAGCACTGGAATAATGGGAGGTTCAATGTAATTTCAGCAATGAAATCGCTTCTTTTCGGAAGTGTTTTGAGTAAAACTTTTACATTGTTACCAGTCCATTCGGGATCATGCATAAGTGCTCGCAACGCAAGCTTTCTTGATATTCGTGCCTGAAGAAAATTTTATCCCAAGCGGGACCACAAATTGGTAGTTTTTCATTTTGTGCGAAGTGAAAAAGTATGTAAGGAAATTCAACCGGTTGTGTGCCCCTCTGCATATCCGGTAACCGAGAATAGAGTTGTTGTGCTATCTTATGACAAGCGCCATTTAGCACTTTTCGAGAAAAAAACGATTTTTAAAATTTGAGATTGAACATTTTGAAATTTATAATGGTGGGAAGCTTTACGAAACCGATAATCGATTTATGCGAAGATCGGTTGACTATATGGACAGGTTTTGCTCAAAATGTAAACCAAAGTCGCTCGCATACGTATCATAAGCATATATTGATGATAAAATATGTATGACATGTCACAAATGTGCACAGAGGACTTAATATAGAAAAGAATTATAAACGATTTGTAAAATTATACGTTATAGATCATTATATCCAATATTATACTTTTCAATGCAGTAGCAGCGATATCAGGCTACAGAATGATGGTATTGAAGCACAAAGTTCACAATTCCTCTTTTATTCGGAAAAACCAATTTCACAATTTTCCTCTTTTATTCGAAAAAAAACAATAAATAAAAGTTGGTTTCATTTACAATTTAGAAAAATATACATAAAGCAATATTATTTTTGACAGGCGACTGCACGAAAAAAATATTCTTTTTGCATAATCATCACATTTCGGCATACTTTCCAAAAATAAAGGAAATCTCAAATGCAAATTTGTTCAATAATCTTGAAAACAAAAGTCAACCAAGCGCAGAGAAAACTATGGTAGGAAAAGTTTTCCTCCCAAGACAAGAACCTGGCTAATTATTATGGTGGATCTGCATAGGAATTGTTATCAGAGACATCTATTGGCTTTCTGGCTTCAATATGCACTTGATGGTAGGACCGATGTCTGTTTTTTTGTTTTCACAAGATAGGAAAACTCGTTCAATCGAGAAATTGGCGCTTGTCATAATAGTGCTTCGCTATATGTCAGTAAACAAGCAGGATTTCAAAATTCTCAAAACGCCACTGTGAAGAAATTCAAAATTCAGTAACACGGTATATGCGCGAAGTGATCAAAAAATGATGCAAACTTGAAATCGACCTTCACGGATTTGCCAACTATGCGATTTTATTTTCATTTTAATATTAAAACTTATTTTTCTCCCATTACATATATTTAAATTTTGAGAATTGTAATGCCATCGCGTTCCTCAGACATCTTTACATAAAAAACACTTATCATCTCAATATAATATGAGCGCATCCTGAGATATGCCGTTTTGAAGGGAAAACTCGCATTTTCTCATATAAAAATCCATTTTTATTGGACAAAATTGAGAAAATCTTTAAACGGTCATAAAAATCGACGCTGATCCCTAGTAACAATTGTAGTTTTATGATAGTTTTATAGCCACTGATAAAACTTAGATTGCACTTGTAGCGTGCTATAAAACTTCAATTGTTACTTGGGATGTGATAGAAGCAAATAAAAAACGTAGTTTTTCATCATTTCTCGTCTACTTCACGAAAAATTATGTTTGAACTCGGAATACTCAAGTTGGTTTTTTAGTGTTGAGCGCTTGCGATTTTATTTTTTATATTGCGGTTTTTTCTCTTCGAAACGGTGTGCCTCAGGATCCGCTCAAATTATATTGAGATTATAAGTGTTTTTTATGTAAAAATGTTGGAGGAACACGATGGCATTAGAATTTTCAAAATTAAAATATATGTATTGAGAGAAAAAAGCATATTAATATTTAACTGCAACAATCGCATAGTTGGCAGCACTGCTGCCAAAAATTAATATTTTTTATAGATTCCTTGAACAATTTTCTTCAAAAGCCATCTTGCGGTTTGATTCTAGAGTAAATAGAATCGGAGATATGATCAAATTAAAATCAAGGATTTTGGCAAAACGGGGGGTGCTCCTATGACCCGAGGGGTGATTCAATTGACAGTAAAATTTGGGTTTTTATATATTGGCCCTAGATGAACAATTTCTCCAAATTTGGTTCAAATCCGTGAAGGTCGATTTCACGTGCCTTGATCACTTCTCGTGGAATGACTAACTCAGTTTACCCCAAAATGGCGTTTGTCATACGATAACACATTAGCAACGAGATACAGCTGATCTAAGAATTGGAGTATGTGCGCAATGTTAGCACTATGTTTTGGTGCATAAAACATAAAACATAAAACATAAAACATAAAACATAAAACATAAAACATAAAACATAAAACATAAAACATAAAACATAAAACATAAAACATAAAACATAAAACATAAAACATAAAACATAAAACATAAAACATAAAACATAAAACATAAAACATAAAACATAAAACATAAAACATAAAACATAAAACATAAAACATAAAACATAAAACATAAAACATAAAACATAAAACATAAAACATAAAACATAAAACATAAAACATAAAACATAAAACATAAAACATAAAACATAAAACATAAAACATAAAACATAAAACATAAAACATAAAACATAAAACATAAAACATAAAACATAAAACATAAAACATAAAACATAAAACATAAAACATAAAACATAAAACATAAAACATAAAACATAAAACATAAAACATAAAACATAAAACATAAAACATAAAACATAAAACATAAAACATAAAACATAAAACATAAAACATAAAACATAAAACATAAAACATAAAACATAAAACATAAAACATAAAACATAAAACATAAAACATAAAACATAAAACATAAAACATAAAACATAAAACATAAAACATAAAACATAAAACATAAAACATAAAACATAAAACATAAAACATAAAACATAAAACATAAAACATAAAACATAAAACATAAAACATAAAACATAAAACATAAAACATAAAACATAAAACATAAAACATAAAACATAAAACATAAAACATAAAACATAAAACATAAAACATAAAACATAAAACATAAAACATAAAACATAAAACATAGAGGTGTGCGCCGATGAAAAATGTCGTTGTCGGCGGCGTAGGTGTGATTTGGGCCGGCGGCGGCGGCGTATCGGCGTGACGCCGTTTGCTAAAATCATCGGCGGCGGCGGCGGCGCAAAGCGGCGTGGGATATTTTTTGATATGGATGGAAAGTAGTAATTTCCTCAATCATCTTGCTATGTTGACTATTGTGTCTGCGTGTGTCAAAATTAAACCAAATATTGATGACGTAGCGGTGTCATCAGCTTTAAGCATAACACTGTTTTTTAACCGGAAATTAATTTTATTTGAGAAAATGGAAAAAAAAATAAAAGTAAATATCCAAAATTGCGATTACTAAAGATAAATTTAAACAACCGCTCCTAATGCTTGCAATGCCAACCGTTACGAATATCGATGCTAACACAGTTTCAGAAAGCAAAGTTTTATGCCATTCATTTTAATAAATATTCCTCTGAGATAAAATAACAATACCTGGTCTTCAGTCTAATTTCTACTTCTGCCTGAGCCAGACCTATACAACCGAGTGAAGTGAAATAGAATTTATTAACCTGATACTTGGAGAAATTTCTTTATGCTGAGAATGTGGATCGATTATTCAACTAAAAATCACGGAACTATTAAATAAACCACGCTTTGTCCCCATAACATGCAAATTCCTACGCGCATGTATTAACATCAGACGCCACATCGTGAACAATCCTTGCACAATACAAAGATACATATACAAACGAGAATGCATCTCAGCGAATTGCCGACTCATCGACGATATACCTATTTGAACAGTGATCTGTATACAAATACCTACAAACGGTTCCCAAATTTGTGACAGTTGTTCAGGACATAATGACAACTGCTAAACAGCATCCAGCACCCCAAAATCAACTGTTAGCACTATCGGTGAGGATAAAAAGGCGACGTTGCTCACGCGCAAGTGCAAGAAGCAAGATGCAACATCCGACCGTCGGCACCAATACAGCTTTAACTATGAAGATCTGGACGTCAGACATGAGAGAAGCAAATAATCCCAAAGATACAGCAGACAAGCAGTCAACTGTATCCCCACCGCTAAAGAAGGTCTCCACTCTCAATAGAAAGTCACGAGCACGAGATTCTGCGGATAACCAATAATGTTTTTTGCTGAAATATTGAAATAGAAATTAACGGGACGTTTTCTGGGCCACTCTGATCGTTTGATACACCGCACTCAATATTTTGTCCACGTATATCGTTGGAAAAAATCCTTAGCATGATAAAATTACAAAATGGTGCGGCTTCCAATACAGGTTAAACATCGAATCACTTTCGAACAATAGGCCAATATGGTATGGTAGTTTCGATTGCGGCAAAGTTCTACTGTATCGATTTTGTAGAGTTTTTCGGTAAATTAAAGGAAAAGAGAAACAAAGGATAAGAAAATTGAAATGCGGATTTTTCTAGAGAGAACCAGTTGTAAACGTACAGAAAACCTTCCATTATGCTGACAGAAGTATGTTTCACTAGTTTTTCGTTCCAAGTTTCATTTCGGCAGACTTTGCAGCCAGGTTTTAGGAATGTGCAGTGCTACTGCATGGCTAGTGTTACGAGGCTACTGACTACTAAGAATCCTTCCTGGCGGGGGCTGGCTTATACGACGGGTGGCTTATACGACACCAACGCCTTACCCTCTGAACTACCAGACCAAGGTTAATAGTTAAAAGTCGTACGGCTTGAATTACTATATCGAAGGCATGACGTGACGTGAGTTAACTTTCGAGGCCTGCTTTCAACATCGCCAGTAGATGTTCAGCAATCGCTATACGAGCTTTGCTTGCGTGCAAATTTGAGTAGAATGGTGATTCACGCGTGCGATGGTAATTTGCAACGTATTTTTATTTAAATATTTACACAGATTTTGTAGAAACAATTGTACTGGCTTATATGTCGGTTCATTAAGTTTTAACTGTTTCTAACCATGAAAAAGTGACATCATTCGGTCGATATGCTATCTAATTCCGCATGAGCCAAATATGTTCTTGCACTAAGTAACTTGTGTCTTTAACTACTGAGAATTCAACAGTAGGGAGTATTATGGTTTCCACAGACTGACTGTTGATTGCTGCGATCCGGATGACTATGCGAGTAGGAAGTCAGCAAAAGTATTGTCCAGGCTATTTTATTATCATATCGATTGATTGATTAGTAAAACAAGAAACGCTTAGAACAAGTATATTGCTTAACTTCTGAATATCTTAATACCTTTTACCGACCTATTCGGCTGATATTCGCTTGTCCAGTCTTTAAACAGCGGAACACTATATAAATTCACAGTTCATAAGCAAACCGCTCACAGATACGGTGACAGTTTAATTTCTTGCTGAATTGCCGTGCGGTTCGAAAGCAGCTTTGTTTCCATATGGACTACAATATGCTGCCTCAAGATTGGTAATGGTAAGAATCACACAAAACTATTACAACCAATAAGATTATCGTAAAGTAAACCAAAATTCTTTCACTCAATACACATTCAGGTCAAATTGTTGCTTCGCAATGAGAGGATCAAATGATTTCCGAATAATTATTTATTCACAATGAATAATAAAAACTTCCTAGGATGACAATGATATGTTATGCTATATACAATATACAATATGCTATATACAATACAATTCAGAGCGCATAACTTACGTTTAGTATTTATTCCTCTTCTATTCCTCCTATATTTGCGTTCGCAACTTATTTGTGACTTCGTGTCAATTCTGCAATAATATATTGCATTAATCCTAGTATTTTTAGTATTAAGTTTCAATGATATTACCTTCATCAGCGTCACTAGTGACCTAATCGTGACTGTGAAGTGCGTGAATTAGGTTCCGTTAACTACAATATGAAAATTTGCTAATTTTATGGAGTTATACAAAAGCAGTTTAGTGGAAAACTAACCTCGAATTAGTTACAGATTGTTAAATGTGAATTTCTATCACCGATAATGATCACAGCTGCTTTACGAGTTAATACATCTAACGCGACTTGCAAATTGCAGCGTATAACTGTGTTTTAAATACAATTTCAAATAAATTTTTATAATTTATAAATCGAGTAAACTTTTTAGAATATAATCTTCAGCACACGCGGATTGGCTTTCTTCTACTGGTTGTCGTTTCATACCAGCGCGATCGAGTACACGGTGGGTCTCGTGTCATGATCGTTAAGTTGATGGGTTTTTTAGATCTGGTCGTCTCGATGAGGCGCGTGACCCATTGGGTCGTTTACAATGGACTCGGCGCGAGTTTAAATATGATCGGCGGCGCAGCACAAAAAAGGCAATCGGCGCGCTGACCATTTTTTCCTAAAATCGGCGGCGTGTCAAAATCATCGGCGGCGGCGGCGTGGCGCGGCGGCGCACACCTCTAATAAAACATAAAACATAAAACATAAAACATAAAACATAAAACATAAAACATAAAACATAAAACATAAAACATAAAACATAAAACATAAAACATAAAACATAAAACATAAAACATAAAACATAAAACATAAAACATAAAACATAAAACATAAAACATAAAACATAAAACATAAAACATAAAACATAAAACATAAAACATAGAGGTGTGCGCCGATGAAAAATGTCGTTGTCGGCGGCGTAGGTGTGATTTGGGCCGGCGGCGGCGGCGTATCGGCGTGACGCCGTTTGCTAAAATCATCGGCGGCGGCGGCGGCGCAAAGCGGCGTGGGATATTTTTTGATATGGATGGAAAGTAGTAATTTCCTCAATCATCTTGCTATGTTGACTATTGTGTCTGCGTGTGTCAAAATTAAACCAAATATTGATGACGTAGCGGTGTCATCAGCTTTAAGCATAACACTGTTTTTTAACCGGAAATTAATTTTATTTGAGAAAATGGAAAAAAAAATAAAAGTAAATATCCAAAATTGCGATTACTAAAGATAAATTTAAACAACCGCTCCTAATGCTTGCAATGCCAACCGTTACGAATATCGATGCTAACACAGTTTCAGAAAGCAAAGTTTTATGCCATTCATTTTAATAAATATTCCTCTGAGATAAAATAACAATACCTGGTCTTCAGTCTAATTTCTACTTCTGCCTGAGCCAGACCTATACAACCGAGTGAAGTGAAATAGAATTTATTAACCTGAT
Organism: Topomyia yanbarensis; assembly: GCF_030247195.1. Taxonomy (NCBI): domain Eukaryota; kingdom Metazoa; phylum Arthropoda; class Insecta; order Diptera; family Culicidae; genus Topomyia; species Topomyia yanbarensis. The sequence goes on along the minus strand of NC_080672.1, from coordinate 346,401,944 downwards.
ACTTGGAGAAATTTCTTTATGCTGAGAATGTGGATCGATTATTCAACTAAAAATCACGGAACTATTAAATAAACCACGCTTTGTCCCCATAACATGCAAATTCCTACGCGCATGTATTAACATCAGACGCCACATCGTGAACAATCCTTGCACAATACAAAGATACATATACAAACGAGAATGCATCTCAGCGAATTGCCGACTCATCGACGATATACCTATTTGAACAGTGATCTGTATACAAATACCTACAAACGGTTCCCAAATTTGTGACAGTTGTTCAGGACATAATGACAACTGCTAAACAGCATCCAGCACCCCAAAATCAACTGTTAGCACTATCGGTGAGGATAAAAAGGCGACGTTGCTCACGCGCAAGTGCAAGAAGCAAGATGCAACATCCGACCGTCGGCACCAATACAGCTTTAACTATGAAGATCTGGACGTCAGACATGAGAGAAGCAAATAATCCCAAAGATACAGCAGACAAGCAGTCAACTGTATCCCCACCGCTAAAGAAGGTCTCCACTCTCAATAGAAAGTCACGAGCACGAGATTCTGCGGATAACCAATAATGTTTTTTGCTGAAATATTGAAATAGAAATTAACGGGACGTTTTCTGGGCCACTCTGATCGTTTGATACACCGCACTCAATATTTTGTCCACGTATATCGTTGGAAAAAATCCTTAGCATGATAAAATTACAAAATGGTGCGGCTTCCAATACAGGTTAAACATCGAATCACTTTCGAACAATAGGCCAATATGGTATGGTAGTTTCGATTGCGGCAAAGTTCTACTGTATCGATTTTGTAGACTTTTTCGGTAAATTAAAGGAAAAGAGAAACAAAGGATAAGAAAATTGAAATGCGGATTTTTCTAGAGAGAACCAGTTGTAAACGTACAGAAAACCTTCCATTATGCTGACAGAAGTATGTTTCACTAGTTTTTCGTTCCAAGTTTCATTTCGGCAGACTTTGCAGCCAGGTTTTAGGAATGTGCAGTGCTACTGCATGGCTAGTGTTACGAGGCTACTGACTACTAAGAATCCTTCCTGGCGGGGGCTGGCTTATACGACGGGTGGCTTATACGACACCAACGCCTTACCCTCTGAACTACCAGACCAAGGTTAATAGTTAAAAGTCGTACGGCTTGAATTACTATATCGAAGGCATGACGTGACGTGAGTTAACTTTCGAGGCCTGCTTTCAACATCGCCAGTAGATGTTCAGCAATCGCTATACGAGCTTTGCTTGCGTGCAAATTTGAGTAGAATGGTGATTCACGCGTGCGATGGTAATTTGCAACGTATTTTTATTTAAATATTTACACAGATTTTGTAGAAACAATTGTACTGGCTTATATGTCGGTTCATTAAGTTTTAACTGTTTCTAACCATGAAAAAGTGACATCATTCGGTCGATATGCTATCTAATTCCGCATGAGCCAAATATGTTCTTGCACTAAGTAACTTGTGTCTTTAACTACTGAGAATTCAACAGTAGGGAGTATTATGGTTTCCACAGACTGACTGTTGATTGCTGCGATCCGGATGACTATGCGAGTAGGAAGTCAGCAAAAGTATTGTCCAGGCTATTTTATTATCATATCGATTGATTGATTAGTAAAACAAGAAACGCTTAGAACAAGTATATTGCTTAACTTCTGAATATCTTAATACCTTTTACCGACCTATTCGGCTGATATTCGCTTGTCCAGTCTTTAAACAGCGGAACACTATATAAATTCACAGTTCATAAGCAAACCGCTCACAGATACGGTGACAGTTTAATTTCTTGCTGAATTGCCGTGCGGTTCGAAAGCAGCTTTGTTTCCATATGGACTACAATATGCTGCCTCAAGATTGGTAATGGTAAGAATCACACAAAACTATTACAACCAATAAGATTATCGTAAAGTAAACCAAAATTCTTTCACTCAATACACATTCAGGTCAAATTGTTGCTTCGCAATGAGAGGATCAAATGATTTCCGAATAATTATTTATTCACAATGAATAATAAAAACTTCCTAGGATGACAATGATATGTTATGCTATATACAATATACAATATGCTATATACAATACAATTCAGAGCGCATAACTTACGTTTAGTATTTATTCCTCTTCTATTCCTCCTATATTTGCGTTCGCAACTTATTTGTGACTTCGTGTCAATTCTGCAATAATATATTGCATTAATCCTAGTATTTTTAGTATTAAGTTTCAATGATATTACCTTCATCAGCGTCACTAGTGACCTAATCGTGACTGTGAAGTGCGTGAATTAGGTTCCGTTAACTACAATATGAAAATTTGCTAATTTTATGGAGTTATACAAAAGCAGTTTAGTGGAAAACTAACCTCGAATTAGTTACAGATTGTTAAATGTGAATTTCTATCACCGATAATGATCACAGCTGCTTTACGAGTTAATACATCTAACGCGACTTGCAAATTGCAGCGTATAACTGTGTTTTAAATACAATTTCAAATAAATTTTTATAATTTATAAATCGAGTAAACTTTTTAGAATATAATCTTCAGCACACGCGGATTGGCTTTCTTCTACTGGTTGTCGTTTCATACCAGCGCGATCGAGTACACGGTGGGTCTCGTGTCATGATCGTTAAGTTGATGGGTTTTTTAGATCTGGTCGTCTCGATGAGGCGCGTGACCCATTGGGTCGTTTACAATGGACTCGGCGCGAGTTTAAATATGATCGGCGGCGCAGCACAAAAAAGGCAATCGGCGCGCTGACCATTTTTTCCTAAAATCGGCGGCGTGTCAAAATCATCGGCGGCGGCGGCGTGGCGCGGCGGCGCACACCTCTAATAAAACATAAAACATAAAACATAAAACATAAAACATAAAACATAAAACATAAAACATAAAACATAAAACATAAAACATAAAACATAAAACATAAAACATAAAACATAAAACATAAAACATAAAACATAAAACATAAAACATAAAACATAAAACATAAAACATAAAACATAAAACATAAAACATAAAACATAAAACATAAAACATAAAACATAAAACATAAAACATAAAACATAAAACATAAAACATAAAACATAAAACATAAAACATAAAACATAAAACATAAAACATAAAACATAAAACATAAAACATAAAACATAAAACATAAAACATAAAACATAAAACATAAAACATAAAACATAAAACATAAAACATAAAACATAAAACATAAAACATAAAACATAAAACATAAAACATAAAACATAAAACATAAAACATAAAACATAAAACATAAAACATAAAACATAAAACATAAAACATAAAACATAAAACATAAAACATAAAACATAAAACATAAAACATAAAACATAAAACATAAAACATAAAACATAAAACATAAAACATAAAACATAAAACATAAAACATAAAACATAAAACATAAAACATAAAACATAAAACATAAAACATAAAACATAAAACATAAAACATAAAACATAAAACATAAAACATAAAACATAAAACATAAAACATAAAACATAAAACATAAAACATAAAACATAAAACATAAAACATAAAACATAAAACATAAAACATAAAACATAAAACATAAAACATAAAACATAAAACATAAAACATAAAACATAAAACATAAAACATAAAACATAAAACATAAAACATAAAACATAAAACATAAAACATAAAACATAAAACATAAAACATAAAACATAAAACATAAAACATAAAACATAAAACATAAAACATAAAACATAAAACATAAAACATAAAACATAAAACATAAAACATAAAACATAAAACATAAAACATAAAACATAAAACATAAAACATAAAACATAAAACATAAAACATAAAACATAAAACATAAAACATAAAACATAAAACATAAAACATAAAACATAAAACATAAAACATAAAACATAAAACATAAAACATAAAACATAAAACATAAAACATAAAACATAAAACATAAAACATAAAACATAAAACATAAAACATAAAACATAAAACATAAAACATAAAACATAAAACATAAAACATAAAACATAAAACATAAAACATAAAACATAAAACATAAAACATAAAACATAAAACATAAAACATAAAACATAAAACATAAAACATAAAACATAAAACATAAAACATAAAACATAAAACATAAAACATAAAACATAAAACATAAAACATAAAACATAAAACATAAAACATAAAACATAAAACATAAAACATAAAACATAAAACATAAAACATAAAACATAAAACATAAAACATAAAACATAAAACATAAAACATAAAACATAAAACATAAAACATAAAACATAAAACATAAAACATAAAACATAAAACATAAAACATAAAACATAAAACATAAAACATAAAACATAAAACATAAAACATAAAACATAAAACATAAAACATAAAACATAAAACATAAAACATAAAACATAAAACATAAAACATAAAACATAAAACATAAAACATAAAACATAAAACATAAAACATAAAACATAAAACATAAAACATAAAACATAAAACATAAAACATAAAACATAAAACATAAAACATAAAACATAAAACATAAAACATAAAACATAAAACATAAAACATAAAACATAAAACATAAAACATAAAACATAAAACATAAAACATAAAACATAAAACATAAAACATAAAACATAAAACATAAAACATAAAACATAAAACATAAAACATAAAACATAAAACATAAAACATAAAACATAAAACATAAAACATAAAACATAAAACATAAAACATAAAACATAAAACATAAAACATAAAACATAAAACATAAAACATAAAACATAAAACATAAAACATAAAACATAAAACATAAAACATAAAACATAAAACATAAAACATAAAACATAAAACATAAAACATAAAACATAAAACATAAAACATAAAACATAAAACATAAAACATAAAACATAAAACATAAAACATAAAACATAAAACATAAAACATAAAACATAAAACATAAAACATAAAACATAAAACATAAAACATAAAACATAAAACATAAAACATAAAACATAAAACATAAAACATAAAACATAAAACATAAAACATAAAACATAAAACATAAAACATAAAACATAAAACATAAAACATAAAACATAAAACATAAAACATAAAACATAAAACATAAAACATAAAACATAAAACATAAAACATAAAACATAAAACATAAAACATAAAACATAAAACATAAAACATAAAACATAAAACATAAAACATAAAACATAAAACATAAAACATAAAACATAAAACATAAAACATAAAACATAAAACATAAAACATAAAACATAAAACATAAAACATAAAACATAAAACATAAAACATAAAACATAAAACATAAAACATAAAACATAAAACATAAAACATAAAACATAAAACATAAAACATAAAACATAAAACATAAAACATAAAACATAAAACATAAAACATAAAACATAAAACATAAAACATAAAACATAAAACATAAAACATAAAACATAAAACATAAAACATAAAACATAAAACATAAAACATAAAACATAAAACATAAAACATAAAACATAAAACATAAAACATAAAACATAAAACATAAAACATAAAACATAAAACATAAAACATAAAACATAAAACATAAAACATAAAACATAAAACATAAAACATAAAACATAAAACATAAAACATAAAACATAAAACATAAAACATAAAACATAAAACATAAAACATAAAACATAAAACATAAAACATAAAACATAAAACATAAAACATAAAACATAAAACATAAAACATAAAACATAAAACATAAAACATAAAACATAAAACATAAAACATAAAACATAAAACATAAAACATAAAACATAAAACATAAAACATAAAACATAAAACATAAAACATAAAACATAAAACATAAAACATAAAACATAAAACATAAAACATAAAACATAAAACATAAAACATAAAACATAAAACATAAAACATAAAACATAAAACATAAAACATAAAACATAAAACATAAAACATAAAACATAAAACATAAAACATAAAACATAAAACATAAAACATAAAACATAAAACATAAAACATAAAACATAAAACATAAAACATAAAACATAAAACATAAAACATAAAACATAAAACATAAAACATAAAACATAAAACATAAAACATAAAACATAAAACATAAAACATAAAACATAAAACATAAAACATAAAACATAAAACATAAAACATAAAACATAAAACATAAAACATAAAACATAAAACATAAAACATAAAACATAAAACATAAAACATAAAACATAAAACATAAAACATAAAACATAAAACATAAAACATAAAACATAAAACATAAAACATAAAACATAAAACATAAAACATAAAACATAAAACATAAAACATAAAACATAAAACATAAAACATAAAACATAAAACATAAAACATAAAACATAAAACATAAAACATAAAACATAAAACATAAAACATAAAACATAAAACATAAAACATAAAACATAAAACATAAAACATAAAACATAAAACATAAAACATAAAACATAAAACATAAAACATAAAACATAAAACATAAAACATAAAACATAAAACATAAAACATAAAACATAAAACATAAAACATAAAACATAAAACATAAAACATAAAACATAAAACATAAAACATAAAACATAAAACATAAAACATAAAACATAAAACATAAAACATAAAACATAAAACATAAAACATAAAACATAAAACATAAAACATAAAACATAAAACATAAAACATAAAACATAAAACATAAAACATAAAACATAAAACATAAAACATAAAACATAAAACATAAAACATAAAACATAAAACATAAAACATAAAACATAAAACATAAAACATAAAACATAAAACATAAAACATAAAACATAAAACATAAAACATAAAACATAAAACATAAAACATAAAACATAAAACATAAAACATAAAACATAAAACATAAAACATAAAACATAAAACATAAAACATAAAACATAAAACATAAAACATAAAACATAAAACATAAAACATAAAACATAAAACATAAAACATAAAACATAAAACATAAAACATAAAACATAAAACATAAAACATAAAACATAAAACATAAAACATAAAACATAAAACATAAAACATAAAACATAAAACATAAAACATAAAACATAAAACATAAAACATAAAACATAAAACATAAAACATAAAACATAAAACATAAAACATAAAACATAAAACATAAAACATAAAACATAAAACATAAAACATAAAACATAAAACATAAAACATAAAACATAAAACATAAAACATAAAACATAAAACATAAAACATAAAACATAAAACATAAAACATAAAACATAAAACATAAAACATAAAACATAAAACATAAAACATAAAACATAAAACATAAAACATAAAACATAAAACATAAAACATAAAACATAAAACATAAAACATAAAACATAAAACATAAAACATAAAACATAAAACATAAAACATAAAACATAAAACATAAAACATAAAACATAAAACATAAAACATAAAACATAAAACATAAAACATAAAACATAAAACATAAAACATAAAACATAAAACATAAAACATAAAACATAAAACATAAAACATAAAACATAAAACATAAAACATAAAACATAAAACATAAAACATAAAACATAAAACATAAAACATAAAACATAAAACATAAAACATAAAACATAAAACATAAAACATAAAACATAAAACATAAAACATAAAACATAAAACATAAAACATAAAACATAAAACATAAAACATAAAACATAAAACATAAAACATAAAACATAAAACATAAAACATAAAACATAAAACATAAAACATAAAACATAAAACATAAAACATAAAACATAAAACATAAAACATAAAACATAAAACATAAAACATAAAACATAAAACATAAAACATAAAACATAAAACATAAAACATAAAACATAAAACATAAAACATAAAACATAAAACATAAAACATAAAACATAAAACATAAAACATAAAACATAAAACATAAAACATAAAACATAAAACATAAAACATAAAACATAAAACATAAAACATAAAACATAAAACATAAAACATAAAACATAAAACATAAAACATAAAACATAAAACATAAAACATAAAACATAAAACATAAAACATAAAACATAAAACATAAAACATAAAACATAAAACATAAAACATAAAACATAAAACATAAAACATAAAACATAAAACATAAAACATAAAACATAAAACATAAAACATAAAACATAAAACATAAAACATAAAACATAAAACATAAAACATAAAACATAAAACATAAAACATAAAACATAAAACATAAAACATAAAACATAAAACATAAAACATAAAACATAAAACATAAAACATAAAACATAAAACATAAAACATAAAACATAAAACATAAAACATAAAACATAAAACATAAAACATAAAACATAAAACATAAAACATAAAACATAAAACATAAAACATAAAACATAAAACATAAAACATAAAACATAAAACATAAAACATAAAACATAAAACATAAAACATAAAACATAAAACATAAAACATAAAACATAAAACATAAAACATAAAACATAAAACATAAAACATAAAACATAAAACATAAAACATAAAACATAAAACATAAAACATAAAACATAAAACATAAAACATAAAACATAAAACATAAAACATAAAACATAAAACATAAAACATAAAACATAAAACATAAAACATAAAACATAAAACATAAAACATAAAACATAAAACATAAAACATAAAACATAAAACATAAAACATAAAACATAAAACATAAAACATAAAACATAAAACATAAAACATAAAACATAAAACATAAAACATAAAACATAAAACATAAAACATAAAACATAAAACATAAAACATAAAACATAAAACATAAAACATAAAACATAAAACATAAAACATAAAACATAAAACATAAAACATAAAACATAAAACATAAAACATAAAACATAAAACATAAAACATAAAACATAAAACATAAAACATAAAACATAAAACATAAAACATAAAACATAAAACATAAAACATAAAACATAAAACATAAAACATAAAACATAAAACATAAAACATAAAACATAAAACATAAAACATAAAACATAAAACATAAAACATAAAACATAAAACATAAAACATAAAACATAAAACATAAAACATAAAACATAAAACATAAAACATAAAACATAAAACATAAAACATAAAACATAAAACATAAAACATAAAACATAAAACATAAAACATAAAACATAAAACATAAAACATAAAACATAAAACATAAAACATAAAACATAAAACATAAAACATAAAACATAAAACATAAAACATAAAACATAAAACATAAAACATAAAACATAAAACATAAAACATAAAACATAAAACATAAAACATAAAACATAAAACATAAAACATAAAACATAAAACATAAAACATAAAACATAAAACATAAAACATAAAACATAAAACATAAAACATAAAACATAAAACATAAAACATAAAACATAAAACATAAAACATAAAACATAAAACATAAAACATAAAACATAAAACATAAAACATAAAACATAAAACATAAAACATAAAACATAAAACATACTATGTTAAAGGTACTACTGTATCGATTTTGTTAGCTATTTTCGGTAATTTTAATAGTAAGGGATCATCCATTAATGACGTAGCATTTTAGGGGGTTGGGGGGGTATACAAAATTTGTGACGAAGTGTGACGAGGGGGAGGGTAGGGTCAGATGTTGGGCGACGTAGCATTAAGTTTAAATTTTTTTGACGGGCATCAAAACCCATTAATTAGAAAAAAACAATTTAATGTTCCTCCATTCCCAAGTTGCTTTTCACGCGGTTTTTCATTTTGTAAATTTTACTGTTCACGGAATGGCAGGCTCGCAAAGAAAAGGAAAGATTTTTCATGCGGATATAAATTGCCACATTAGTTATCTAATGTTGCTAACTAGTAGACTTATTTTGGTAGCTGAATTAAATTTTCTTTCGGATTCAATCAAAGAAAATTTAGTAATTTAGTTGAGCTTGTGCTTCCTAAAATCGTTTGCAGCTGCAGGATTGTGCACTTCCCTTCATGTAAAATTCTAAACAAAACTATCCCCACTATATTTGTCATGAAATGGGCTTGTTTTGTAGGCAATTTGCTGTTGATAAAAGTCGTCAAACATTTTGTAAGGAAATATATTTAAAAGAATTGAAAAAGCATATGTATTTTTTTTCATCTCCCGGTCGCGTTGGAGGGGGGTGGGGAGGGTTAGGGAAATGCTACGTCATTTACAAGGGGGAGGTTAGAATTTTGTGACCAAACGCTACGAGCGGGGAGGGAGGGGTTGAAAATCGCCAGAAAAAAGCTACGTCATTTGTGTACGACCCCTAAGTGAAAAGAAAGCAATGAAATGAACGTCAGTTATAAAGTTTCTTTCGATCATGCCTATATGAGCCTGCTTAGTTTTAGTTTTCCGTTCAAAGTTTATAACTAATTCACTCTAGAATAGCTGGCCGTTTTTTCAATTGCGTTGCCTTCGTTTCTCTTAGTATTAAATTTGCCAAAAATAGCCAACAAAATTGTTACATAAAACACACTGTGCAACGCAATTAGACATCATTTATGGTCACACGCGACACAATATCGTGAATACAGAAATTTTAAAATCCTCTGCAAGTACTGGTTTACACTGGAATAAAACTGCCGACAGCAGTGCAAAATGTAAACAAGGAAATTTTTTCAATTTATTTCTATTCAAATTTATAAAATTTTCTAAATTCGCAAGCCATTTTAGCCCTAATTGGGATATTTTAGTCCTTTCTTCTGATACTGTGTGTTTACTAATTCATTCCCCTAATAGTGAGAGATCTTATTGAAATTATTCATTGGAAAGCACTCTTCAAATAATGATGTTCTATACCCTCCTATAGAACATTTCCAAACTAACCCAGATGAAAAACAAGCAACTAAGCATTCGATTAGTGAGAAGTTCAGCAATATTGATTTTTTTCCACACTGCTTCTTCTTCCCACAATTGTATCAGCTTTTTGACACGCTTTTGCCAGCTTCATATAAAAATATGTTTTAAGTTGTTTGACGACTTTGCTAATCATCCTGAGGATGTTTTCGGCTGAATAAGTCAAAATAAGACAGCAAAAACGAGTTATTGTTACTTGGTGATTGTTGATATAGCTACTCACAGACAGGGGTGACATTCCGCATTTCGATTCGAGTATCTCGATTCGAAGCTTTTTGAAACCGTTTATTTTCATCTGGACATAAAATTTGACTCGGGACAATGCAATGTTCGATATGAAACTAATCATTACAAGTTGATAGCCTTCGCATGATTATTTTCTGCGAGTGAAATACTTATTCTAACAGCTCATATCCCACAATAAAAGGTGTTCGTCATGTACGTAATGATATTATATGTTAGCGAGAGTATATGATCTAGAATTCAATTTTTCAATTTTCTTGAGAGAAAAATGAGTAACTATTTCGGTCCAATCGTTTCTAGATATCTTGGTTTCACATGGATGGTGCAGTTTTACAAAATGACATCGTGATTTGCTTATTGGAATTTTACCATTCAGGTCCTTAGCACATGATTTGAAATGGACAAAATCTATAAGACACTATTTTCATATTTTCTGTGTTTAGATATAGACAAATTCGAAAATGTAATTGTTTGCTGTAAAGGTTACAACAAGATTTGTCCACAACCATTATCTCGCCATAGGATATTTCCGTTCACCTGAATATGCGGTGATACCGAAAAATTTCAAATCAATGAGATTAAGACGGATATATCAAATCTCTTTAAACCATAACTTATGGTCGTAAAATAAACTAAGGATGAAGTTTGCTCTACCCTTGGCTTTAATTTTCGGGTTGAATGGTTGATTGGTATAGCCATTCATTCTCACCCTAAAAAATCTGAATTGTGAGCATTAGGACATCGCAAATTTTTTTTTTTTTTGAATTCTCATATTGTGACAAATGTCAAAGTAAGTTCAGATGGCAAATTTCACAACATTTGGACAATTGTAGACTCCTGCTCACTTCGCTTGAAATTTATACTATGGGATAATATGGTGGAAAAATATATTACATGCTATAACTTTTAAAGTAGTATTCAGAAAATTGCATCACACCTCTTTTAAAACGAAATAATCTTAGTATTTGAATGGAGATATTCCTGTTTCTAGGAAAATATGGGAAATGGGGTGCTGGGTTATTTTGACCCCAAAATCCCCTATTTTTAATAATTTTTCTGCTCCGAGCTACAAATCATACATATTTTGCAGTTTTTTTAATGTGAAAAAATCTCAACGGAAAAACGAACGGAACCTTGACCTTTGTCCATATACCAAATACGAGAAGTTGGAGTTACCGGGCCTTTTATCATTTTCTCGTGCATTATTCTTCACTCAATTTTAATAAATTGTGTCTTGTTGAACGTAAACAATCCCTAGGAATAAATAATAATCCTTCGTATTATTCCCCAATTTCAAAAAATTCAAGCGAATGGGGCGGGAGTCTAGAATTGTCCAAATAATGTGAAATTTAGCATCTAGGCTTACTATGACATTTGTCACAATATGAAAGGGGGCCTTCGAGAATGCAAAAAAAAAATTGCAATGCCCTAGTGAGCATCACTGTAACACATCGAATACTGCCACGGTATAATTCCCCCAAGTACTTGATAGAAAAAAATGTATACAAAGTTCAAACTAATTGAGAACATCCTCTCAAATAACTGTGTGAGCGTTCCAAATGAAGCAAACGAAGAAAGCACGAAAACAATCTACGATGTTTTATCTGTTACATCAGCTTTATTTCCCATCGCTGCGCATCAAACCTGACCCAATAGTAGGTGCTGCTAAATTGATACCAGTTCTATTCAGTTCGACATGATGCTTCAGCTAACCATCACTGCATTGTGCTACTGGCCAATATTCAAGCACTCACATCCAAAAAACCCTTTATCGTTGGCCTGATTTATTAAGCCATTATCTACAACATGAACCTAGGATCTCGAAACTATCCCTGATCGCAGATCAAAAGCAATGACCCGCTTTGACCCGCTGATGGATCAGCAAACTCCATTGATCCGAAACATCGGAACTGCCTAAAGCAAAGCTTTTAGTATCAATTAAACACCCTCCGACTGGCTTGCGGCCTCATGAGAAGCGGAGTATTTTTTTAATTTCACGCAACAATGTTATCAAGATAATCGATTGATGCTTCACTAGTATCCCACCTTTCCTCCCTCTATAACGATCAGCATGTTAACATGAACTTTTGCTGTTCCGATCCATCTGAGGTGTCTTCAGATCATCAGCGTAGGTGAGGCACCTACAACCCGCAAACGACGCAAATTTTCTGCTGTGCCCACTTTTCGCAAACCCCTTAGTTCTATACACACACGGAAAGTGTTCGTAATTTTCCATAATGCCGGCGCGACGTGTGCAACCTCTAGCACTTTCTATTTATGATAGATTTATTTGAACAGTCAGGCTTAGGATATAAGTGGCCTCCAGAATGCAAATAACTGGGCTCTGGAGGTATTAAGAGGTCTGAAACGAACAAAGAAAGTACGATGACTTGAGACAGGGCAAAGAGCTCCAAGTCGCGGATCATGAGTAACTACGGCGATGATCGTTTTGTATTACTTTTTCAATTGCAAGACTTTGCAAGTTTTTTGCACCTCTGCTACGCATCTCTTCATCAGCTTCTTCTTGGGGATGTTCCCTGAAGTACCTACTGCTTCTTTCCGACGAGCCCATCGGGAGTGAACAGCATCACAGTTGCGATTTTACATGTCAATAATGTGCTGAGGGATGAGAGGGGGAAAGTATCCACCCTGCCGACTAGCACTATAACGCTCAGGTGGCCACTTCGCTTTTAAGGTTGGGATCCCGCGCAGGTTGAAAGGCGTGTCGGTGTGTACTTTGGCAGTACAAGTACACTACTAGTAGCTACATATTTTTGCCGTGGCCCTGTCTGTCCCGGCAGACTATGGATAGCAGCAGCTCCTTTTCGATTTTGCCATCGGCAATAATAAATGGTTCGTGTCTGCCAAAAAACAATGCGTACTCATGAAGAGGGTCTTGACCTTGAGAGGGTTGAGAAATAGATCAAGTTGAAAGTTTTTGGCGAAAACGGGCAACTCATACTTCTGAACGTCTTAATGCATAAAGTGAAAGAATAATATGAAAGTATATTGCTCTTTGGATTTTGGGACACATACAAACCTACTTACTACTTGGATATGGATAATTGGCTACTCACAAGCAGGGGTGGCATTCCGCATTTCGATTCAAGTGTCTCGATTCCAAACCTTTTGAAGTCTTTTCGACTAAATCTTTAGGCGCACGCGATAAGTAATGCCACCATTACGTATGGCATTCAACCAAACTTGCTACATAAATAAAAAACCTGTTTTAATCCACCTAGAGGTGCAATTGTACCTTTCTCATTTCTCCAAACTATGATTTAGTAGCTGGTTCGTACAATATAACATTATGGTAATGTTTTTCATTCTTATTACACTTGGTAAGTATATATAAGAGCACCTTTTTGCATTCATCGCGGTATCGGTTTGAATCGGCGTTTTCTATGTGATCGCACTCCACAACCCGTAACTCCGGAACCGGATGTCGGATGGAGATGGAATTTAATATCGGTTTCCGGGGACGCAACACCTTTCATTTGAGACTAAGTTGATCAAATCGGTCTAGCCATTTTCGAGAAACCAATATAACCGTTATTCTGAATTTGGATGCTTCCGGATCCGTCGATGGTGGCCAGTGTGGCCAAAGAGACTTTGAATGACTGTTGGTGACCTAGATCTACAAATTCAACAAATGTGTTTACATTTTGGAAAAAAATTCACCTTTTTACATTCATCGCAGAATTCGTTAGAATCGGGATTTTCTGCGTGATCGTACGTATCACCCTGTAATTCAGGAACCAGAACTCGTATCCACACAAAATTCAACAGCAGCTGATGGACCTTTCATTTAAAATCAAGTTTGTCAAAATCGGTTCAGAAAATTCCGAGAAACCGATGTGGACAAATCAACAAATTTTGTTTTGTAACCATACTCTTCAACTCGTAATCCGGAACAAGATGTCGGTTGAAAATGAAATTCAATAGCAACCTATGGGAATATTATACCTTTCATTTGAATCTTAGTTTGTAAAAATCGGTTCAGTCATCTCCGAGAAACCGATGTGGACATTTTGTTAACAAATCCGCACATACACACATACATACATACATACATACATACATACATACATACATACATACATACATACATACATACACACATACATACACACATACATACACACAGATATTTTGCGATCTCGGCGAACTGAGTCGAATGTTATGAGTCGGTTAGAAAGTCGGTTTTTGGAGCAATTGCATAACCTTTCTATATGAGAAAGGCAAAAGAATAATATTTAGCTTAATCAGCATGAGTTCAATAGTATTTTCATGTGATTATATTTTGAAATGATGGTGGAATGGGTTTGAAAGTGGAGGGAATGGGGGGTTAGTAGAGTGGGAGTGGAGGATGCGTCAGAAATCCTTCATCTTATTTCGGTATACGGGATGGATGAAGGAAATGCGGGCGTGAGGGTGGTCCAAGGGGAGGGGAGTGATGAAGGATGGAGGTGTAAGGGCAAGACGGAGGGAGGGAGGGGGGCGGCGACGCAATACTCAACTGCATATTTTGTCTTCCATTTGAGACTTGACTTTGAGAAAATCGGTTCAGTCATCACCGAAGAACCGATTTGACTTTAATTGTGGAATATGCCCGGAATTTCGGACTTCCGGAATCGTCGATAGTAGGCAATATATTCAAAGAATGTTTGATTGGCAATCAGTGATCTAGATCTGCGATTAGAAGTTATTTGGTGACCATTTCAATAGTTTTTAGCCTCTGAGGTATTACGATTGTACCGATTTATATGGGAAATTCCAGTGTATCCTTACTAACACCCCTGTAACTCCGGAAGCAAGAGTCAGAACCGAATGAAATTCAGCAGCAGTCAATGGCATTACTGTATCTTTCATTTGAAATCAAGTTTGTAAAAATCGGTAGAGAATTCGTTGGGGAATGGGTGTGACATTAGCTTAGGAACTTGGCGAGTTCCCTGGGGGTGTCATGACCTGTCATAGGTGGCCAATGTGGTCAAAGCTGCTTTGATTGATCATTAGTGATCCAGACCCGCAAACTAGAGTAATGTTACATCAATTTTAATATGTTTTACATCATTTGAACATCATGGTGGTACCAGTTTATATGGGAATTTGCTGTGTGACCGCACTCTTGAACCCGTAACTCCGGAACCGGAAGTCGGATCAACTAAAAATTCAATAGCAGCTTATGGGAGCGTTATACCTTTCAGATGAAACTAAGTTTGCGAAAATCGGTTCAGCCATCGCTGAGAAAATTGTGTGAGTTTAAATGACACACACACATACACACACACATACACACACACACACATACATACACACACAGACATTTGCCGATCTCGACGAACTGAATCGAATGGTGTATGACACTCGGCCCTCCGGGCCTCGGTTAAAAAGTCGATTTTTACAGTGATTGCATAGCCTTTCTTTATATGAGAAAGGCAAAAACGGCCAAGCATTCGAGCTCCATAGATTGCTGTAGTAGATTTCGACCACAGACGAACGAGCTGTTCGAGCGCAATCTGTCAAATAAGAGAATAAGCAAAATTGCAGTTCGTTCGATTTGTATCTGTTGGTCGTCAAATTCACAGAATAGAAGCGGATATCCGAGTCAAACCGCATACTCTACCGGGTGGGTTCACTGTGACAGGATGAACCTTAGCGACTCACTGCATGTGAAGGAAAAAAAAATCTTCAGTTTTCTGTAGTTCACCTACAGGCTACACATATCGCGCATTCTCATAAAAAATTAAGTCAATTCGTTGATTAGTTTTTGAGTTATCGTGTTTGCCAATTTGAAAAACGCTGTTTCGAGAAAAAACGCTATCAAAGGGTGTCCCACATAAAATTACATCACGGAAAAAAAAACGCCGTAGATTACCTTTGGATATTTTCTCTTCAAAATTTGGGTAAAGTGTAGAGGAGAGTGGGTACGCTTGATCCCACTTTTGTTTTTTCTCATAACTTTTCAATTAAATAAAAATTTCAATTGGAAAGTTCGCCAGCTTGTAGTCAATTCGTATTGTAAGAACTATGAATAATGTTTAAATCCGAATATTATGTGCTGTCAGTAATATGAACAGTTTTGAAAATCATGTCAAAACGGGGTTTTTGTAAAAACGTGTGGTAACTTGATCCCCCGCCTGCCCTAGTAAAGAAACAAAGTACAGTATGACTTATAGTCACGAAAGTTCAGCTAATCACCTATCCTGATAAATTAATTAATAAGACTATCTTTTTAGATGCACGACAAACTTTAACCACAGTAGAAAGTCAAGACGAGTATTTGCGGTAAATCAGTGCTGTTTAACTTGCTTTTCCAATCATCAATAACTTATACCATATTTGTTAACCGAAAAAAACATTTTAGATCAATTAACGGTGCCAGGAACTTTATGGAAATGATGTTTTTCTATTTCTATACATTTCGAAAGTGTTTGAGAGAACTAATGATAGAGATCAATAATACCCAGTGTTACAGGGATCAAAGATACCTATTGTATGGGGTGAATAAAATTTAAATGTTTTGTATGTGTTGTGAAACTTTTTATTCGAAAAACGTGTTTTTCTAGACAAAAACTCTTAAAAAGTAATCGTACTTGAAAATATTCGTGTATAATTAGTTCGACGATCACATACAACCATTCAAAAAATTTGTAAAAAGATCTTCGAGAGGAATTTGAACACATATTTTCTAAAATATTATATAACTTTTCCAAACCAAATGTAATACATCAGATTGCTTTTTCAAACATCATAAACGATCAAATCAAATATCCCCAAGGATCAAGCGTCCTCACTCTCCCCTATTGCTTACACTTTATTTTTATTGCTGTCAATTTTTCGAAAATTGTTGCCGAGAGATTTAAAACCTGCGTGTGTTATAGCAAATACGCGCTAGGAATGCATGGCTGTTTAAAACAAAAGAAGTTCAGCGTGACCACCGAGATTACGGGAGACTATTCTAGAGGCTCAATACTAACGACGATTTTTTGCCCCCTACGCCAGGCGCCCCTCTTAACTTGATCTATTAAATTCAAACCATTAAATTTAATAACATGGTTACTATTTGGTTTAAGAGAAGAAGCTCTCGGCTTATCAATTTTGTTTTTGCTGCATTATTGGAAATTTTCCATTTTTTTCAGGTAATCATTGAAAATATTCAAGCTTCGTTGCAGTCGACTGCAGGTAATTCGAAAACTTCTACCTGTAGTAGAGATGCTAGGATCATCACAGAAAAGACTTTTTACAGCTAAACATATTGAGCGATCGAAAATAAATGTCACAAGAACAGAACACTCTTCGTACAAACCGTTTCAAATATATCAGAATATAACAGCCGGATATAAACTTCAAGTATAAAAATCGGACTGGGAATCTCCTTTGTAAAAATCAGATAAAACCACCTTTAGTATAAAAACCGGAAACAAAACATAAAACCTACTTTGTAAGAATCGGATTTCATACAAAGTAAGGTTTTTAGCCGACTTTTAATCTTGAACATCACGATATTCGAATGCTCCTGCCAACAATTTATTTATTTTTTACCGATTTTTATACTGGAGACTCAACCTTACCGTGTTTTACGGGTGAGAATTTTTTAAATGATTCTTATGCTGAAAGATCTCTGTCCGAAATTTACGCTTGAAGTATATTTGCGATTTTTAAAATCAAATATATTTGAAACGGGTTGTACGAAGCATGTTTTCCCGAACAAAAATGCACAGCAGCATTACAACAATTTTCATTGTTACATTACAGTGAAAAGCGTTATAAAAAAATTGGAAGTACTGAAAAATTTGCAATGAAAAAATAATGAAATTTGATGTTTCTACATCCAGTTTCGTTGTAAACATTATTATTACATCGAAAAAGGGGGGTCGTTAAGTGATGTAACAATGAAAAAATGGACTTTTTCCCATACATTTTAAACCTGATAACAATGCTTTATATAGTTGTATCATTGTAGATTTTTCTGGACAAAACGTTGTTTTACATTGTATTTCGTATCATTTTAGTTGTGAATTGTAGGATCGTTTTACAGCGATTTTACTATAAAAGTTGCTTTTGGAATTATATAGATACCAAATATCATTTTTGCTTATTTGTGTAACTTTTATTCTTAAATAAAACTTTTTCGTAAAAAAATAATAACATAAACTACTGCTTCTTGCAGACGTGTGAATTTGAAATTAATATAAGAAAATATTTAGATAAAATCCTTGGGAAAGGAATACCAGAAAATTAAACCGCGGTTTTATATTTGCGATTCGCATATACTACTGCCTTGCGCAGATTTGCGATCTTAGTTGCCAGTGCTCTATTAAGCGTAGCTTTATCTGCATCCAATAAAATAGTTTCGTAGGCATCAACCCCTACCACTTTGGCAGCTCGTTGTCGCGCTTTGTCTGAAAATAGATTGATTAGTGGCGAATACTATTCAAATACTGAAATGCTAACTATGGATGAATTTTAACTTCTTTGGTGATATTGGTAGCATTGTTGGATCACCACCCTTTGAAGTTACTCGACGTCGGCGTAGTTCATCTGCCCCATAAAAAACATCGCTAACTTCTGGGCAAAGATAGCAGTTGCTTTCGATTCCAAGTGGATGGACTCTATTTGCTCAATCGTTATATCGATTCCAGATTCAATGGTAAATGCCTGTAAATAAAGATGAAGATGAAGATGAAGTATTAATAAGTATAAGAAAACACTAATCTGACACCTATTCAAAAATAACAATAAAAATGTTGCTCTATAATAATATTAAATGTAATAAGATTGAAATTGTAGAACACTCGTAGAAACTTACACTGCTTTGTTTTCCCATCTTTAGATCCCTTATCTCTGACATCTGGAAGGCTACCAAGTCTTTCAGTTGCGCGAGTTTAACTCGATGCTCAAGTAGTTGCTTTGACAATCGTTTTACCATGGCCGCCTGACTTTGGTATCGTGTCTTCCAATACTGTGCTTCATTTGCGTTATCGCCTTGTGCAGAACTAGATTTGTCGTTCTCTGCTGGTACTGGAAATGATGAATCTGTACCACATGTATTTTCGGCTTCTTCAATGCTTCCTTCGGTCTCAGTATCTGAACCATCTCCTCGATCGCTATTCAATGTGTTCAAAGTTTCTTCTTTTATCGAAATTGGAACCGGGAAGCGTTCCGCATCATTCGCTATTTCGGGTTCTGGATTCACAACTGGCGATGTGGTTCCGAGATCCAGCGGATCGCATGAGGTTCCAGGGCAGCTGGAGCAAAGCGAGACGTCTTCCGGAATAGTCACCATCATATGTCCACTGCTGCTCAAGCATATGCTTTGTTGTTTAAGTTTTTCGGCTAGCTATAAAGAAATTGAAAAGAGAATAAGTACATGAGTATGGAAAGAAATAGGGATTTATCTATTATATACCATTCACATATGAAAGAATTATTGTTGTTTTCTTACCATCGATTGAAGATGTTTCTCGTTCATTTGTTTGGCTGACTGGCGCTGTCCGTTAGTTTGCCTCGTTCTCAAAATTTTCGAAGTCGGTTCGACCTCTGATATAAACAGATAGAAATCAATATTTTGAGTTAAGTTCGAAAAAGCGCTTATGAAACCATCTGCATATGACATCTTTTGTTCACTGTCATTATTGTTGCTTTGTTCCACACATGCTCACGAATTTCGGGAACACACAATTAGGAAATCTACCCAGGAAATACCGGACGAAACGAACTGTGACTCGTTAGGTACAGCTACAACCGAATAGAAAAGTTTTTTGTTCAGTGTACCTCCGAAATCTGTGGTGGCCAGTTTATTTTGAATTTTCTCAAGAGATATAATCATTTTTCAGTTCAATTTTCAACACTAGATCACGGGAGTCATATGCAGATGATTCCTAATTGCACTGGTTCAACTATGTATTTGTATCAACTTCCAGAAGGAGGATCGGAGTAAACAAAGAACAGCTCTCCGTATATTCGCTTTCTCTATCCTGTATATCTCCGGTAGCAACTCAGTAAAGTTCAACCAGATAATGAGCTGGAATTCTGGCTGGTTATAGTTAGTATTCCGGCACCAGTGACACAGCCGATTATAATCGGTTGTGTCATTGGAACTGGAATACTAACTACATCCAACCCGAATTCCGGCTAAACTTACTGGGAAACAGAGTAAACAACATGAGGATGTTATTTAACTCCGAAAAGTTACAAATGAAATGCTGGAACAAACCTAATAAATACCTACCCAGAGGCTTCGGCTTCCGGAATCTTCCGCTTTGCCCTGTTTTGGATGGCCACTTGGATTTGACGGCTTCGGTTGTTGCTAGAGAGAGATGAAAAAGATTTGATTGCATTTTTATAGATGAATTTAAAACGAGTTACCTTTTTTTGCACGACCCATGTTTTCACCGCCTGGAAATTATCAAAAGCAAATGTCGGTGACGCTTAGGCTCCTCATAAACGGATCCTACACGAGACAAGAATATTGTCAATAAAAATATTACCAAGTCAATTTCAATACATACATCAATCCTATTTAATTTTTACAGAATCAGTATTTCCAAATAGCCTTACACCATCAATATATTGATCAAAATTATTTTATTATCAATATTTTGCCCGTGTAGGGTCCGCTATAGAAAAATCGCTACGAATCTCACCAACACTTACATCATGCTACACTCTAAAAATATTGGTTACAATATGAAGTTAACTCACAATGATTTTTGTTGTAAAATACTAAATTTACAATGCCTTTCTGTATGTAAAAAATCTTAAGTTGTAGAGTAGAATAAATATAAATTCTTTTTCATCGTGTATTTATTTTGATGCACTAATACAATAAAAATATGGAAATTTTCGAAAATCCAACAATTTCAGAATATATACGGGAGTTTATTAAAGGTGTATCGTGCAGTTTTAACTCAAGCCAGCCATGAGAAATTCTAGGCATAATAAACTTTATCACAAGAACATTGGAATTCCGTATGGCAGAAGATATAACCAGGTAAACAAATACAATTTTCAAATTAAATTAAGTATAAGAAATATTTTTCAACAGATAAAACGAAATGAAGCTCTTGTCAACATAGCAACAACACCCAGGATTTCTTCAGGGCACAGAAGGTTGTCGGAGCCAGGACAAGGGGTAATTTTAGATTGGAAATATCATGAGCTTTGTTTTGTTTGATCTAATATCTATTTAATTCAATAGGATGAAGACGATTACGTGTCATTAATTCAACACATTAGTAGTGGATATAGTAACTCAACTGTTAGCGATAATGTAGCAGAAGACGACGAAGAAAACAATGAACCTGAAATACAATATGAAAAAAACTATAATCAAGATTCTGACTCCAGTCCGGAAACTGATACGGATTCTGCATCAAATGAAAGCTGGCCATCCGAATCAGAGGAATGTCAGCATACCGAGTATGCAGAGGTAAATCGTCAGAAATTATGTATATTGAAGAACCTTGATTAATGATATTACCCAGTAAAGTTCAACCGGAAATGAGCCGGAATTCCGACTGGTTCCAGTTAGTACACCGGCTCCAGTGACACAACCGTTAGAATCGGTTGTGTCACTGCAGCCGGAATACCGACTGGAACCAGCCGGAATTCCGGCTCATTTCAGGCTGAACTTTACTGGGTAACAGCATATTTAACGGACCTTTAGGCTCATATTCGAAATATGAAATATACTTATATCTGCTATTTCAAAAAAAGCATGTGACTAAAATCAAAGAGAGATTATGTAGTCAATCACAAATTTAAAGTGCTTCGTTTGGCAAGATTATTGATTTAAAAAAAAATGTAGTACCTAAACGTCTGTTATCTGTGTTAACGAGATGGTATAATTTATTGAGCGTACTATGTAAGCTTTTTATTTCAGAACAAAAACGTCGAAGAAGAGGATTTACTTCACCCAAACTTAACCATCACCAAAACTGAAATGATGTTGATGCTCATGAACATGTTTATGCGCCATAACTTATCGAATTGCGCAATGGAAGATCTCTTGCGAATGATTAATGTTATTATCGGTTTCAAGTCGCTTCCTGAAACGTTTCATTCCTTCTTATCCTCCTGCGCAACACAAAATTACAAGCGACATTATCTGTGCCAGAGCTGCGGTCTTTATCTCGGTGAAGAAAACTTAGAGTGCTGCATGAATTGTAGCAGCTGCGAAAAAATATTTTTTATATATTTCGACTGGGTGTCGAACCTCAGAAACATTCTTGTGAAGCATTGGGCTTCCATTGAAAAATACAAACAATCGAGCAAAGCGCAAAATGCAATAAAAGACATAGTGCATGGAAAAATCATTCGTAGTTCTGTGGGATACCAGAAGACGGGCATAAGCTTAACTTTCAATACCGATGGGATTGCCCTGTTCAATTCCAATACTAAACGATCGTTATGGCCGCTTATTATAACTATAAATGAACTACCACCTGCAGCAAGATATTCACGGAGAAATTCAATAATCGCAGCATTATGGCTGTCTCACGAAGAACCAGATCTCAACATTTTTCTACGACCTTTTCTCTTTGAATTACAGAAGCTAGCAGATAATGGGTTGCAACTCAATAATGATATCAAATGTACTATTTCAACAGTTTGCTGCTGTGTAGATAGTGTTGCACGATCTAAAATTCAACAGATAAAACAATTCAATGGTTACGAAGCCTGTAGTTATTGCACTCATCCCGGAACATTGGTAGATTCTAAGCAAATTCGATACACCTACTTAGAAAATATTCCTCCTAGATTGAACAGTGATGTACTAAAGGCAATGGTCTTATATAATCAGCGTGGAGAATGTGTAAATGGCATAAAGGGTATATCTGCGTTAATTAGTATACCAAAGTTCGATATAGTTGAGTGTTACCCAGTAGATTATATGCACTGTGTCTTACTTGGAGTTTGTAAGCAAATGGCAAAGTTGTGGACTGAGGAAACACATGCGGAGTTTTATATAAGGCCACAATTGAATTAAATTGATAGTATTTTAGAGTCTATAAACCCTTTTCATGAATCATCACGGAATGCTCGAAAATTTTCCGATCGCAATTCGTGGAAGGCGAATGAATGGCAGAATTGGTTATTAATTTACAGTTCAGTTTGCTTGATAAATGTATTGCCACAAAAATATTACGATCATTTTTGTATTCTTATAACCATGATTAAAACATTGTTATGTAAAGCACTGGACGAACAAATAATTAACGAGTGTGAAACAAAGTTATGTCATTTTGTAAAAAACTTTCAATTATTGTACGGTCCTGTGAACATGACATATAATGTGCATCTTTTGACCCATATACCTAATTGTGTGCGAAATTTTGGACCTTTATGGGCATTCTCGTTGTTTTGTTTTGAAGACATTAATGGAGTACTTAAAAAGTTTGTAAAAGGTCCAAGCAGCCCAATTTTACAAATTGCAATGAGATGCGTTCTGTTTCATGAACGGTTTCATTCAACTCAATTGATATCAGTTAGCAAAACTGTTAGGCAATTTTGTAATACATTAGATAATCAGAAGAACATCAAAACTGTTAAAAGCAAATCGCTTATTGCATTGCCTGCTTGCATAGTTAATATTTATCCAGAAAAGTTATTCTGGACTCAAAATAGATTTCACCGTGATAGATTTTTTTTCAATCCAGATCGGGAGTGGCCCATAGGTTCGAAAAAAGTGCGCTCTGATTCAACATTTGCATTTAAAACGGGAGAACGTTATGTTTACGGCATTGTAAGACAAATTCTTTCAAAAGAATCTGAAACATTTTTTTTATATGTTAAAATTACCATTCTTGAAGATCGCGATTGCTTTGTATGTGGTAAAATATTTTCTGATAGCCTAAATATAATTAAAGTCGATGATAGTTTACAAAAATGTATTAGAATCACTGTATCTGATAAAATGTATGTTTGTAAAGTTGATTTTGCGCCGTGGAGAGATTAGAAAAGAATTTAATAAATGGTAAACTACTTCTAAACAACGTTTTATAACTTATAAATTAATAATATGAGAAACAACATGTGATTGATTTCGGTATATTATGGTGAAACAGGGGTTCAATTTTGCAAGATTTAACTGAAGAGTTCTTTATAAAACAATAACATTGATGTTATAGTGAAAAATGCAGTTAACAATCAAAACAGTTGTGAATTTAATGTTTCTACAATCAATTCCGATATACATTTCTGTCCGGGTTGGCCTTGCGACTTTTATTTTCGATCGCTCATATAGGATTGGAGCGACGGTTGACCCTTGAGGGACGCTTGCTTCAACGGGTAGCTTATTAGTATTACAATTATGATAAGATACTTGTGAGGTTCGATAAGTAAGATAATTTGTAATTATCCTTATTATATTAATTGGAAAATTGAATTGTCTTTATCATGCTAAATACTCCAGCAAGTTGATGAGTAATTGAATGTCCAATACCAAATCCTAACTGTTCAAGAAGCAAAATAGAATTCTTAGAATAGGAATAACCTTGGCATTTTTTGTCTTTCAGGAAATACAAATTCAATACATTTGTTCAATATTTTGACCAGATATCTCAAGGTGATTTCAAAAAGGTTTTTAAGAAGTATGTTGAAAAATCCATCATAACCTGAAGTTTTCATTTTTTTAACTTTTGTCGTAGGACTGCGGCTTTGATTTCAGTATGGAGGGAACTTTGCAAATTCAATGAAAATGGTGTGTAACGAAAAGTGGTTAGGTTTTAAACGCTTGTAATTCAGCCATCTCACAATACGTTTTCGAAATGCTTGCAAATATCGCTCAAAAATTCTTCTAAGAACAAATTTCAATAGATAAACCCTTAGATTTTTGATATAGTGATATTAAAAAAATACTGTATAACATAGTCAAAATACCATGCATTTACATACAGAAGCTAGCGCTTCACAAACCTAGCACGATAGTAATCATCGACTATTTAAAGAACAGAATTGGTCGAACAACCTCAGTTACCTGTTGAACGGTAGGCTAAGCACTGCGCTGAGTGTTTCCACAGCCCGTGTAGTAAACAGATAAGTCCACTACACTGGCTGCGGAGGTACGCTACGCAGTGCCGTTCAACACACGACTGCGCTTGTCCGATCAAACACCATGCTTTCCCTTGTGCTGCTCTCGTTTTAAGCACACATTTTATGTGCAATCTCGAACGCATTAATTCGTATAAACCACGTGCACAGAATCGCTTATACAATCGAGCTCAATGTGCAAACAAGGTTAGTATTGTGTCGTGCTACTAGTTGCCTGTTTCGCTCCACCCATCATCACTAGCGTTGACCCATTTTGCTTGGTGTGTAGCTTCCATTCGTGTACAGAAGCGATGTACTCACACCGCTGTTTGATTCGAACATTGTACAACTGTACACCGTTTGCTTGGGTTCAATGTTTGAGGCGAATGTGTATACCTAATTTGTTTGCGGTTGCATGCGTGCATGATAGCAATCTGTGTTTTCGTTGTGCAAAGACTAAATCTTTCTTAGTGACAAATTTACGCGAATCGATGGAAAGCTCAACGAAAATTTATTATTTACGTTCATAGATTCCATGTGATTCATTTTCACTCAGCCTATCCTAATTTGATTCTGTTAATACATACTGCAAAACTTATTTATGAGTACATTACCACTCAAAAAACCGCTGCAAAAACGCATCTAAGTCCATATATAAAATTATTTTCGATTCTTGTATATTTATTGCATCGATACATTATTAAGACCGCTGCATTCGTCACATTAATATGTGTACTTTAGGAAAGTTACAATAATGGCAAAATAAAACTAGAAAACTTATTCTATACATGAAATGTGACTATATTGTCGAAAAGTAGATTTTTCTTCACCGGTTCGAGATTTTTACAGCTCATAATTGATTTTTTTACAATTTTTCATGGTTCAGTTTGTTTCATAAAAATTTAAAACAGTTCCAGCAATTAGTTCACTTTTCGATCGCAGTTTTCTGACTTCTTTCTTCAGATCTTCTCAAAAAGGTTTAATCGGATTCGATCGCCTACTACAAATAAAATAATCGTCATATTTTGTAAGACTTTGTTTTCAATGGAACTCATAACGTTCAGATTAAAATTACCCAATAAAAAATATTATACACGAACTTTAACCTATATAGTGCAACGATTCCACATATTGTTTGGATGATACCCTGAACTGGTCGTTAGGCTCTTGCATCGTAAGATGTTTATTAGGGTATGGACGCTCTCAAACTACTGAGCATAGTTACTCGTTTGTAAGAAGTATGTGATCACTTTCGTTCAAAGCATGAATTAATTTCTGAGGTTTCTTAAGAATCTTAGAAGGTTTCCAAAATGGTTTAAAATGCGACTTGATTTGTTCAACCTGTTTCACGAAATTTTCATTTCTTAAAAGTGCGAATCTGTGCTTAATTTATTTTTGTAAATCCTGATAACTGGAACGCGAAAACGTTGGTATTGACGTCTTCGAACATTAAGTCGAAAATTGTCGTCATTAATAGAAGTATTAAATTTTATCTATGTTGTTGATACTCAGCATCTATGTTGTAAATTTTCAGCATCAACTATAGAATCACTTAAATTGTGTAATGCCGTATCAATGCCAGCTTGATTTTGTAAATCATGGTCATGTTTAAAATTATTCTCAATATAAGTTTTGTACCTTTCCCAATTCGCTTTGTGATAAAATACTGAGCTAATGGAATTGGAAACAGCTTCTAGAGAAAGTGAAAAAGTTACTGGAATGTGGTCAGAATCAAAGTCAGCATGTGTAATCAATTCGCTACAAATGTGACTTTGATCAATCAATTATTGGTGGATCCCTTACACGTAGGTCCATTTGGAAACAAAATTGAATCATAACCAG
The DNA here is from genome assembly GCF_030247195.1 of Topomyia yanbarensis. Classification (NCBI taxonomy): domain Eukaryota; kingdom Metazoa; phylum Arthropoda; class Insecta; order Diptera; family Culicidae; genus Topomyia; species Topomyia yanbarensis. The sequence continues at coordinate 346,373,747 of NC_080672.1, read as the reverse complement.
CAGAGCAGTCATTAAAAAGTAGTTTATCGTTTAAATTGCTTTGAGCATTATTCCAGGATCGGTGTTTAGCGTTAAAATCAACGATTATGAAGAAAATCAACGGATTTTTTCTACTCATAACACAGAGGAATTTTACTTGAAAAATAGCAATTCCGCCATTTTATTAGTAAAAACTTGCTTTAATTGAAAAATTATCTCAAAAACTCAACGTAGGGGTTAGGTATTTTTTACATAGAAATATGGAATCTTCGGCAAACTGGATCAGAATGTCAATGGCTTTCCGATGAAGAACAGGCTAATGCACAATTATCCCACCAGGTTGCGCTAAGGAGTATGCGAATGACCTATAGTTAACTTATATATTGGGTCATATCTCATGATCGGAAATACTTGGCGAGGGGATGATTCGACAAAGTAAATCCTAAGATCAAGGGCTTTCCGACGGACAACACTTTAATTTAGAATTCTTAAGGTGAAGATATGTGGAAGCCACGTTGCTAGGCACCGACTCGCTTGTTTACATTAGGAAAAACTGAAATCTGAAGTGAAAATTCAAACGCACAAATGAGAGTTTCCGAACATTTTCCTTTGGTCATCTGCACATTGGCAGAAAATTTGAAGTTTTGTTAGTAAACGATTAAAGTTTTGCGAGTGTTTTTGCAGTGATGTGTGAAAAAAGTGCATTTGAAAAAGTGCAATGAAAACGATAAGAAGAGTGTTTCGAAAAGAAACCCCAAGTGAAGAGGGGTGATATTTTCGCACAAAATAGGAGCTACAGATGGCATTCCGTCAAAAACTCGGATTGATTGTATAGGAAAATATTCTAGCTTCCTTAAGTAGCAGTTTCGTGGCACACCAGCAAGGTTAGTGTGTTGAAAAACGTATTTTTATATTTGCTCATGTCAGATACATGGTTAGGCAGGGGAGAGGGGTGTGGGTGGCGTAGGAGTTATGTTGTGGCTCGCATGTATAATGTCCTTAACTGGGTGGCGCTAGAGTGCTTGAGAAATTCCTACACATTTGATATTGGGTCAAATCTCTAACCCTGGTAAATCGCAATCGATTTACCAGGGTTAGAGTTTTTTTTCCAAAAAGAGAGTTCTCTTTCCAGAAAAGAGGCAAATGGACCTAATGGTTAAAACCACTATAATCAAAATAAAAATAAAAACTTTACGGAAAAATTTGGCACAATAGACTATCAAGTGCTTTCGGAATGTCATTGCTAAAAGATAAATGGGTCTTGACCGGTTCCTGTTTCCGTATATGGCGCTGAACAACATTTCAATAAAATTGCACTCAAAAATCACCGCGAAACTCATCAAAAATATGAAACAGGAAAGTCATTCGGAAGACTAATAGTCTTCTGTTAAATGTGTCCACCTAGCTAGGATTTTCTCATGTAAAATTGTAATTTTCACTGATTTGAAACAAACACACAAAAAAGTAAAATTTAAACGACATGTAAATCAAAACGAATGTAAACATACAAAGCTTGCAACAAAAATTTTATTGTAAATAAGCTAAAATCAATTTATTCAATTGGAGCTCGATGCTCGTAAATTTTACAATTTCATTCGTGTGATATTACATGTTATTTATTTTACAGCAATATTGGAATAAAAATTCACTGAAATTTTGTTTGTTTTCTGGCTTCACGATCTGCCCCCATCGTACAACTTGAAGCCAACGAAGTGAGACTGTCCAGCGCAGATTCATACGATATGCGTTACGTCAATTGCCTTGGAACGATCCGCTGAACCTGAACCATACGAAGATCGTTGTCCATTATTAGGACTACACACTTTGGAACATCGTAGACCCGCGTCGTAAACTACCTTCGTGTCTAAGCTTCTTATGGCTGAATATGATGTTCCCGATCTTCTATCACACCAACCCGTGTCCTTTGTTCTCGAACACTGCTGCACTCTGAAATGCACAACACTAACTACGCTGCCAACAACCGATATTGGAAATGACCCGTCGCTTCAACGATTACAACGACATCTTCGACTTCGTCATTAGTTCCGCGCATGCCACTTTAGGTCATTTCTTTTTAGTATAGTTCATTAAGACTCAATTATTTAAATACAAATAAAAATGTCGAAATTCGCTCCAAATCTTCTGATTAGGCAGGCGATTTGTAGATGCGCAGAAATGGTTCAACTCCTATTCAACTCAAATTTATAATCATTTTCAATTTAAATGATGATACATTAAAGACTATTTTCAGACAAGTGAGACAACTAATTATTTATCTATTTAAGTATTCAGATTTTTCACAGATCTAATTCTTTTATGAAATTAATACTTTTTATATCATTAGACAGGCTTATTTTTCTAGACAATTCTTCTACTAGATCCTTGAAACTATGGCAAAAAACAGACCAGTAATTTTGTTTGTTGACATGTAAAGGATGTACAAAAACACTACTGATTTCTCTACAAAGCATAAATAAGAACTATAGCTGTATTTACCTAGATTAACCAAATATTATATTTGAGCACACGAAGCTTACAGCTTTCATTTCGGAATTCGTGGATTTTTGGACAATACAAAAGAGATGTTTCAATGAATTAATTTAACAAACTAGCCGGAATTTTATTTACTATAGGACTGTTCACTTATCGAAAGGAAATCCTCTGATTACTGTTATATTGCATTTACGTAAATTTTGTTAAATGAGCTTAAAAAATTGACATCCCTGCGTGAACTTGAACGAGAACCGAAATTCAATTCCTGTCCGCCGCGATGAATGAAATGTTTGGTTCGTTTCCCTCGTCATTCATTCTCCCGACATAGCGCATTCGGGTTCGCATATGTTCGGTTTCAGAAGCAAACTGAATTTTGTTTCTATGCTAGCTTATTGAGCGATAGATTACGCAGCTCACTAATGCTCGAACTGTCTACATAATAACAAATGAATGCTTTGTTGGTGAAGGAATTTATATTTCCTCTGCACTCAAACATTCGATTCTGCATGAAATTCCAGTCAGTTGGAAAGTTAATGAATGACCGAGGCGTTGAATCTGAATGTCAGTTTCGATAAGCCGAAATAGTTAACTGATTTTGAAAGCATTGAATGTAACATTGATGACACCACTAGAATTACTCGAAACTATAAATATGGGTGAGCTAAATAATTTTAGCATCACACTTGCTTCTGATAAATCAAAGAAAACACATCGCACTTGCTTCTCCTGTGCCGAAGAGACTTTCTTTCGGATTTCTATGTTTTTAAATTATTGTAATTTATCCGATTTCTGTGAATCTTTTTCAAAAAAATTTGTCAGCTGCAGTTTTCGTGATGCAAAGATGCTTGCAGTTACACTTTCTAAGTCAATTCAAACATTCATCTCAGTAATTGGTTCGTTTTTAATTAGCTCAAGTTTTTTTACAATCATCATCAAGATTAGAAGAGATGCATTACTTCCTGAAGAAAGCTGTAATGCTTTTTGATTACAGGTTTGTTTTACCAAAATTTAGGAAACAATTTCAATCAACGTTGTTCCACCTAACGTTGAATGTTGTGCGGATAACGAAGACGTAGTGCGTTTTCGAAAATGCTGTTTTATTCAAACCGAATTCAGAGGATCCGAGTGAAATTCCGAAAGCACTCGTTCTGAGTGCATAGAAAAGATAGAAGAGGTGCTCTTGAGGCTTCTTAGATTATGATTCTTTTTTCCTCCTCCGTGATTTCCGATCATCTCTCATTTTAGTACAAAACGAATAAAAAACAGATCGTGAGACTGCTATATACTGAAGACATAAAATCGAAATTATTGGACTAATAGATTCAACCAGTCACAACATTTTAGTCGCAACAATGTTACGAACTCGCATGAACAGAACAAATTCCTCGCATGAAAGTGAAATTAAGTGCCAATGAAAATGATGATGCGTTAAAATGAAGCGAAAGCAAAAACTATCGCCTCAGCTATTTCATTCTCAGTAAATTGAAATATTTTTTGCCTAGTACGGTTGAATGTGATGTCTAGTATTTATACTACGAGTAAAGAGTGCACAGACCTAATACAGTAATTCAAATTAGGTACAATTCAAAAACCTGTCATTTAAATTTAAAATAGAGTTACCAATATCGAGTATTACATCTGAGTTTTGTTTAACGGGACAATCACTTGCGATGATGCGTTCACGTTTAGAGAGTTTTAGTACTCAGTCGTCCATTAAACTTCTACTATTTTTTAAATAATTCATAAGTGAACTCGGCTCAATGCTTTGGCCAATCGAAACAGTGGTTCTGTTATCTGGTTATATCTATTTCCAACAATAAAAATAATAAAATGAGTTTTACTGGTTGTCCAACATATCTCACGCAAGCTCTTAACCATTGCACGTAGATACCTGTTAACGAAGCAGGGAAATATTTTTTTCTCGCCAACTGCGTATATGGGGTCGTTCATATCTATTTCGCTATTGAACATTTCTGTTTCATAATCGTGGTTACGGCCTTTATGTTCGCAAACATGCTTGCTTGTTGCCTTTATGATTGTGAATTTCCCCAATAATTGTGCTGGCTGTTGATTTTGAGATATTGACGCAGCTTTTGCCGTTGTCAATATTCCCTGGTGCCACATATTTGGTGATTGTTTGCGTTCAGCGGTAAATAAATCGTAATGTGACGTTTTTTCACAGAACTGGAACGTACTAGTTTGCCTTTGATATGTGCAAAGAATACTATGTGTAATTGTACTATCGCATTATGTTTTGTACTGCATTTCTCCCATATGTGATATGTATCTGCAAGCAAGCGGTATCCGTCCTTGTAACCGAACATTGATTCTCTCACCGTCCATTTATATGAAGATCTTAATTACAGCATTGTCACACACAACCATTAAAATTTAATGGCTGTAAATCATTCAAAATCAATGATTTCGCCTAATCTAATTAATTGAACGCTATGAGCGCAGAATACCTGAGGTGGTAGAACTCAATAATGGTGGCTATCGTAAGTATAGCCTCCATTTTAACCTTCAGAAAATGTTCCTTATCACAAATACTCGGTCTTATGCGAATCACCACTAATCACAGTATTTGGCCGGTGAACCACTTCTTGCTTCTGCGACTCACTCAGACAGATTACTAGGGCATAGTATAAAAAAAGTAGAAGTTTCCTGTTCTTCAGACAAGGAACACAATATAAAAGCAGCTTTATTTGTCGTTCGCTTCACACCGACTAGGACAGAAGCATGAACCACACTGAATTTCGTTACCATTGATTTTGGTTGTTGGAAACAGCAATCTTCTAAATTTATCTCAAACCAAACGAGCTACAAGCTAATGTCGCTGATAATGTTTTTGAAATTTATTTTCAAAACAGTATGGGGGTGGGCTTTAGCCCCCTAGCCCCCCCCTCTAGCCTCTAGCCTACGTGCCTGATCGATTGAAATAATTTTGACTTTCGATTTTTTTTATTATCCGACATTTTGATTTTAAGATATTTCTAAAAATAACTATATTTAAACATTCGAAATGTAGTCCTGTTCTGTATTGTATTTATGTTTCAATATTTCGTATTTCGCCATTTCGTCGTGTGCTTCTTCTCGAGCTGAATAGAGATGGGCGGATATGGATTTTTTTGTACCCGGACCCGACCCGAACCCGAATATTATTTTTGTAAGCTTACCCGAACCCGACCCGTACCCGGATTTTATAAAAATATAAAACCCGAACCCGACCCGTACCCGGGCCGGTAAAAAAAATCCGAACCCGAACCCGACCCGTACCCGACCCGAACCCGACCCAAACCCGACCCGCATCCAAATTAAAATAAATTAAAAACCGTGTCCGACCCGAACCCGATTTTCAATAAATAAATTTAACCTATTTGATTCGAAAGAGTAGGGAAGCCCGGTGCTAGTTGTCGGAATTTTCATTTTTTATCTCTTTTATTTAAGTAGATTGTGCATTATTGAAAAATATTATCATTCACGTAATAGAATAAAACTCACCGGAAATAACACAAATTCCACAACATTAAGGAAATTCGTTTATTACGCTTGAAAACTGTCACCCATGATTTTTACAAAATAAAATGAATTGCAACATATGAGGGATTCCATGAGAAACCGGCCGACCGCAAAATATGACCATCGTCGATTCGAACGAAACTTTGCAGGTGTGTTCGCTGTATGAATCTCCATGATATTCTCTGGCAATTGGAATATTTTGATACAAGAGTAATTTTTCAAAAGGGCGTAAACGTTTCTACGTGAGTGAATTTCAAAATTTTCAAACCATAGGGTCTGTTGATTAAACTATATAGCTGAATCATATGTTGGTTGTTTTCATGTAACTTTAAAATGTTTCACAATATCGCCTTGATGTCAAAGAGAAAGATGCAGGAAAGTTTACAGGCCTTTTGGAAAACCTATTATTGTTGATGGAGAAACGCGACTAACTTATGAAAAGATCGTAATAAAAAAAATAATTGTGTTGTTAAAACAAAAGTTAAAATACCTCGAGAACCACTACATTTTAGAAAATTTTTGTTAAGAGCATTTCGATTTAAAATGGCGTTTAGAATCATATTCAAAAAGAAAATTGTATTTTTGACTGCAAATAGTAAGAATTATAAAAAAATGTCAAAAGTTGTTGTTAGGAAAACTTTTTTATTGAAAGCTTCTCCAGGATCCAAATACACTAAAAAAGTTGCTTTTACGTCTTTAAAACGATAAACATTAAATTTTTGACATTTTTTGATGGGGTAACGCGAATAACTAAAAAGAGCATAATTACACGAATTAATTGTTTTTGAAGGAGCAAAATTTCAAATATCTCGAAAACTATCGCATTTTGGAAGATTTTTGTTAAATGCATTTTGATTTTAAATGGTGCTTAGAATTATATTCTGTAATAGAATTACAATTTTGTATGTCTATTAGTATGAAATTTAAAAACATGTACGAAGTTATTGTTAGGAAAACTTTTTTACCGATTTTTTCTCCATCATGCAATCACATTCAAAATGTTTCTTTTCTCCTTAGGTTTTTGATAACAAAATATAAAAAATTTAAAAAAATAGATTTTTTCGCAATTTAAATTTTTATCTTTTTTTTTTTTTTGAAAAATGACAACATTTTTTTCAGTGTATATTTTTTTCAGACAGAAGTATTCATTCCCTGTAACTCGTTCTCAGATAGTTTTGCTGTATAAAATACAGTAATCGAACAGAAAAATTTTGAAATTTATACACGTAGAAACGTTTACACCCTTTTGAAAAGTTGCTCTTGAGTCAAAATAATCTTATTTCCTGTGGAAAATATTTAGTTTTGCATGACGGTGAAACGTGTAAAGTTTCATTAGAATCTAAGATGCTCGGTCACGATTTTAAAGATTTTCGGACGGATCTTCGTGGCATTCCTCATATGAAAACATATTTTACATAATTTGTGGTAAAAAACGAGAGATGTCTAATAGAAACGAAGCCAAAGGAACTCTGCCAACTTATACCTTCCGCAAACAGGCCCGGGCTCTTCTATTACACTAGTTTACCAATTTTCTGGTAATTGCAGTAAGCTAAGAAAAAAGGCATTTTGGGTCGCTGAACCATTTTCTTTTTCGTAGAATCGCTTTTGAGCTTTTTGAAAAACGTGTTTTTGGAACTTTTTGTAGTCTTAGAAATAAAACTTTCAATCAACATAATCGACCACCATTCGAAAGGTTTTGATGTGCCAATAACAAAAATGTATAACATGTTCGGATAAAATATCAACAACTTAAGGGGTTAAGAGCGACCAAAGTCAAAAAAAAGTAATTTATTGTAAATTATTCATTTTTAGTAACAATTCAGAAAAAGTCTTTTGAAATCTTATGTGACAGAGAAACTCTTTACATAAATTTAAAGCCTAAGAGTAGCCTTTATATAAAATATTTCAGCCATTAATTCTCGGAATCATTTCACATTCAATGATGTATTGATGACATGTTTTGGTCGACAAAGGTATTCGAAGGGTTGGGCGAAACGAACCTCAGATATTATCAGGGATGCTGAAAACGCCCCGCCAGCAAGGAAAAGATTCGCAGTCCGCACTGGTTAATTGCGTGCGCAGGATTCGATGAGCATGTGTTGAGAATGATTTTTCTTTCATTATCTTTTTTTACAAATATATTGAAAACATCCACGACTTTGTTAAACTTTGTTGTTCTAAAACTCGCATCATTGTATCTAGTACAACACCCTTAAAATCTACAGCAAAATCACGTTTGAGCATCAGCGGCTGCTCATTTTGGGAGCTATTCACGTGAATACCAGAAGGTTGAGCTTGTGCGTCGAGCCAATAGACCAGCGGTTTTCAATCTTTTTCGTACCACGAACCCCTTATAAATCACCCTGGGTCGCTGCGGACCCCCGCGGATAAACATCGATTTTGTATGCTATCAATATGTTGTTTTCAGTTTTTTAGGAGAAATACTTGAAATTTCAATCTGCACTCGGAGAATATATTTTTCTTCGCGGACTCACTAGCAACGACTTCACGGACCCCTAGGGGTCCGCGGACCGCAGGTTGAGAATCACTGCAATAGACGATTTGAAAAAGGTTTTTTCAACATAGTTTCTGAACGTTGCCGAAGCAGGCTTTTTGTGACGTTGTGTATGGCTTTCCGGAATATTCAATACAACACATACGCAAACGTTCAAGTGGAAAAGCTTATTTTCGACCGAAAGTGTGATTGGGTGAAAATTACATAGTTCCTATGTTTACTTAGTGTCTCATAACATCCGTGATGTGAGGACATTTTTTCCAATACTACCTTTCCGTAAAATCGGGGTATATTTGAGCTTATATGAGACCTCTTTTAGTAAATGTGCGATGAGATTAATTCTCCCAAAAATCTAAATAAACATCAATTTTATTCCAAACATTTAGCGAGTTATCCTGCAATCGAGAAAGGTACAATTTCTCAGCATATTTTGGATCAATTGGCATAATCTCGTGTAAGCATATACATGTGAACATTGCTTCTTAAATGAACTTTTGTAGTAACTCTAAACATTTTTGCCAATAAAATCATAAAAAATCTACAATTTTTTATGTTTGGTGGTTAATTTAGACTATTTTCCTTGAACAGATCGATAGAAGTCATACACTACATATCTTTCCCATGTACTTGTTTTTCTTTTTGAATAGTGGAATGAAGGAAATTTACAACATTAATACTTCAAAAATGCTCGAGAAACTTCACAAAAAGCGATAAATGTTTCCCTGTTTTATTGAACAGTAAAATTTTTCAAACGAAATATTCTACATGATGAACTTCCAGTTCAAAATCTCCCGGATAATCCCGTTCACTCGATACACGCTCCTGGAAAATTATGTTTGTTTTAATATTTTTCTACGGGGATAAGTTATCATTTTTTGATTTTGATGGAAAATGTCATCCAAACATTCAAGAACGGGTAAGTACACAATTTTTCGAAAAAACCCGACCCGACCCGTCCCCGGAATAATTATTTTTTAATGTACCCGACCCGACCCGTACCCGGTGATAACAAAACCCGAACCCACCCTGGTTCCTACGGGTACGGGTTCGGGTCGGGTATCGGGTCAAAATACCCGTACCCGCCCATCTCTAGAGCTGAAGTAAACAACTGCGGAATACTAAATTTAGATATCAATGCCAACGACTTTTTACCGTAATATGATATTAATGAGCACTACATAAGAGGTAAAATACAAAAATAACACAGATATGTTCAACAAATAATTATTTGATAATAAATCGAGTTATCATAATACCTGAATAATAATTAAACATTTTTCAACCTTCCAGTAACAAAATTCACTCTATGGAAGTATCCAATAAGGTATTGATTTGGTATTTGTAAAAATCACTGGAATACATAAATAATACTAAAATATTATTCCTCATTGAGGTATTAAGCAGGAATTGAAAAATATTTCTTCAATACCTGCTTAATACCTCAATGAGTTATAATAATCATTTAATAGTTTGGTATGAATACCACAAAATAGTATGCTCGGGTTATTGCCCAGTTATTTTCTCCTGGTCGGGTTTGCTTCACCGTATGGATTGAGGTAAATAGTATAAAATCACTGCCCAAACATATGACTATCATTATATATCGCACTATGGTGATTGACTAAATGATTACACCTCGTTCGAATTTCATAACTTCTTCCAGTTTCGAACGTAACCAGATAAGAAAAAATTGACCTTCACCGGTTTCAATTTCCTTTTGGGCTCGTCTTTATTTCGGAAATTACATCATCACCCTGCTTGCAAAAAGTATGCAAACCCGCAGTGTAATATCAGAAGCACCGAAAAAAAAAACAAAGACTCATAAAACAAAACAAAAACCTTCCACGGCTAGATATTATGCGTGAAGGCACCTACGATCTGCGGACGGGTAAGGGGAGGCTCGCATTACACGTTTCAATCACCAATTCCTAGTGCGCATTCGTTGCGGGTGTTATCAGCTGCTAGGACGGTCGATCGGTCGATCGGCGAGCCGCAATTCGGCCCCCTTTTTGGTAATAACGCACTTTTTTTTATGTAACTGAACATACGCAAGTAGAAACTATACCACCTAGGTACACTGGTTTCGATTTGGGATGGGCAAAGAATGGGGATCAGAGAGCGCCGCTCGCTAGCACTGTTTTGCGAAAATGGTTTAGTTTTGGTGTTTACCGTTGGTCGAACTGTCCTCGGTGCGAACGGTAGAAGGTATTATTTATCGGTGGGTTTTGTTTTGGGGTGTGCACGTGCCCGGCTACCGCGATTGCTTCTTTGACTCTTGCGTTGGTATAGTGAAAAATAGCAATATTGACACACTAAACGTGATTAGTTTACAAGTTATTAAATTCGTCGGTTTCATGCGATAATGGTACTACCTTGGTTGGACCATGATTAACAAAACTGATAAAAACATGTAGTTTCTAGATCGTGTTATTGTGTTAGATTGGTGACAATTGCCTTGATACGATTTCATGAAGTGGAACATTGACAATATAATTAACATGTACAAGGATGCATATTTTTGCATCAGAAGATATGTATAGTTCAGAAACCTATGTGTGAAAGTAGATAAGTTGACATTGATTGTTTTAATCTGAGGAATTTTTTTGCAAAATAGATTCCGAAGTTCGGCACTAAGAAGCATCTCTTGAATGATGAATAAAGTAGAGTGGGGTCAAGTAGGTCAGTATTTTGTTTTTGGGAGCTCGTGCGATGGTATTTTTGCACTGATTTTCACAAACAAGCACTTGTTAGAAAAATTATACATCTGCCAACGTTTTGGAAATAATGATTTTATGCATGGCTAAATACTTCTTAATCTTAATCCAATAAGGCGAAAATATTTTCTTCGATCTTTTAAAATGTAGAGGTACGATGAGTCACTATATTCGAGGTTATATAAAACAATGTATACACCTAGAAAATCAGCGGTTCAATTTTTGTTTGGAACGTATGATTACTGCACAGTATTTAAAAAATAATAACTCAAATAATTAATGCACTTCAATAGCGTCATTCAGGTAAGAAAATGAGGAAGTGGCAAATGATATGAAAAATCATGAAACCGCGGAAAGAAATGTTGAAAAAAAAACATATTTTTTCAGCAGCTGCGTCTGGTTTTGTACTTGCAAATGACTTCTTCGGTGTCCTTGTCATCGCCAGAGTGTGAAATTGAAGTTGTGAATTCCGAGGTTGCTTAGCTGCGCGACGATCCCGTTTGCGCTTCGGGCATTTTTTTGGATTCCTTTTCATTTTCTTTTTTGATCATGTTTTTTCGACTATCTACTTCAACAATGCTTTAAATTATTATATTGTTAACTCACGTGAAATATCTGATGCGCTTTCATTAATGACGAGCACTTTCCTTTGACACGAGCACGTTATGTTTCGAACGAAACCTTGAATTGTTTAGAGGCTGATCGAATACTGGCGCCATTGCCTTGTGCGCAGCCAGACCCGATGAAAGGGAGGGTCACCCAGCGCAATTGCCCTGGGGCCTGGGACGAATTTGGGGGCCCGTGTTTTTATCCGGAAGATGGTTTAACACTTCCGGTATTCATTGAAGAACTATAAAAATAGCAATAGTAATTTGTTTGTAATCATTCGCCTTATTAAATTGTTATATGATGAAGGCTTAAAAAATGAAAACTTTATTTGATAGTTGACATTTGTTAAAACAAACGAGTTGTCTACTTTGTGTACAAGTTAAAAAAACGAGTTTTATTGCTTGAATCGACGGAATACACTACAAAATCATAAGAAGCCCATTCAAAGTATTTTCGAAAACAGCAATACAGCGTCAAACAGGAATGCGAGCGCACGAACAAGCGCATCCGTTCTCTTCGCGTTCGCTTCTTTGCTGGTGGTGCCGGTTGTTGGCTTGGAGACACTGGGCGTGATTGTTGTTGAGTGAATATTTGTTCCTGTTAGATATTGGTTTTTTAGCCCTTTGTGGTTTGACATAAGATAGCGATGTGCTGTTGACGGTTATAGACGAATTTCGCGCCAACTCGAACAAATGTTAGCAGCACCCTCTCAGATTTTAATGAAATTTTCCGTACATGAGAACTTTGTCACAAAAAGCCACTTTGCATACTTTGTTTTTCCAAAAATGATTTAGACTGTCTTTTGAAAAGGGCCAAACATTTTTTACCAATTTTTTCAAATGGTTATAGTCTAAAAATGACAAATCCTACAAAAAAATGTTGTAGAAGTGATTTTCACAAAATTAGTAAATTTTTTGAATAAAAATATTGAAAAAATTCTTCATTGACTCCTATACTGAAAAAAATCGATTTTAAAAATTTAAAGTCGATTTACAAAAAAAACATTTTTGATTTGGATGAAATTTTGTTCCAAGGTAATTATGTTCCCTACCTACCGTCAAAAATTCAAGTTGGGCACTTTCAAGGAAAAAAAGCTATTTGAAAAAAACTTTTCCTTGCTTAAACTGAACTTTTTTTACAGTGTATTTTTATCGAAAACTAAACCAATGAAAGTCATAATCATCTCAGAATCCATTTTCCCAGCTGCTAGTTGCCTGATACATGCAGAAGTATCAGTAACGAATTTGGTATATATTCATAACAAACTTGAATGAAGACTGTAAGACTGGAAGACATTTGTTCCTCACAAAACTGATAAATTTTATGAAACAATTGACAAACTTTTCTAAAATTTATTTTATGTCTGATGGAGCAAAAATAAGCAAAACTTCGCAAGCTTGTGTAGATTCCAGTCAAAGTATGAGTTAAGTGCAGAATGGCATTTTGTTGCAGCATCCCATGGAAAAGGACCCTGTGATGCCATTGGTGGCACTCTCAAGCGAATGGCAAAAAGAGCCAGTCTGGCTCGCGACTAGGGACCATCCATAAATGACGTAGCATAATATGGGAGAGGGGTGAGTTTTGTATTTTGTGATAATGTGTGTCGACAGGGGGTAGGGGGTCAGGTCATGCTACGTAGCTTTTTTAAAGGGAATAGGTGTTGACCTGATGGCATGACAACCTTACCCGTTTCATCTAACTACCATTGTTTTTTTATTGTTTTTTAATTTTTTTACGTTGACAAGGAAGGGGAGGGGGGTAGGGTTACCGTCAAGCTACGTAATTACCAGGGCGGGTATTTAGAGGTTTGTGCCGAATTGCTACAATGGGGGAGAGGGGTGTTAAAAATCACTCAAAAAATGCTACGTTATTTATGGATGATCCCCTATGGAAATACCATAACAAGTCCCCGAGAGTTGTATAACTGGGCAGTTGAGCAAACTGATAAAAATATCACAAAATTAATTTTCTGCTACATATTCACTGAACAGTACAACAAAATGTCAGAAGAACTCTAAGAGCTGTATAATAACGCCAAAACAAAATCTGGAACACAAAAATTCCACAGTTTTGTGCCTATTCCTAGGGGCAAAGTAGAGACGAAAAGGTATTTTAATTCAGAAGATGAACCAAAAATCTTTTCCTTGTATAAAAATAATACAAAATAGCATGCATGAAGATAGCTTTAAGACAAATGTAATATACAAAAATAAATAAATAATTATGTAAAATTCAATACATAATGTTGCGGTGGTTATTTCTTTCTCTGATTCTTCCTCAGCACTAAACAAGAAAATAAAAAAGTAATAATGGAATATTTGTTTAACGACATAAACTCTTTTCAATGGGATTCTTGATTAAGGGGTTACATACCTTTGAATAATAAAAATGTCAAGAAAGTTTGAATTTACGTAAAGGAATAGAGTAATGATTTCATTACATCAAACTTATAATATTTTGGTAGCAAATTTTTCAGTTAAATAAACAAGCACAAATTGATAATTGGCGGAGTTATGGCTTTTTCCCCGAAACGCTTTTTTATTTAAGAGATTTGCGATGATCACGATTGGAGACCAATACATCATCTAAAATCACAAAACTCAAAAAAATCCACTAGTATACCAGTATTCCTCGTACCTTAATGATTAGTTGAATAAATATTATTTTTTTTCTGGATTCGAGAACGTTTTTAGTAAAAAATCTCTGTTTTAAACTCTAAAAATTGTATTAAAAAATTCTTATCTTATGTTATGGATTAAAAATTTATGAATAAAAAGGAATTGTTAAAGTACGAGAAAAATTAATTACGATCAATTGAAAAAAAAAATTAAGAAAATCGATTGCGTAGTTTTCCGGCAATCGAGATCACGGAAAACCCATTTTTAGTAAAACGACATTTCGAGATAATCGAGTTTAAAATTTCAAATTACCACTGCTCTTGGTAGACGAAGCGCGTTTGGAAACGCTGTAACTTTTGATCTATTTCTCGGATCTTTATAAAAATCTGGGAAAACATTTTCAAGGAGTCGTACTTACAGATAAAGTAATAAAAAACTTTCGTTTTCATGAAAAATTAAAAAGTAGTTTACCCCTTTATTAAAATATGCTTAGTTGCTAAATTAGACAATATCATCTCACAAACTGAGTTTTGTTGGATTTTGAAATGATTATGACTTTCATTGGTTTAGTTTTCGATAAAAATACACTGAAGAAAAAAATCAGTTTAAAAAAGGAAAAGTTTTTTTCAAATAACTTTTTTTTCTTTGAAAGTGCCCAACTTGAATTTTTGACGGTAGGTAGAGAACATAATTATCTATCTTGAAACATATTTTAATCCAATCAAACATGGGTTTTTTTAAATCGACTTTAAATTTTCAAAATCGATTTTTTTCAGTGCAGGAGTCAATGAAGAATTTTTTCAATATTTTTATTCGAAAATTTGACTAATTTTGTGAAAATCACTCCTACAACATTTTTTGTAGGATTTGTCATTTTTAGACTATAGCCATTTGAAAAAAATTGGTAAAAATGTTTGGCCTTTTTCAAAAGACGGTCTAAATCATTTTTGGGAAAACAAAATATGCAAAGTGGCTTTTTGTGACAAAGTCTTCATGTTTCATTAGAATCTGAGAGGGTGCTGCCAACTCTGAATACGATTTGGCGCGAAATTCGTCTATAGTAGGTGGGCTTTTCTTAGCTGCTTCTACACAAAGTTTTCCGTGGTGCAGTGTCTTTTTGCAGAATTTGCGCATAGGAATCTACCACGGGCGCATAACCAGTGCTGTCTGACGAAACGTCTCATTTTCGTATGATCCGCATAAAACGGTTACGTATGAAGGAGTTGGTTTGTACTGAAGCATTCTCACAACAAGAACAACGTTGGGGACATCCGGGAAAATGCAGCAGTTTCAGTTGTTATGGAAGCCACTTCTCCGTATCTTGACATAAATTTGTTAATTTCGATATCAGGGGTGTGCGAAAATAATTCATTTAAGCGCATCTCTCTAGAGCCCTTTTCTATATATACTGAGGTGATGTTGTTAACGTGGAAGCTTTTGTGCTGCTCGTTGTTCCGCGAAACAAACGACTGTACTTCTTAATGTTTGGTACAGTGCATTTGCAGGACGTTAACTTCTTCCAGATTGATCACAATCTGCACGTTTAGTAATTGTTTCACTTCACTGCTGATTTTAACAGGACATTCCCAAAAATCAATAACAACACAAGTCGTCTGCAGTGGCTTTGCGGTGTATCTGTAGCAGAACGATTTTTAGTTTCTACTCTGAGCGGGATGAGAAGGTAGACTGACCTTAATTAACCGGTGATTAAAAGGATCATTTTTGCATTTTTGTATTTTTATAGCACGTTCAAAGAATTCTTTCTCTAAAAATGCATTGTGTTGAGATAGAATGGTGATTTTGGGCTTCGCCAAAGATGCCTGCGATGTCTATAAGAACCCTTCTTTTATAATAAGCGAAATAAAGAAATCAAATCGGTTCAGTTAATCCAACAGCACCAGTACTCAGTTTGCAACCACTGTACTCGCAGTTTAATTTGCCTATGATTACTCCGTTTTATGTCTATATTGTTGCCAGGTCCTAAATACTCTCACAGCATATCAAAACCGATTCCGAAGTTAGACATATCACATTATTTATTAATAAAATCTGCATAAAATCTACGATTAGAAGAGGTTTTTTTGGATTCAATATGATAAACTTATGTAAATTAAAAATCATTTTGATTTTTTTTAATTTTTAACGAGAATTTCGAGCTGCATTTGCTACCTTCTCATGTTGCTTACAACAAAAGTTAAAAAACTGCTCCACCGCTACCAGTAAATAAATCAATCCGTGTGTCGCTTTGTCTGCCTAGTAGAAGCAAAATATCGTGTTCCAACCCACTATGTCGAAAAAAATGAGTGACGATTACAAGCAGTGGTGATCTATTGTGTTCAAACTGTATTCCTGTTTACTTTACGAGAACTTTCATAAGATCAATTGTTAAAAGTACAAAAGGAGCTAAAGATGGCCAATGTTTATACCCTACAATTACACCATATTATAAATAGCGTATAAATAGCGTCCAGACCCTAAATCTAGCAGAGGCGTTTGTTTAGCGAAACGAAATATATCCGCTCACTGTTAAAATTAAAATTCTAAATCCCTCCGGGAGTTGGAAGTATTATTCCTGCTATTGTAGCACCTGCAGATCAATCAGCATCCTTCCGGGGTGCAGAATGCTCTGTTTTAATTCTGCTGTGTCCTTAACCCTAACCTTACCACTTCCCGAATCCTTCCCGTCAGGGAAATGATGAAAAGATGATTGATGGCAAGACACAAATCTCCGATCAACACGGGGAACGTTCCATTTGAGCCAGACGCTACTGATTCCTTAGTATCCGCAAATTGAAAAACTCGTAACTATGGCAATTTTATCTGATTTGGATACCACGGAATAAGAAGCTGTCGAAATTCACTTGTCTGGCACACTATCTGTGGATGTGGCGGTATGAGTCAACCGGAGACTAATAGAAATCACAGACTCACGAATTTCCCATGGCTGAATAGGTACTAACTCATGCTGAACTAGAAGGCTTAGGTTTAAAAGGACCCGGCAGTAATACAAGCCTTGGGGTCCGACGCGGCTCTCGACGGCCCTGTACGCAGCTCACCTGGTTGGTTCGATTCCCAACTCCGCACATAGGATTTGAAATTTTTATAAAGAGATTTGTCTAACCTGGAAAAATAGCCGAATGACCTTAAGGTTAAACCTGCTCCGGAATGTCCGTTCGTGGGTCAAATCACCAAATGGTTCCAAAACCACGAGATACAGCCTACTGATGCAATTTCAAGAATTTTGATACCCATATTGCTAGTATTCCATTGAAATTCACAAATAGTATCTCAGCACTGGAACATGCTTCCGGAAATCCGGATTCCCGGGAACCGAATGAAGTAGGCCGATTAATTTTTACCAAGTCTAAAAGTGAATGAGTTCCTGAATCCAAAACACCCAAAAGTATCAAAATCGGTTGGAAATTACCTTAATTATTGGCATTTCCAGTGGCGTAGCCAGAAATTCAGTTTGCTGGGGGTTTTGATAAAAATCGGTGATTTTTCGAAAATGCTAGAATATGATGTAACTTAAATAAAATGAACTATAAACAAGACGAATCAATATATAGAGGGACGGAAATAGCGTTGTTGCCTTATGCGCAGCTCACCTCAGTTCGATTTCCAGGATTTTTTCTAACCTGAAAAAGAGACGACTGCCCCTAGGGCTAAAACCTCTACAATCAAAATAAAAAAGAATCAACATCTTTCAAATCTGAATTCCGAAACCATCATCTTCGAAGGTTCAAAAACTTTGAGGATGTTTTCTAGCATAAAACATCCCGTATTCTGATATAATAATTTTAGTGATAAATTCTCTTAGAAGTCATCATGGAAAACTAGTAAGAGACTTCGTGTCTTCAGCAAAGTTATTGAGACTGTCATTTAAAACAATTTTGTTAAAGATATGCAGTAGATCGAGCTATAAATCACTATTTACGAATTTTCCTTAAACTAAATATTCTTAAAAACAACTTCTCATTTAAAGTTTCAGAAACTAATTTTATTGTTTATAAACAACAGAAGAGATTTACCGTATAAAGTAATATCAGAATAACTCATTTCAAAGGTTTTACTTCACAAATAGTCTAATATAATTCGGTAATCTAGAAACATGGAGTATTGATGTCTTCAATAAAGTTGTTTATAATAGCCCTTTTGAATACTTTACTGAAGTGTCGAATCAAATTCGTTTGAAGAGTAAATTCTCCAAAACTATTTACTTCTAGGAGGATCGTTTTTTATCAGAAGAGGTGTTGTTTTAAGTTGTTTTTTTCGAAGATACTAACCTCCAAAGCTGACGGCTTCGAAATTGACTATACCTGTTTTCTAGAGCATATCTTTCATCTCTTCATATCATTGGTAATTTCCTTTTGATTTCGTAAAATGTTATTTTCGTTATCAATCATATTAAATTTTCATCTCAACTCTACGCATTCTAATTTTTTTTTTCAGAAAATTTTGAAATTTAGGCTAGTTTATAAGCATTCAACCCTTTCCAACTTCGCTACTCATTCGAAAAATTATTCTTCAAAAGTGAGCTCAACATGGTAGGAAATTTGACGGCTATGATTAGTTTCAGAACGCCTAATTCAGTTTTTATTGGAGTCTTTTCATGCACGTATTTTATATGATATTGATATGATTTGACAACAATGGGATCTCTACCACGAGATCAGTTACAAGATCCCATTCCTCTAATTTTCCAAGAGTCCTAGTGATGCTCAAAACATTCAATACATTGAGAATTGATCAAATAATTATTATTGTGAAATTTAATAGAATTGGTCAGCATCAATAAGCTTTTTCTTCAATCTAAGGAATTTTGGTTTGGAGAGGGTTTTAACCCCCAAAGTCCCCCCCCCCCTTGGCTACGCCACTGGTCATTTCAGTTTTGCAGGTACCCGGGCCACCCGCCAGTCGGCCTGTTAGGAGGCCCTCCTCACTCCCCCCTTACTAGATCAACAATATTATTAATCTAAAAGCATGACTTAGTGAAGTACTAAGATGTCACAAAGTTTCAATTTCCAGCCACGGATAAAACATGGGAATTTCATTATTTAAAACCGAGAAAGGTACCCGGGTACCGCGTCGGACACATAACGGTTAATGAGTGCAACAACTTTACTGAAGTCACCAAAACCAAATTTTATGCTATCGTCGTAAAATAATTCAAGAATTGAATTTACGTATTTTGACCACTGTGTACTGTGGTGAATGACCACTTAGCGGGGTCTTAAGCTGCATGATAATACGGTTTTGTCAACCATAATAAACCATTTCAGCATACAACAAACATTAGATAAAAGTGGTTTCTCTGGGCACTGACCGGGCCTTCCCATATCTTCCAATACATTTACTTACCATAAATATTACAGGTTTCCTACGCATATCTAATTCGTTTAGTCTAGCCGAAAAGAGAATTCAATTATCTTTTTTTATTTCACTAGTGTATTCCCGTTGTCACAGTTTCTTCCGAGCTTTATGGAGAAATTTGGCAAAACAAGCCTCCTCTCATGTAAAAGAAGTTTTTCGGCCTAAACCTTCTGTTGGACTATTCAATTTGACCCTTCCATTGGCCTAACGCTACGTCAACAACAATCTAAAATCCTATCGTCGGCGTCATCACATTTGCATACTTGAACGTACGCTGAAACTTGACAAATATCTCGCAATTCAGAAATCCGGTATGGACAAATTATCGACTAGGATAAAAATAGGTTATCATTATGTGGGTTAAAGTCGCGAATCAAACACCGATCTTTGTTCGCCTCGCACCGTCTCTAACAGATGGTCATGGGTGCAGACAACAACACACGCTTTGTGCCACGAGCTCATGGCACGCGTTTCCTGGCGTAGGTCATCTAGATACAAAATTGAGAAATTACATCCTGTGCGCTGGACCCCGAGAGCCATGCCTCATATTGCTTTTTGGGATTGACGTATGGTTCGCTTCGGACTAAGTAATGGAAAGCTTTCTCCCTGAACAAGAAAAAAGCTGAACGTTTTAGCATCTATATTTACATATAGCGCGGTGAGAATCTTTCACATTGACGACATGCTTATGAGGCCAATTTTTGATAATGTAGTGTTAGGTAGTTGTTCAATGCTCCATTGTAAAAATACGTCATCCCCCTTTTGAACTACAACAATAGTTGAACGAACCACGTTTCCCTTTCATCGCCCTATAATTTTCTTTCACTGGGTGGTTTGTGATCTCTTTTCGAAAACCAATTCCCTTCTCCAGCCACAGTGCGGACCGATTTAATGACTTAATTAATGAGCAGACAAGGAGATAATTGTTTACCTTGGTTGGTTCACACCATGTAATTTGGGAGGATATTGGAATATGCAGCCGATGATGTACACTGGTAGTAGATGAAAGCGTACGGCCGCATCAACAGACACCCACAATTTCTGGAGTAACAGCTGCGTTGGTTGGACTAGCTCCCGTAGCCTGTTCGGCAGTCATCAGCCTTGATGGACAATCGAAAGGGCGAAAGTTGATAGCGATATGATCGATAGGCGTGATACGGTCACGAAGTTTAGCTTGGCGCATTAGACTTAGCGTCGGTCATTTCTGAACCCATGGCTGCGCATTATGGTGGTAGTTATTTTTGCGATGTTGAAATTTTATCCAGGAAAAAAGGATCCTATTTTACGTATATGGTATATGATTCGCTCAAACTGTGAAAACTTTTTCCGAGACCCGGAGGGCAGAGTCTCATATACCAATCAACTCAGCTCGACAAATTTGGACAATGTATCTATTTGTGTGTCTGTATGTACGTTCAATAATGGCATGTAAATATCTCAGCAATGGCTGAACCGATCTTAACAAAACTAGTTTCAAACGAATGGTTTAACAGTTGTGGAAGGGAGGGTAAAGGGGTACAGCATTTTTTTCAAAATTAAGGGGAAGCGAATTGATCAAAAATTTTGTACATTATAATGTATCATTTCAGATCGTGATTGGTTCCCGCTAATTTCATGCATTGTGCCGCAAATCTTGAACAGAAAGAATTGTGATTTGGCCAATTGGCATAAAAATTCCCCACCGGTGAACATTTTCTTTTGCAAACGAATTAGCCCTTATCAGCGCTATCAAACCACTAAAAAGAATTAAATTTGAAAATCTTTTACCTCGCCACCTATTATTTTTATTTTAGATGGGTGGAAAGAAGCATTCATATGGAAAAAAAACCTTTCCTTCACCTCTGTTCATTACTGTTTTGATTCGCGTTGTACTGAAGGAGTGCTGGATAGGGTGGTGGTGAGGAGAGATTTAAGGAGATTTTAAAGGGAGGGGAATGAGCAGTAGAGGGGGAGGGGGGTAACCCCTCTCCGTATACCCTCAACTACGCCCCTGTTAAAATCCAGAAACCTTATGCTAGTCAAAAAAAATTGGATTAGGTTGACGGTTTTCAGAGTAACTGCATTACCTTTCTAAATGAGAAAGCCAAAAAATGTGCCAATATCCAAAAAAAAATGATTTTTTGTCAATTTTTTTTTCGAGTTTGCATAAAATCTCGACGTTTCATGCACCTTAAAAACATTTGGCATCAAAAATAAAAAATCTATTTTTAATTTTTCCTATAATTTATATGGGCAATTTGTGTGGCCGCGCTCTTAAACCCGTTATTCCGGAACCAGAATTCCGATCGATACAAAATTCAATAGCAGCCGATGGGAAGGTTGTACCTAGGGATGCGAACGGTACCGGTAAACTACATTTTTTCCGGTACATTTACATTTGCACAAGCCGTACAGCCCGCTACAGCGACGCATCACTACTGCTCTTGCCAGAACGGTAGCCAAACCGAGTACACTTTTCCGTACAGCAATAAAATACATTTTTGTTTTGCTGCTGTACTCCGACTGCTCGGTGAGAGTGTGGCATAGTAAAGTTTGTTCTCTCGCTTTGTACACTTTTCTCTGCATAGTCAAAGAGAGCGGCCCGCACACGGAAGCGTTGATACCGGTCGAGGCGCAAATGAACCACATTTATTGTTGTTGTTTGTGATTAAAAATATCAAAAAGATTAAAATATTAAAATGTGTAAAATCAGGAAAGAGAAGCTATACCGCCATATGGTGGCTGTACTGGGGACACTATTTTTGTCATGTTACTACTTTGCTTACAGGCTGCCGTACAGCGCTGGGCGTCCTGTATTAGTGAACGACAGCAACGTCCTATGAGAAAGGAGAATGTAGGCAGAAAAATTACAACCGTAGAAAAGCTAGGCATTTTGCATCCTTGGTTGCACTTTTCATTTTAGACTAAGTTTGGCAAATCGGTCCAGCCATCTCTGAGAAAAATGAGAGACATTTTTTGACACATACTCATATATATACACACACACACAGACATTTTCCAATCTCGAAGAACTGAGTCGAATGGGATATGACACTCGGCCCTCCGGGTCGAGATTAGGTTGACGGTTTTCAGAGTGATTGCACAACCTTTCTACAGGAGAAAGGCAAAACGATTTTAAAACGCCCGACCGTAGCACGTTTGTGATTTGTTTGCACTAATTTCATGCACCAAGTCGCAAATCTTGAACAGAAAGTAATGTGATTTTAATCAGTTAAATTAGCCCTTATGAGCATTATCAAACTATCAGCCAAGAAAAAAATTAAACATCTGTTTCTTCACCAACTATTGTTTTTATTTCCGATTGGTCAAAATTAGCGTAGAGGAGACCGGGGCTAGTTGGCGGTGTTTCCAGTTTTTATTTTTACCGCGTTGATTTAGGTAGATCTTGCAAAATAGAACACGTTGAGTAAAGGGCATTTGTTGCATGGTCTTTGATTTTATAGACAAAAATGTGTGACACGGAAAACCAGCCTACTTACCCTAGCTCCGGAGTAAGCAGCCGGAATGTATGCGTCGTTAATAGTACGTCAGAAAATAAGCAATCAAATGACAATTTAATTACTTCAGGGGTCCTAATGAAACGTACAAAATGTCTTTTCAATAAAACTGTACTTTAACCGATATTTGCTGTTATATTTCAGTTTTATTTTAACTTCAACGCGTACTCCATATTCTAAAGCAAATTTTCAAAATTCTTCAGACGATTAGCCGAAATGTCCCCTGAATTGACGAGATACACGAGAAAAGGATCCTCTTACTTTGAAGGGAATTCCAGAAATAATTTTTTTTACACTGCAAATGCCAACTTGCCCGCGTGTGTCGCCGCCAACTTACACCAACCGCATATTTTATAACAAAATATTTAACAAACAACTTTTGTTTGCAGATAGGTGTGATATCTACAATGGATAGTGAAAGCTCTTTCCACGTGTTATCAAAAAAATATAATCATTCGGAGAATAGATTGAATATCACTTT
Source organism: Topomyia yanbarensis (assembly GCF_030247195.1). Lineage (NCBI taxonomy): Eukaryota > Metazoa > Arthropoda > Insecta > Diptera > Culicidae > Topomyia > Topomyia yanbarensis. The sequence continues at coordinate 346,349,949 of NC_080672.1, read as the reverse complement.
AAATAACACAACATGTTTAAAATTAAGAAAATTTTCCTAGTATATCGCCCACAACTTCCACAAAACAAAATTTTTTGCAAGAAAAACACATCGGATAATGTGTTTCACAATACTTTCATATACAGCGATAGGCAGTGCTTTATGTTCAATAGAAACGGAGAACAAGAGATTCCGCTAACTTACCCCAACCGCCAACTCTTATGCATAACGAAAAAACGCAATTATAAATCATTTGACAGAAGCTCATTCCTGGTTGGTTCCTGCTAATTGCGTGCACCGATCCACAAATCTTACACAGTTTTCGTTCGAAGCTCCACCTCTTTAACGACGGAAGTAAACTGATTTCATTCGATGGTCAGCCCATTTGAATTCGAACATAAACTGAACCGAGTACAAAACCGGGGATCGTATAGTCATCATTCGTTTGATCGTATTGGATGCGCTAAAGAAGGAAAGGTGAATGGAAAACCGAAATCTCGCTCGTTTCGTGCCGGTCTCCAGTTTTCAGTCGGCCGAATCCACCGTTTGCTGAGAAAACATCCATCTAGCTAGCCGGAATATCCTTCTAGTCGGAACATCCGTCTAACTAGCAGCCATAATGGAATGCAGCGTCGCCGGAATATTGGAGCTGGCAGGAAACGTGGTTCGTAGAAACAACTATTTTATTTTATAATTGAAAGACGAAAGAATTCCAAACGCACATTTCGTGGCCCTCTTACAAAATAGATTTGTTTACAAAACAATTACGAGCTACCAGAATATTATTTCCATAAAAACCGAGTCAACCGAACCGACAAAGCAATGGTCAAACTTGAATGAGTAATACTTATTTTTATAGACGTTTACATATGATCATATCTGAACAGTACATCTTTGGCTGTTTCGCATCTTCTCCTCTCACACACGCACTTTCTGTGACAAATTGACTTCAGCTGATGCGACAAAACGAAATTGCAATAATTGGCTTAGTTAACGTAATTAGCGTAATTAGCTTAATTAGTTCAATAATTAGCGAAGTAGCAATCAAGGACATGCTCATAAACACAATCGATGGAGTTATGATTTTATGAACTAATAAGAGAATTTGCTTTATTACTCCCTAAGAAGAAAATTGGCTTAAAATCATTTTATGCCTGAAGGGCACAAAATCTAACTATACTATCGAGAATGTTAAAGATGTCTTCAATCTATTCACCTACAGAAAATGAATGCTTTCGTTGGTTAATGAAGTAATTTTACCTCTGAGCTGAAAGGATTCGTGAAACTTCAGTCTGATTGGAAGATAATGAATGAGACAGCCGTTGAAATTGAATTCTGGTGGTGATAAATTCATGCTATATCAGCATTTAAATTTGAGATTTGCCTCTTTGCACGCCTATGGACACCAGCATTAATAAAACGAAAACAAACCAGAATAAATAACTAAAAAATTGTGGAGACAAAACCGCATAGTTTGTTTGTGGATCCGAAAGTGATAATATTAAAGGATGGTTCAAGTTGGAATCAAAAAATACTTTAATATGATAAAAATGATCGCAAAGTAATTCTTCAATACTATAGAATCGATTCCAAAATTGATTCACATTAAATTGGAATTGGAATTCCATGCTCTCCATGCCATGCTCAGTGGCGGAAGAGTGTGCTTTAATTAAAGTAATTGGACGTAGTACGTGTGCTAAGTATGCGCTCGGGGAAGCTTTTTAGGTTGTACAACAACAACAGCAGCAGGTAAGACCATACAATCACAGATAGCCGCATTGCCGTACTCTCCTGTGCGTGTCTGAAGCGTGTATCCCATTGATCAACTAAGATTAATTGTACGATGGAGTAATTGATAACGATTTTGGCCAAAAATTCTGCAAAGAAAGCATTATTATTTTTTAAATATAAATATTGAGAACTACTAAGGCAGTGTAATAGATCGAAAAAAGTGGACCATTGCGCTACAGAAGAGTTGTAATTTACTGTAGACTAGCTCATAAGAATACAAAAACTTCTTAGATAACAATATTTTTTAGATATTGGTTTTCAGTTTCGCAAATATATTATAAACGATATAATTTTGATTTATCCATCGTATTAGCTATTTTTATTGGTTATTTTTATAGAAAATATCTATCTATTATTATCATGGATGCGCTTCGATAGACAAAACTAGCGTCGTCGTCGTATAATTTCAAAACATTGAACTAGACGAGACTGTGAAAGAGACCAGGGCCGCCCAGCAGGGATGGGGTACGGGGTGTTTCCCGCCGGACCCGGAGTTGTGGAAGGGACTTTGAACAGAAGGAATGATTCTGACAAATAACATTTCAATAACGATTTATTTGAAATGCAATTAGAGTTTAAATATTGGTATGATTTAATTAGGATAGCTTAATTCTAAATTGCAACATGTTGGAAAACAAATATATGATTTTCTCAATTAGAAGATCAAACATTTCATGGTATAAACAATGTTGGTGGTTTGGTGAAATATCATGAGATTTTTTTGATTTAATATTAATTTTGTAAATGGGATAAAAATATTTTTTTCTATAAAGAAACGTATTTTCGATTAAAGAAATTTCGACGACGTCGTAAGTGGTGCACAATAGGGTGTCCCAAAATGACATCATGTTACAAAAGTCATCGGGCTCATTTCTTAAATGAAAGGTTAGGGTATTAGGACCACTTTCTTCTTCGGAGTGAGTTTGCCAAAACGCTTCCTACTGGTGGCGAATTTTGATTTTTTGAAAAATGTGCCGATTTTGGATAAAATTTCAAATGTATGCCTGTTGAAGTAGTCCTGAACTGTCTTAGATTTTTTTTCAGCATTTTTTATTTTTCTGGAGATCCAAACGGAGAAGTTTGGTTAGTTAGTTTGTACAAATTTTGAATTATAAGAGCGGCAGAGCCATTAAAACTTAGTAAAAAGTGAAATTTTTGGTGCATTTCAGCATTTTTTTCTTGAAAACTGGGTATCTACAAAATTTTAAAAGTACAGAAAACATTTTACATAGTTAAGCTGAATTCAGGGGCGTAATTTTGCTGAAGAAAATGTATAGCTACGGCTAATGGGGTATGAGTTATTTAAGTTTTTGTTAGATAAGCTTTGACATTTTTAGCAATTTATCAAAAATAATGCTGTTCAAATGTGCTTTGACCACACATTGTTTTTCGAAAAATAGAAGGAAAATGATGAAATATGACGTTTTCTGTACGTCTTTAGTATGTCAGGACGAGGTTTAATGAGCATCTGATGATTTTTTTTTGTAACTTAAATTATAAAAATAATGATAACTTTGCTAATGATGCCAAGTCTCTAATTATTTTTGAAGAGTTATTAATTCTCCATAATTACTTCTAGGAGGCATCTTCAACAAAACAATTGTGTCAGAAGATGCGCTGTATTCTGTTGTAAAAGTTTTTCGAGGATATTTGCCCCAAATTTGACTATTTCGGAATTATGTGACCTAAACAGTAAATATCAGTTTTTCAACTCACCTCACTCTTTTGCATTTTTCTCCACTTCAAAGTTCCTAACATGAAAATAAGACTTTATATACGAAATGTTAATACGCCAATCAATTCAGCCTTCCAATATACGCCGTAACTTGCCATTAACTCGACATATTTGCTTAATTTTAGTGATTTTCAAACCCGCTAGGTGGCTATTAGTATACAAAATAATTTTTAAAAAAATCGTCGAATGTTCATAGAAACCGATTCTGATGTACTAGAGACAAGCGAAAACAGCATTTTTCATCATTTTCCTTCTTTTTTCCCAAAATTAATATTCAGACTAAGCCCACTTAAGTTGTTTTATTTTGTAGAACAGTGTTATTTTTTTATAAATATCATAAAATGTCAAAAGGTCATTTAACAAAAACTTAAATAAGTTATACCCCATTGGCCGTAGCTATACACTTTCTTCAGCAAAATTACGCCCTTGTATTCGCCCTTGGCTCTGTCGCTCTTATAATTCAAAATTTGTACAAACTAACTAACCAAACTTCTCCGTTTAGATCTCCAGGAAAATTAAAAATTGCTGAAAAAAATCTAAGACAGTTCAGAACCACTTCAACAGACATACATTTGAAATTTTATACAAAATCGGCCCATTTTTCAAAAAAATCAAGATTCGCCACCAGTAGGAAGCGTTTTAGCAAACTCACTCCGAAGAAGAAAGTGGTCCTAATACCCTAACCTTTCATTTAAGAAGTGAGCCCGATGACTTTTTTAACATGATGTTATTTTGGGACACCCTAGTGCACAATCACAAAATGAAGGTGCTGCAACTGATAAGGCCAAACTGAACCGTTAAATGGTTCGTCCTATCAAAAACAGAAATGACCAAATATGATCCAATTTCTATCATAAATAATATAGTACATGAAAGACTACTGAAAAGAAAACTTTTAAAACCCAAAAACTATTTTAAAGTGCAGTGGGCAAAAATATACAAAATCTTTTTTTGGAAATTACGCATTAAAAGACTAAAATTTATTTTCTATTTCTAAATTTACTATAATTATCCCATGGATTTTGACCGACTATTTAAAAAAAACTCTTAAGTATTTTTGAGCTCCGGGCTCTCAAAAACTTGATTTGGATTCGTATTTTACTAATAATTCGAATGTAAATGGGTTTCGAAGAACAGTGGTTTATTTTTTTGCTTGATTTATGCGGTGAAAATGGAATCATTAGTTTATTTGCTATTTATTACCTTTTCAGGGCAATATATGACTTCTATTTCTACTTATTTTATTCCGTCTTAACCGAAGTCTATTAGAAAGAAGAAGAAATCGCTGGAACCTTCTTTTGGTTTGTTTAATTGGTCAAATAGGACTCGAGAAATGAATTCTGAATAACTTCAGCTTAATCAGAATTTCTTTTCTATTGGGATATCATGCTGGACTAGGGATTGGCTCAGAAACACAAACAGTGTTTTAGTTTTTTGGAGCTAGCGTCAATCCGGCGCTAGCTTAGCCCTGTCACTAAGTTAGTGTCGGATTCTGATGAGACGAAGTCGAAACGCAAATTCCATTGCTAATTAACAAAGAACATAAAAACCAACGAAGACGACGATTCGTTGTAATTTCTCGAGTTCACCTAAAAAATATCATTTAAAACTACCCGAAGGTTTTTTCTCAGCTTTATTTAATTTTCTCAATTTAAATAACTTTTCCATTTTTTGGCATGTCGGAGAAATTTTATATTCTTCATATAATCTAGAGTCTCTACTCATTCCAATTTTTTCTCTTGTTCTAATGTTTCATATTTTAATTTCCTGAATTTTTTGTATATACTTTTACAATTTCATCCAGGTTTTTTAGTCTTTCTATTTTTACTATATACTCTTGTTTTACATTTTATTTTATATATTTTGCATCATATTTTTCTTTCTATATTTTCACCATTTTTGCGGTTTTTTGTCAAATTTGTTCAATTTTTTATATTTGTCCCGTTTTTATATTCATTTAATCTTTTCATGTTTTTTTTTTAATTTTTGCGTTGCATCTATCGTTTTATTTGCTTTTCTACCTTCCGTTTGTTTAATTGATTTGATTAAATTTATTGAATTGATTTCCCCAAATTTTAATCCTTACGATTACTTTTTAATATTTTTTTAAAATTTTTCAAAAGACCTGTTTTAGTATTTTCTCCATACACACTTTTTCCATATTTTTCATTATTAGATCTCTCATTTTCGAAAAAAAATCATTATTTTTTTCAATTTTTTCGTTTTAGTTCTTTTTATTTTGTTGTGTAGTTTTCTTTATTTAGCAGTTTTGAAATTTATGTTTTTCTTTTGTATGGAGTTTTCTCAATATTCTTCATTTTTTTAATCGTTGTGTTCCATTACCTTTAGCACTTTTTTGAATTTTATGTTTTCCATTTTGTTAATTTTACCATTTCAACATTTTTCCCATTATTTTATTTCGATCCTTATATGTTTTGTGAATGTTTTCTGTTTTCCAATTCATCCAATTTTATGTTTTACTTTATACGAATTTATTAATTATTTAACTCCTGTTTTAGTTTTGTTGTATTTTCCTTTATTGTAATATTCCTATTTTTCCCATTTCGCCTAGCATTTCCATTTGTACCCATTTAAACCATTTTGATTTTACATGTTTTCTATGATTTTACCTTCGTCTGTTTCTGGACTCTTTCCACTTGTTCCTTTTTACTTTTTCTTCCTTCCCTCTATTCCGTCCAACTGTTTCCATTTATTTCCACTTCTATTATTCCATTGCACTTATTCAGTTCTAAATTAGTTCATTTTAAAATATAATTTTTATTATCAGTGCTAAAACAATTATTTATTCTATTTTGAAATATTTTTAACATTTTTTCCCGTTTTCCTGTTTTTATTCTATATTTCGGTACAAATTTTTAGCATTTTAAACATTTTCTATTGTTGTTATTTCTACGTCTAGCTCAGTGGATCCATTGCGTTCATTTCTATATTTGTTTACTTTTGCCTAGCTTTGTTTTTGTTTTTTGTTATGTTCATTTTTCTTCCTATTTTCGTTTTTTCTGTTTTCTATACTTATGATATTTTATTTTTCATTTTGTCGTTTACCCATTTTTCATTATTTTAACCATTTTGCAGTATTATTCTATTTCTTCAATTTTAGCCTAATTTCCTTTTCATTTCTTTCGTCTAATTTGATTGTTTCATTTATTCGATTTATTTTATGTTGCTATTTATTCAATTTTTTTACAAACTTTCAAATTTCAACTTTTCAGTTGCCTTAATTTTTTGTTCTTTTTCTATTGTTTCTCCGCATTGGATTTATTTTTTATTTTGGATATTCGTAGATTTTTGATTACTTGCTTGTTATTAAACTATTTCTATTATTTTAAATATCACTTTTCAGCTCTATCGTTTTGTTCCATTTCATCTACTTATTATTTTTTTCTCGTTTTTCCTTATTTCTTTATTTTTTGTTCTTCTCTATAAATTCTACCTCCATTGAATGTTCTTTTTGCTTTTTTAATTTATTGCGTTTCTACTACAATTTGCACAACGTTGTAATTATGAGTTCTTTAACAATACTGTACCAAATATATTAATGAGGGACTCGCAAAAATCAGTTTCCCCGAAACCGAAGAAAGTTAGCTACACTTTCGAGCAAATGCAATGCCGTATTTTCAGAGGCTGGCAATGTTGTGGCGCACCGACCGGTTTCTTTCAAAATCTTTAAAAGATTCGTATAGTTATTTAAATGGTTTTGCGATCAAAATTTGGTCGACTTAAGATTGACGCATTTCTTTACAAGATATCCAAAAAACTTAAAAAACCATCATTTAGCCAGCCTGCAGAAAGATACCTAGCTTTTGATTTTAACATTTGCTCATCAGTTATAAAAGTGTCGTCAAAGCAAGAGAAGCAACACAGCTAGCCAAATCAACTGCCACTAGCATAATGCCAACCAGAAGGGAAAAGTGGCCGATATTTTCAAGCATTGGAAGCTGCCAACGCTCAAACAGAAATATCTGATACGGCAGGCTTTCTGTACCTGTGGTTTGCAAAGTGACATTTTCATTGCAACCTTCAACCAGGAAATTTACGCGAAAGAATGAACGAAAAAACGTTTGTTACCTTGCATGAAGCAACACGATCGTTCTATACTATTTTGGCCGGATTTTGAATCATACTATTACGGAAAAAGGACATCTAGTGGTATGTCACCAACAACGTAGCACACAACGACAAGAACCCTACTTACACACTAGAGTACGGCCCAATCAAGGACTATTAGTCCATCGTCAAGCGGAACCTGAAGAATACCCATAACTATTCAAGTAAACTGACTGTGGCGAACAAAGTGGACGAGGTGGCTGTATAGAATTTGATGGCAGCAGTTAAAAGACACCTAATCGAAGGCTTAACTGAACATTTTTCTGCATTTTGTACTATTTGAAAAACAAGGCTTTTGTAATAAAAAAAATTAATCAGTTTATATGCATTCTTGTTTGACCAAATTTTGAGCATAGACTGCGCAGGTAGATGAGTGGTAAGCGTGACTGCCGCTTAGCCCAGTGGGTCTGGGTTCAACCCTAGCCGAGGTCGGTGAGATTTTCTAAGGTGCAAACTCCGTATGATGTGTTTAATTCATGTGTTGATGACCCGATATCTGGTTGTGGAATCAACGAACAGAGACCGACGGAAAAAACGGAAAAAATACGAACTAGAAAAATCATTTGAATTTACAGCACTCAGTGTATTCTACTACGGTTCACCACAAAAATGTATATGAACTATTCTTAAAAGCAGAGAATTATCTTTTCAATAGATTTCGAGCTTAACCGTTTCTGTGTTCGAAAAATTTTCAATTATGAAGGGGGCCCTTATGCTAGTTTCTCTCTACAGCCCTGAGAAAACCAATTAATAAACAGTAAAGTCAAATTTAGAATCATTTATTCGTCCTGATCAAGTGTAGATACCAGATCTACAATTAACCTAAAACACGTATTAGTTGCTGTATGTATATTTTATTTGCGAAACATAAATTTTAACAGATTACTGAGATTAGTGCACCACTGTGCGTTAGTTCGAACATAAATCAATTAGGTACTGCGGCAGCGATTTTTTGTTAAATTTCCTTGAAACACCTCATCTCAAGATGGTTTCGCGGGCATTTTTTTAATAGTTCGAACGGCATAATCGCCCATTGATGTGGAGTTGCACGCATTATAGCAGATGCTTGGTAAAATATGTTGTTCTCTCGCATCATTTTGCAGTGCTGCCAACTGAACTGATCTTTCACATGGTTTGTCGATGTTTTGCGGCTTGATCGAGAGCGTTACGAATTTTGCTAATAACCAAGATTACGAGGTGTTGGAGTCTTTGCCAAATACCGAACCTGCCAACACTGTTCGTTAAACGACCGATGGGCGGAAACGGTTTAGCTGATTCCAGGCTTGCAGCGTATTTTTATGTAAGTAGATTTGCCGCCCGGCAAAGCCATTCCGAAACGACTCCCGGAACATTTAAGTGTTCCTACCTTAAAAGGGCCCACAACCCGAACTGCCGGTGCGACTTCGAGCTATGGTTAGGGGGTTTTCTGCAATCCAGTCCAGACCAGTCAGAACAACCGTTTTGCGTGGCTGCGCCCGTTGATAGCATGGTGTTAACATGTTCCTTTAGATTGAAATTATTACCGCATCGCGGCATCTCCATCCGCCACCGCGGCCTGCCATAGTTGATGCATAAAATATCAATTTAGTTTTTATTTCGCCTGTTAAACTTATACCATCGCTACTACCGAGCCGTTTTCTACAACTCAATTAGCAACCGATTATTTAATTACATCTCCCCAGTGTAGAAGAGGAATCGTTAATCGATCCCATCATCGCCGTGGGGTGAGTGACCCCATTGCATATAGGTTCCGAATATTCGTTTGATAATTTCCGAACAGCTCTAGTGTTTCATTTTTTTGTCGTAGGGCTTCCGACAACGTCGTCCGTTAATCGACGGCTGACATGTGGCAAGCCGATCATCAGCTATTGACCCTATTTTAGCCGATAAAAATAGCACCTCGCAAAAAGGGCCACGCCCCCCGTGAAAGTTCATCGGTTCAATCAACTTTTTTGCCGAGCCTAGTCTTGCTGCGAATACCTGCCGACAGGCACTTATCTGAATCTTTCCCGTAGAGATCTGAAGCAGCATAATATATACGCAGCTGGGCATAAGTGCGCTGGCGATTAGAACTAGAAGTGCTCTTCCTTAATTTTAGCAAATCATTTTCCATCCCATTGGCGCATGATTCTCACGTTCATCGACTTCGCACCCCCACAAATGGCCGCAATCTGCTGACAGCAGCAGCAACACTTGCAAAAATTGAGGCTAAAATCTGTTTGATCTGATGATCGTGGCAATTAATGCTGGGGGGCAGTCACTACCGTACGCGTGGGCTAGCCCGTATTATAACTGTAGAATGATAAGTGAGTAGGAGTTGGGAGATTTTCCGAGATAGATTTCGAGTCGTGTAATTTGCGAAATGGTATTATGCAAAGTTTTATGTTAATGGGTAGTGCTATGCTAGTCGAAAGTGGAGAGAAATGCAGAGCATCACGAATTAAGTCGATAATTATGACCGTTGATAAAGAACAGTCAGTTTGGTATATGAGTGTGGTGTGAATGAGACACGGTAATCCGAATAACGGTTTAAAGGAAACGGTAAACAATGTAAATTTTTATTGTTTCCATTGCATTTTAAAGAGATTGTTTAGCAAATCATCAGAGCTGTGGGCGACAGAAACTTGTGGGGTTTAGTTGCACTGCAGCATGGCAGCATATTGTATAGCATGAATCTATATTTGATTTACATTCAAGTTGTTTGAAAGCGGCCAATAATTGAATTAGTTTTATTGGTAAATTATGCAGAACTTACTTGTTTACTTGTCTCTAGATTTTCGGATGCAACAAAGAGGTTGATATTTTTTTTATTTTACAAAGAATGCTTAAGCAAAAAATCTAATACTTAAAAGGTGGAATGGAACATTAGTTATCAATAAACGCTAAACATATATGATGTTTTACCCTGCACAATAATAGAAATACAGTACAGCTATTAGGAAAAACCTGTTTTAATCCACCTAGTGGTGCAATTGTTCCTTTCTCATTTATCCAAGCTACACGGAAAAAAATTGTTCCCAAAATCGTGAAAAAAGTGTTATGAATCCTGAAACAATCCTGTGTTTTATACGCCCGAATAACGCTTATTTTAGTGGAACTATTTGTTTTTGTTTTGTGTCACGGTTTCCGCCAAGCAATTTCTAATCCGATTTTCAGTACGCGAACTAGATCATAAGTTTATGTCATAAAACCAAAGGTTGGCTCATGATGATTTTCATAGATATAGGAGCCCTAGCTCACAAAATCAAAATATTCTGGATATGTTCTCGTGACCTATTTCATGAAATTCAAAATTTTATTCATGAATCCTTTCAATACTCGTGAACTAATTCATGATCTTTATTATATCCGTGCCTGTGAAATAGTTTACAAAATCATCAAATATTATTCGTGTATTCGTGACCTGGTTCATGAATCCTAATATTTGTCACGATCCAATATCCGTGCTCGTGAAATAGTTCACGAAATCATGAAATATAATTCTTGTATTCGGGAACTGGTTCGTGAAACCTACTATAAGTCACAACTCACGATAATTTTTGTGAAATAGTTCGCGAAATCATAAAATATTATTCATGTATTCGTGAACTGGTACATGATGCCTAGTACACGATTTACAATCTATTTTGTGCGCTGGTGATATTTAGAAGATATCGCTTGTCATTTACAATTTCATGCAACATGATAATGAAATTTTCCCATTAACTTTTTCACAAAATTTGGAGAATTATTCGTGGAATCATTTTTATTCCATGCACTGTTTTATGAAATATCCAGCTGCTAGCGATCGTAGTAATAGACACGAGCATTAGATATAAAAAAAACTATCAGGACCTCGAACATTGCTATTTGTTTGATAAGGTTAATGGTGATGTCTGGATAGAAAACGAAAACTGCACTGAGAATCCCAAAGATATATATATAATATGATATAATTCACAGAACAAGATATAGCGAATCAGTCATATTTTTATGATCCAGTTCATATTAAACTGGATCATAAAAATATGACTGATTCGCGGGGGGGGGGGGGGGGTGATGAAAGGTGGAGGTGTTACGGTAAGTGGGGAGGGGCGGTACCACACCAAACTACATATTATACCTCGAGTAACTCGAGTAACCGATGCGCAATTGTTGGTCACACATAGACATACACACATACGAATACACAAGTTTTCACAACTCAACGAGTCGAGTGGTATAAGAGTGTCGGCCAACAATTTTAAGCAATTTGTAACTCATTTTAATTATTCTTGCATCATTTATACATATATTGATTACCGGTTTATATGGAAATTTCTCATGTGGCCGCATATTTCAACCCGTAACACAGGAACCAGAACTCAGATCCAAAGCAAATTTAATAGCATTAGTAGGAATATTCTAGCTTTAATTTGAGACTGATTTTGTAAAAATCGAGTCAGACATTTCTGAGAAGCAGATGTGAATTCAACTCAGGAACATAACCACTTTCCCGAAGCTTCCGGCTCCGCCGAAGTTGTCTAATATGATCAACGTGGGTTTGATTGGGCATCAGTGAGCTGAAACTATAAATCCAAACATTTTCGAACACATTTTATGAAGTTTCACATCTTTTAGATACCATGCTGATTCCGATTTATATGGGACTTTCATGCGTGACCCAACTCTTCAACCTGTAAATCCGGAACCGGAAGTCGGAATGAAATTCAATAGCAGCCTATGGGAACGTTGTACCTTTCATTTGAGACTAAGTTTGAAAAAATCGGTTCAGTTATTCCTGGGTAACCGATGTGCTTATTTTTGGTCACATACATACATACACACGCACACACACATACGCACACACGCACAGACATTTGCCTAAATCGACGAACTGAGTCGAATGGTATAAGAGACTCAGCCCTCCGGGCCTCGGTTAAGAAGTCGGTTTTCAGAGTGATTGCATAGCCTTTCTATAGGAGAAAGGCAAAACCGATTTAATCCACCAATCAGTGAGATGAGACATTTCTTACACATATTACTGTTGTAGTATTCATTAGTTTGTCGAACACATGCAAAGTTGGCAAGCAACTAAATGTGAGATAAGCAAAGTTTCGAGTCCTGCACGAATAACACTTTGAATAAAGTGAATAAATTAAAGAAAAATGAAAAAACAAATGAAAATTTAAAATAATTATGAAGCAAAAAAAGTTCCTTTATACAATGTATAGAAGGATTAATATAAATCCAATTAATAAAACAAATGAAAAAATCAGATATTAAAAAGTAATAGAATTAATAAAATAAATTATATTGTGTGGCTGAACAAAATTAGTCAGATTATTAAAATAAATAAAATGTGAATCCGAAAAATAACCTAAAATGGCAAAAAAGAAAAAAGTAAATAAAATAAATGAATGATACGAATAAAATGCATGAAATAATAAACTGATCAGAATGCATACAAAGAATGAAATGAATACAATAGATAAAATGAGATCAAATAAGCAAAACGAAGCAAAAGAATGCTAAATGAAAAAATCATTAAAATGAAATGATCATATATTTAAAATAAGTCAAATTTTTTCAAATGAAAAAAAAATAAACAAAGCGAATATAATCCATTAAATAAATGATCTGGAAAAATGAGTATATAGAATAATAAAATTTTAAAAAATTATTTAAATGAATAAAATGAATTTCACAATTTTCAAAACCATTATTTCAGAATATTCTGAAGTGTTTGTGAAAATCCCATTGCAAAGAGTACGTTTTCGTTCTTCTTTTCTTGATGGCGTTTTAATAATATCTGGTGTTTCTACTTTATTGACGGGCCTTAATTAGTCATCAGGATATCTAGAAATCAGGAATTTGTCTTGGAATTAAAAGATGTCTTTTTGGTCACAGATATCTGAAAAATGATTTTTGTACGGAATATAATTCTTAGGTCCAGTATTTTAACGCGTAATTGGAAAGAGTAAACAGAGATAACGCCACCTGTAAATAGTATTCATTTGCATTAAAGTATATAGAAAAGAGTGTCAAGTATCTAGGTTATGTTGGCAATTATATTATTGTCGATGACACAAAAGCCGTACATTCAGTCGATTACAATGCAGTCTCTTTCCACCCATCCTTATCACTTGAGAATTGTTTCGTTCGAAATTCTCGTTCTGGAGATATGGGTTTTTGAGTCCTACACAAAACAATACCATGACAAAGGAATGGTTCAAACTACCAGAATAAGTATTTAAAATGCATCAAAAAGCCAGTGGCAATTGAAAGTGTCTCTGGACTGCTTTTGAGACACGAACATTCTTAAAGGTACAAGTCGTATTTTTCGCAAATAAATATGCTTTTGGTCCCATTGATCGTGAAAAATGTATATTAAGGGTTTTCAGTACAACTCAGTATCAGTTGTAGTTACATACTAATATGTATGTCATAAATTCAGTGAGATCCACTATCTGTTCAATGCATAAACTGTGATTGTAATCCTCGCTTATTTACGCGTAGAATACGGAGCACTCAAACGAAACGTCTATTGAATTGTCCAATGCCTGCACTAATTCTTGCATTGAAGCTTCAATTGAAGCGTTCTCAGCTTAAGGCAAATTTGGGCAATTGAAGCCATCGCTATAATCTAAAAGCATCCTTTTACTGGGATGCAAGTATAATTCGATAGTTCAGGTGTCTTTGGGCGCCATTTTTCCCGGATATAATTCATGGATATTTTTGGAATTTGATCTGTTATTTTTCAAAAAAAGTGCATTCCAGTACAATGAATCAGCATTTTCAATAATATCAACCCGAATCAGGTGTTCTCCATTTTCAAATGACACATTTGTACAAATGTTTCATTCAAAATTCAGTAAAGATACAAAAGTTTAAAAAAGTGTACGTGGGATGTCTCTTTTCAACATTTTTGTCTTCAAACAACCATTTTACCCAGTTTGAAATACCCAACGATTTCAGTAATTATAGTGTATACAAACATTCAGTATAGAATTGAATTAAATTGGAGTTGGTGTAGTTTTCGGTTTTTGGTCATATGACTCTCCTTAGTGCAACGTTTCGAAGGAATAGCTCCTCATCTTCAGAGGAAAGCAGGGTTTGGGGAGGGGCGACAAGTGAGGAATGGTAAATGAGGGTTAGTGCTGTGATATTATTTTTGTATATTGTGCGAAATTTTGATTCCTTTCATCTTACATTACATAAAGCAACTGATAATTTTTACGCCATAATTAGTATAACATAAATATTGCAAAATAAGATAAACTTTCACTAGAATTTTGTTATTCAAAAACACAGTTTTTCATTTAATAGCCCACCTTTTACCCCCACACCAAAAAGCTCACAAACGGAGCCCCCTGGTAGTGGACACATCAGTTATCAGTAGGGTTCGTCGCGGTTGCGGTAATTACCGGTTGCGGTGCGGACAATCCATTACCGCCCACATCCGTACCGCGACGAACCCTAGTTATCAGCGTACAAAAAGGTCAACACAACAAAACAATATTGCGAATTGCGGAAACTCTAGGAACAAAAAAACAATGCGAGACCGACAAAACACAAAATTTGACAAGAAGTAGCTCCGGCGAGTACCCAACGGAAATAATTCCTTTTGAGGGTCCCATCGTAGCTTTGCAGGAAGTTTATAATAATTTAAACTTATTGCTAGAAAAAAATGCATTTATCAATTTTATTTATTAAAAAAAATATTAACCAATTATTACTAAAAGAATAAGCTCGATTGGTGGTGAACGAAGTTTAAATTAAAAATTCTCCTATTTTGTTCTTTAAAATTAGTTTCAATTTTGCTTCGACATGTTATTTGCTTTAAATCAGTAGGAAGCCGCTTGAATAACTTAGGCCCGATGAAAGAAATGCGTCTTTGACCAAGGTTCGTGGATACTCTGGAGTATAATAAATGATTGGCTTGTCTAGTGTGTGTGAGCTCGAATGCCTGTTGTGAATTCTAAATTGTTATGAGCAAAAGTATTATGCAAAGCATTTGTCAACCCAAGCAAAGGTAAAATGTTATGGACATTATTATTATATAACAAAACAGTAGGGTAAATAATTGTTTTTTTATAAATAATTTTAAGACATCTGTTTTGAAGCGTTTGTAGCTGTTTCCGTTTCGAAAAGCTGGCACGTTCCCACACAGATACAAGGTAGTTCAGTAATGAATGGATGTGCGCATAATAAAATTTTAGAAGAACATGCTGGGGAACAAAAGAGCCCTTCTAGATGAACGAAACAGCATATATTTTGTTTTTGATAGATTCAAGCAAAGAAGATTTTCGTTGAAATACGTCGTTAGTGTTTTCAAATCCGATTCAATGTTGCGCACAATATCCAGGCAGTTATTGGTCGGGTAGAACAACGCTGTGTCAATATATACGCGAACGGAGGTCTTAGTGGAATGTACGTAATGTTTCAAAGATTTTCTTCCATTCCAAACATAGTGGAATTAAATGGAAGAAAATCTTTGAAACGTAACGCTGTGTCGTCAGCGAAAAGACGAGGAGTCCCTTTAACCCGAGTCTACCTAGGTCATTGATATATAATAAAAATAACAGTGGCCCAATATTACTGCCTTGGGGCACTCCTATTTCTAAAGGTCTAAAATTGGAATTAAACGGGCTACACACAAAAAAATAATGAAATTTAAACGACATGTAAATCAATACGAATGTAAACATGCAAAGATTGAATCAAAACTTTGATTGAAAATTACGTTAAAATCAATGCACTTAATTGGAGCATCAAAAAGCATACAATTTTACAGTTTCATTCGTGTAATATTACTTGTCATTCATTTTACAGCAATAAGCGTGTAAAAAATACATTGAAGTGCATTGGTTTTCCGTTTAAAGAAACTGTAATTTTCAATCCACGTGTAGAATTATAATAAAATTCGTTGAAGAAAGTACGACAAGTCGTGTGGATTTTTGGTGGAACTTAATTTTACATTTATATTCATGCTCCAAATATATGCATAAAAATAAACTTAAAATTACAAAATATTTTTCTGTGTGTATTTTTAAACAGTTTGGGTACCTGCCGGTTTGAATGATTGAATTAAAAGCTTTTGTTGGGATGTTTGCAAAAGTGGTACAGATACTCTTAAGAACGCTAGCGGGGATCTTATCAGGACCACAGCTGTTATTTTTTTCGAGGCGTTTAATCGAGGCGAATCACTCCGTTTATGGTTGCAGGACGCAAGAAGATTGTTTCTGAGACGTGTTGTATATTTGCGATAGGATTTGAGTTGGGACTCGTGGGAATAATGTCAGCCAAATTTTTACCAATACTAGAGAAATATTCGATGAAAACATTACATACATCTTTAGTCTCAGTGACTCTGATATCATTGTAAATTAGGCTGATGGGAACATCCGACTTTGAACGACCAAAAATGGTATTAATATTTTTCCAATGTTTTGAATGAGTTGTGTTGGATAGAAGGTTTTCAAAGTACGCCTTTTCATTACATTAACTTTTTTAGTTATGTGTTGCAGGTGAGCTTTGAGGTTTTCATCATTGGGGTTATTTTTTACTCGTTTCAGTTGCTCTCGGTGATGCTACGAGTATATTATCAATATGAATTATGTTAGGAATCAATTTTATCAATACTAGGTACTTGGTGATCTGTGCATTCATATACCATCCAACGACTATCTCACGACTAAACGCAATGCTTAATCCAACGGATACATACATCAACTCTGGACAAATTTTTACTTTGAAGTGAATTTACACATTGTTTTGTCTTTGAGGTGAACTTGCGTATTAATTTTTGAGAAATAGTTAATTATTAATTATTTAATTATTAAGTAAATTCACAAATTGTTTTCGGAATCGAATTCCTTAAATCAGGCAGATGTGTTTTAATACCCCGATATTCAAAATGGATTTAGTTTTGCCCCTAAAATACCCGCCATGCTCTGCAGGTAGCGATCTCTTTTTTAGTTAATGGAAATTGATAAGCGAAGAATAAAAATACAAAATGTTTAATATCTCGCCGTTCGTGAACGAATTTTGACAATCTATAGCTTGTTCGAAAGGTATTTCTACAAGCTTTCTAATTATGTGCTAATCTTAATATCTCGGAAAGTAAACAATATATCGAAAAACAAAAAATAATAGTGTCAAATGGCAACTTTGGGCCTTTCATTTGAAACCAATTTCGTTAAGATCGGTTCAGTGGTTGCTGAGATAATTACATGACATTAGTACACATACATACATACATACATAACCACACACACACATACAGACATTGTCCTAATTTATCGAGCTAAGTCGATTGGTATATGAGATTCGGCCCTCCGGGCATCGAAAAAGATTTTCAAAGTTTGAGCGAATTCCATACATTTCTTTTGTAAGAATTGTAAAAAGCGATAAAAGTACTACAAATCTCGAGCAATCGCTTTGATTGGAATCCCTCTCTGATTCCTATTGAAGTCTACCCCCAGGTCAGTGAAAATCTCCAGGTCAAAGCCGATCTCTGGGTGGTAACCCTAGACCCGGAATGTTGAATTTTTCCAGATGAAAGATAGATCAATGATACGCTTAAATTTAAAAGAATAAAAATCTTCTCGGGTCTAATTTGAAAATGTTTGAAATTGATATACCAGCTCATAAATTACACTCTTCGTTTCGCTTCGTCGCCTCTCAGAGCATTTATTTACGAGTCTATACGCGACTAGTACATCGATCGGAAACCGTAGTAATGAGCGATTTGTCCCACCAACAATTTTCCCTGAAATATATGGATGAATGGATTGATGAAGGGGCAAACATCCAGATAAGCCACACAAGCGTAGCGTTCCCGACGATCACACGAGGCTTATGTGGTTAACCCAATTTTGAAATCATTAGCTAAAGATATCAGTTTGTTGATATATTTCTTCCGCTTCCTTCTATTGTTTGCTGTCATCATACGTAGGTAAATGTTTGCTAGCGTGCCCATTCATCCCGGGCTGACCGATTGGCGGTCGGACTAATTAATCATGGAACGAGTGTGGTAGATCTTCTTTCTATGTCCATTCGGTTCATTATTCCCGCATATTGTTTTATACAGATATGATAACAAGCATGTGAACCGACAAAATAAATCTAAATAAATAATAGTTTGCTTCGCTTAAGATCTTGTTAGCAGATTATCGTTTGCGACTATTAAGTTCATGTTCTGCATTGTCAGTGCTTTTCTTTTTATTCTGAATCTACAATCCGCTCTCAAGCCCACACAGCTTTTTGTTTGGTTTTCCGATCCGACTGTATTAAACTCGGGTGTGTATTATTAGCTACGCTAAGAGATATCGGCATAGAAAAATCACGGGAAAGCGAAGTACGAGAGTTATGCAAAAATCAAAAGCTGCCTTCTTTATGCATCTCATTACTAGTTTGTTTACGGAAAAAAATAATTATTTGCATATATGATTAAAACAAATAACACGGTGCTACACTGCAGTGGTTTTGTACTATTCAAGTGACCTAGTTTTGGTTATAGATCTCGCCAAATGCAACACAAGACAATGTTTGAAAAATGTTGTATACCCTCAAAATCTTGATTTATGGCAAAAAAAATATTTTTAGGGCTTTCGACATTGAAAAAATATGGACGCGGTTTTGAGTGTTCTGTAAATGTTATGTTATGTTCTTTTGTCAAAGATACTGTGCGGTTTCGGGTCAACAATATGAAAATAACCATAATTTTGGGATTTTGCCATGAAAATTATAAAAAACTACAAGGGGCAGCCCTATGGGGTTGCACGAACTGTAGACGTAGGACTATACTACTTAATGTAAAATATTTATTTTCTTAGTACTTAGTGTGTGGGAAAAAACACCCGGACCGGTGAAGAAAAATTAAATTTTAGACAATATAATCACATCTCATGTATAGAACAAGCTTTCTAGTTGCTCTCAAACAGATCCTAAAAGTTCAAACACCCATGGATAACCCCAAGTTTGTAGATGTGTTTCGATGCCACAGGATTGTGAAATGGTTAATATTACGTCATGAAAATTCAATTCTTCCGTGACAATTTTTTTTGCCTGCAAAATGCCCTGTGTGTATACAAAGCTCATAATTTGTTGGGATATTAGCATTGATCGGAAAATGCTTTCGAACGCTGCGCATTGCATACATACAGGACATTTTGCAGGTTCTCCAGAATCTGTTCATTTTACCCACTCGCTATACTGCCGTGATATGCATAACAGTCCCACCTGCATAGGAAATCCATAGCATATGGGACTGTTATGCGTATCACGGCAGTATAAACATGTCTCATTTTTGGACATGTTTAGAAATCAAGAATCATGTTTGAAAAAATGTGTTTATGACGAAGTATTTTTACCAGATATGTACAAAACATGTCTAACAAGAAACATAAGGTGATTGTAATATCTCATTCACTTATTAGTTAGAAAATAATGAGTTTGCTTAACGTGTTCATTTTACCGCCAGTTCCCCTACCTACCAACACATTCGCCCCAATCATTGAACCCAAAATTACAATGCAAAATGAGTCAACGCTGATTACGATGGGTAGAGCGAAAGAGACAACTAGTACCACCTCGACACTATTAGCGCGTTTCACCAAAATTCCACGCGGCCTTTCCCGATTGAAAGGAACGACCGCGCTTAGCCTGTCATAATATCGTGATTTTGCATAGCGAAGGGCTGAATGATTTTGTTACAAAAAACAGCCCTGCGTTATGCAACACTTTGTGCAGGTTCATTATACCAGTTGCAAGTGGTGCCAAATTCACCAAGTTCCGTAAAATTCCCTTTAAATTCAGAATTGATAAAATTGCTTAAATGAGCTAAACTAATTAATCAAATCCTGTTTTAAAAACTGTCCTTGCGTTTAAACCAAACTGGGAAGCTTATTACTACCACTACATTACTTAATTTCAACCGAAAATAGCAAATACATGTGCTAGTTAAACCAAAAATTTACTGGTAACATTACAGCGGCATTTAGGAAGCAGTTGGAGCGGTCGCCTGTTGGACGACACAGGGTAGCGTCCCTCCACAGCCAGTGTAACGGACTTCTAGCTCAGCTACACTGGCTGTAAAAAACACAGCGCAGTGATCTGCTTCGCTAGCCGTTCAACAGAGAACTGAGCGTGTCTGGCCAAGTCCGTTCTTTAAATAGTCGATGATGACGTCATTCATAGAAGCGTTGCGCGCTAGGTACACCAATCCGTCGTACAGGGCTTGGGAAGCGCTATCTTCTGTGTGTTAATGTGCGATATTTTGACAAAGTTGTATATTATTTAATTTTTTAATGCTATGATATCAAAAATCCTTGGGTTTATCTATTGGAATCTATTCTTAGAAGTATTTCGGGGCGATTTGTGCAACAAATTTGAAAATTTATCGTGAGATGGCTGAATTATATGCGTTTAAAATTGGACCACTTTTCGTTACATACCATTTTTGTAGAATTTGCAGAGTGCACCCCCATATCGAAAACAAAGACGTAGTCCTACGTCAAAAAAAATCTTCAAAAAAAAAGCGACTTTCAAAATTTTCAATTAGGGGGTTTTCACTCATTTTAAATAAAAATTACAATTTTTCGCAAAAAATTCCGCCTTTTTTATGAGTAAACAGTACTGATTATATTGTTGTATATTTGAGGCATTTATCTGAGACCGAACAGCTGTAACCCGTCAGGGAAACAATTTAGCACTGGGTGGAAATATACCCTTTTTTGCGTATACACTCCGTAGAGTGTATTTGTTTACTTAATGTTATGCTCACCGCTGTTCGATATCGTTCACATTTAGTTTGTAAATTTTTGTATAGTTTCGCGTTTGTGAACGGTTTTGTGCGTACAGATAGGTGTAGAAAATTTTGTTTTATGTTTGTGAATTAGTAGTATAGGGTTTAGCTAGGCTGCCGCTCTCCTCTTGCGAGAATACGAGTGCGCTGGTTATGTTGCTCATGGGTGACAGCTATGCGTTGAGGCGGATTGTGTTTGTGATAGTCGAGTGCGGAAGGCGGTCATCGAGTTTTTGGCAGAAAGTGACGGACCACGACCTAGAACAGACGTCCAGAATATTTATTTAGTTTTCGGGACAGTTTCCCACCACGTTTAACCGGGAGGTGAAGTGCGCGCGTGCGACAGACAAAACCCCTGTCGAAAAGTGCCGGCTCGTGGTTCGGGTACATTGCAAAGTGTGGTGTCGGTTCGCCAAAAGGGGTTAGCTAATTGCAAAGGAGTTCTTTCGCTACCCCGACTAATTAACAAGGAACCGAACATCGACCGTTTCACGCTATAGAGGATAAGTCGAACGAGCCTAGCTCTCCTCTATAGCTAATAGCCAAGGAGAACAAAGCAGGGCGGACAAAGGTTCCCCCTAGGAAGTTTACTGCGGTAACTTCCGGGATCGTTTACGGCGAGTAGACGATCCGGCGATTCGTCGCCAACGTCGCTAGGGAGGTTCCAACAAAGGAGCCAAGCTCACCTCCCTAGCTAAACGCCAATGACCGCTGCCGGAGCAGCCAACGGAACCCGGACGAGTACGCGGCCGTTGTTGTCCCGGCCTGCCGGAAGGAAACCGCCCGCCTTCCCTTCACCAGCAGCATTGGGATTCCGCATCAGCAGCTGTGGAGAGTAGGAGTGAAATAAACACGGTAAATTTAGTTTATTTGTTTGTTTACCTTTTTTGTTGTTACGAAAATCCGAAATTCCGGTAAAGGCACCTAGGCCGCCCTGAACAGAAGGGTACGCCGGGCAAACAAAAACCCTAGTATTGGGTAAACCCCTACTTACACAGCAATCCTGACAAATCAGATGAAGGTGAACATAAACATGTAGTATACAGCAATTGCAATCAACTAGTGACAGCCCATCATTTTTAATACAAAAATATTCCCAAAATAATGATAATACATATAGTTGAGAATAATTATGTTGTCTATTGTTCGGGGTAGGCAACTCCATTTTATATTCTTTATCATGAAAATTATTGATGAAACGTCTACCTGTTCAATAATGTAAAAATAATTAGAATCGGTCAGCAAACCACTGAGATATGGCCTTTTTAAGTAAACATTTATACTTTTATTCAATTTTTTTAATTTACCCGTTACAGTTAACGTTCAGTAGACAACCCTATTTTCATATTTTTTCAGCGCAGCATATAAATAACACCTTTTGTACATTATATTTGTGTAATTAAATGGTAAGGTTTTCCTTTAAAACAGCGACACGTATAAATCTAAATCTAAATAGTCAATGGACAAATATGGCTTCTTGCTTGAAATCTGGTAGAAAACCCATCTATAACCACAATTCAAATCGTTATAGCGTTCGATTACGTCAATGAAATATTTTCAAACTTGCAGGGGATACACGTGATTACTATATCTTTCGAATGCCAAGTACTAAATAGGTAGACAAATATTTTTTTGTTTATAAAGATAGGACCAAATCCGTGGGTGTATTCTGGTAGCCTTATGAAACGTGTCATAAAACTTCAATTCGCCATATCTCTCGAATCTCTCGATGGATAATTTTGAAATTCACTGAGAAGATGCTTGGATATTGTATCTTTCGAACGCCGTATGCCAAATGTATGGTCATTTTTTGTTAATACAGTAATATCTCGATATAAAGCAACGCAATTTTTTTTTCGTTACTTTTTATTGAGTTACGTTACAACGAAGCAAAAAAAAAAATTTTTCCTTGATAAATCCAAAATTGTTCATTATAACTAAAATGACCCAAAATATATATAGATGACTAGCTAGTTGGTATGGTGGATTTTTCCAATTGAATTTTCCTCAAATTTACTTGATATGTTCCCAAAGCAATAATATGAACCGCTTTCAGTCAATTTTCTTCAGTAACTCTGTATTTTGAAATCAGCAGTATGTGAATTTTGAAATCTGTGCAATGGAAACATACCTCTAATACAGTTGCACTTTATCACTTTGTATTTGAATAGTTTATCGTTGAACGCTTGTAGCAATTTTTATTTTGGCCTATCTTAACATTAAGCCTACATAGACTTTGATAATGTTAGCAATTAAAGATACTCATTTATACTCTTCAATGAAGTTGGACATTGCATATGATGCTGTAATTTTGTGGAATCCTAGATGTTTGTTATAGTTGTTATCCTAGATGTCAGTTATATAGATAGAAGGCATTTTTTCGAAAAACATCTGTGCAGCACGATTGAATATTAAATCGCGAACTTAACTAAAGGCTAAGATGTTTTTATCAGACTTTGTCGGAGATCTTGAATCTCACGAATGTAAACTCGATGAGCTATCGATTTTATCTTGCAAGATTTATTTAGATTGCATATGTGGATTAGTGTGCGTCATTATTATTTTTCTTTATGGGAACCATCGTCCCAATTATGCATTGATCAGAAAAATGACGGAAAACATGGGTGTTCATTAGATCGATAACAAGTTTGAACTTTTTTCGGAACACTGCTAATTCAAATGGAGATTTGCTTCACATGCCACATGTTAAATATGAGCTTTTCCGACAGATCTCACAAGAGTTTTCAAATTTCTATGAAAATTTCAAAATTCAATAAAAAATCTCACTGTGATTCTGTATATCTCAAAACATAGGGCCGCGTAGCTTATTTCGTTACGAACAGCTATGTTAAAGGTTGCATATTAATTGGAGGTTACCAGCCAAATTAATTCTATTAAGACAGATGTCTCCCGTTCGGTTCCGCTGTGATATATATTAAATTATTAATTATAATTAATTTGTTTATGTTGAAATCGGGAAACTCTAAGCTTGCTCGTATAACCCTATTCTACGCATTTCTAAACTTCCTTCCTTCAAATCCTTGCTCTTCACAATATTTCACACCTTCCAGGCTCTTGCTAATTAAATGTCGTTACAACATAAAAAATGAAAAATTGACTCACTCTTAGTCGTTAATAAAAAATGAAGAATAAAATATAATTAATATTATGTTGCCGTGGAATTGGACGGAAGACATATCGTCGCTGTTGTGCTATCTTATGACAAGCGCCATTTAGTACTTTTCGAGAAAAACGATTTTTAAAGTTTGAGATTGAATATCTTAAAATTTATAAATGTTAGAAGCTTTTCGGAGAAGGCATTCGATGCTTCTATCTTTTCTGAAGTAAACTCTCGATTTGTGCGAAGATCGGTTGACTATATTTACAGTTTTTGCTTAAAATGTGAACCAAAGTCGCTCACATACGTGTCATAAGTGTGTATTGATGATAAAATATGTATGACGTGTCACAAATGTGTACAGAAGATTTCATATAAAAATGAATTATAACTGATTCGTAAAATTATGCGTTATAGATCACTATGTCCAATATCATACTTTTCCATGTGATAGCAGCAATATCAGGTTACAAAATGATGGTATTAGAACACAAAGTTTTTCCAATTTTCCTCCTTTATTCAGGAAAAACAAAGAACAAAAATTGGTTTCATTGACAATTTAGAGGCAATGTATATCAAACAATGTTATTGTTGACAGGTGACTAGACGAAACAAATGTTCTTCTTGCATAATCCATCACTACATTTCGGTATACTTTCCAAAACAAGTGGAAATCTCAAAAGGAAATTTGTTCAATAATCATGAATATATAAGCCAACCATTCCCAGAAACAAACTATGGTAGGAAAAGTTTTGCTCCCGAGACAAGAACCTAGCTAATGCTTATGGTTGATCTGCATAGGAATTACCTATGTCATCAGAGACATCTGTTGGCTTGCTATAAGCTTTTCGGCATATAGCAAGCCAACAAACTAAGAATGTTGTCTCTTTTTTCTTTGTCATAAGATAGCACAACTCGATCACTCGAGAAATTGGCGCTTGTCATAATCGTGTTTCGCTATATCTCAGTAACCTAGCAGAATTTAAAAATTCTGAAAACGCGACTTTATGGAGATTTTAAAACTTAGTAACATGGCATATCTAACTCAGTTCATCCCAAAATGGCGTTTGTCATAAGATAGCACAACAGCGACGATATGTCTTAAGATGATTAATTGTGACATTCCACTAAGTCGCTCAAAAAGTGTTGATTTTTGTAAAAAAAAATGTACCAGCAAAAGTTTTTTTTGAAAGCATACAAACATACAAACTCAAAAATTGTTATGAATAAACCAGAAGCAACTAAACAAGTTCATATTTTGCGTAAGGTTTATGGAGCCAGTTACCTTTCGATTTGACGGTGTGACGAAAAAATGTCAATTTTTGTGCCTGTGCGTATTGTATGGGCATAACCGGCTCTCACTTCAAATCAAATCAAAGATTAACAGATTTATCCCTGTAATTTTCATGAACTGGAATCAGAATCAGAATATATTGGCTTAAATGGCACGTGATGTGAAAATGGAACACTGTTATATTTCGTCATTTCGAGATTTTGGTTTTATTAACTTGTGGGTTTTATTTAATTAAATTAACTTTTTAGAATTACGTCAATAATAAAACTTTGGTATGTTTAGTGCAAAGAAAAAATAAATAAAACTCTTTCCAAAATTGTTTAAAATGCAACTACATATAACCATAACAATCGATTATGAGATATCAGTCTACTTTCTACTTCTGCCCAAGTCAGACGTACAATTGAACCAAGTGAACAACAAATAGCAATCTCTCGATCTAGTCTGCATTGTCTCGAGGACAAAGGAAAGATTTAATTTATTCTTCCCATCATGAGTAAAGTTGACGAAAAAACTCTGCTCCGACCCAACACAACGGTCGTTGACTTTAAATTCTGTTCAATACGATTGAGTTTTCGTGAAGTGGAATACCTGCTGAAGGTGAAGATGCAGCTTAGACTTAAGGAGGTTATGTATCTTCAGTATCATCATCTTCGCAATGTAGTATTCGTATCATTCAACACGTTAGCCCAAGCCGAACGTTTCGTTTTGCAGAACAACTTGAAGCACGTGGCTGAAAGTAATAAAGTTGGAATTAAGATTCCCGTGTATATAGAAAAAGACTACGTTAAAGTAAAGTTACATGACCTATCACCACGTACCCCTCATGATCTAATTGCAAAATACATGTCGCAATACGGAGAAGTAGAATCTGTTACACGTGATACGTGGAGAAATTTCTTCCCAGGTACTCCTAACGGCATTCTTGTGGTGAGGATACGGATCGAAAGACCTATCCCCTCCCACTTGACTATAAAACTCAAAACCCACGAAGCTACTATTAACCAAACTACGTTATGCACCCATGAGGGGCAAAATCCTACATGCAAGTATTGTAATCAGCCAGCGCACCACGGACAACCTTGCGCGGAAGATACAGAGGAGAATGCATCTCTACCGATTGCCAACGCATCCACGGCAAACCAACAAAAAAAAGAGTTTTCAATACCAACACCTGAACCACAAACGGTTGCCAAATTTGTGGCAGCTGTTCAGTCCATATTGACAACAGCGAAAGCAGCATCCAGCACCCCAAAAACCACTGTAAGCAACATCGGTGAAGAAGGTAATAATAATGACGACGGATTTACATTGGTCACCCGTAAGTGTAAGAAGCAGGAAAGAACACCTGATCCCGAGCCCCAAGACACTTTTAACGTTGATGACCTTGATGTGAAGGATAGGAGAGAATTAAATGATCTCCATAACGCAGTAGGCGAGCCGCGAAAGAAGGTCTCCGCTCGCAATAAAAAGTTGCGCTCACGAGATCCAACGAATAATCAATAATAGTTCTTTTTTTAATTTTACATTTTGTAAACATATGAACGATCCACGGCTCCGTTAAGCTACCGCAATAAGCCGTGTCAAATAAACGAAATAAAAAAAAATCGATCATGAGTTGACATTTTTCAATATTTGGTCTTCAAAATAAATTTACGTTATATCGAGGTAAGAAATGGCGTTATATCGAGTTATATTATGTCGAGGTTACTTTATATCGAGGTTGCTTTATAGCGAGGTATTACTATAATGGTTTTAGACACACCGCGATAGAGGAATCTCACTACTGAACTGTCTTGCTAAATTAATGGTAAAATCTGTTTACAATGTGATGTTTGCTGCGTCTTCCAACATATTTAACGAACTTAAGCACGGAGTTGTAAATGCTCGACAACTTTAACTTTGATAATGAGCACAAGTTTTCTAGTTCCAACAGTGGAGAAGCGTCAACAAGTTGATGCGATACATTTTGATTTCGCAAAAGCATTTGACACGATACCCCACAAGACAGTTAAAATACGAAACTGTAGTGACTAGGATTTTCTCCGTAGGTAACAAGACGGCTGAAGTCCGACCTCTACGAATCATCTGGTTTCGTTAGAATTGGCACTACATGTTCAAACGTATTTGAAACAGTAACCAGTGTTCCTCAAGGCACTCACCTTGGCCCACTTATCTTTCTCTTATACATCAACGATCTCTGCACCCGCCTCAAGTCTGCAAAAAATAATTTCTCTGACAATCTTTTGTTCAATTGCCTCAGAGGTCAACAATGCTGTACGCCAAGATGATATAGCTTGCTGAATGCTATGGAGATCAACGTTGATAAGTGTTATTCGACAGAAAAGATCGTTTCGCTGACTATATCACAGTAACAACGGAGAAGGCTTTTGCAACTTATGGCTTTTTGAAACGGAATACTGAGATGCTCTCTACTTGTTGAAATCTGTATACTATGCAACTGATCCCGAGCATTTTGAAGTACGCTATACAAGTATGGGCGCCATACAACGCCGTTCAAAGTTACCGGTGGGAACGTGTTCAAAAAGCGTTGTACGATTTGTGCTAAGAAAACTGCCGTGGAACGACCCTATCCGTCTACCACTGTAGACGTATGCTACCAGTTTTACCAACCATTGATTCTGGTCATATTTTCTTGCAAGTAGTGTTCAATTTCGATCTGTTGTTCAGTTGATCCATAGGCACCGCACAACATGTGGTCAGAATATTCCGGTAGACAGATGTTGCAGCAAATCCAACGAAACTTCTCATCTCTTCCACTTTCGCACTACTAAATCTAGTTATAAGTTGGCGATTAGAAATTTTTAATAGGTCAGTGCACGGTATCAGCCGAAGATCAAATAAATAAATGTCAAATTTCAATTCACTAGAAACCGGACCGGTTTACAGCGTGTTTGTACCAAAATCACGTGAAGAAATATTGAAACAAAAACGGCCAGGTCAGCTTCACGTTGAATCTGAACACTTTATTCCTTAGTAACGCCTCTAGTGATCCCCTTTGGAATGTTTTGACAGCAATTTGTTTGGAACACGTATATATGTGTTGCAGCGGTGAAAGTTTTTTTTCAATACGTGGAAAAGTTGCGTCAGATGAAATATGAAAAAAACAAGTTCGACTTGCACAACCACGTCTAAAACACGACGTGATGAACTCGAAACACCGCGAAAAAGATTTTGGGACAAATGTTTTACCTTGGCAGAGCACGGGGTAATGTGCCTAGCAAATTCTAGTTTTCGCTGACGAATTTCCTCGAAAACTAATGATTTGGCAAGGAATTTGCAACTGCAGACCCAAAACCAAGCCATTCAACATCAATAAAACAATAGAATCAATGCTGTTTAATACTACTTTTTATTAAAGTTCCCAAAGATTCAGTGAAGTTCTGGTCAGATGTGGCAAGCAGTTGGGAGTTGCTAGAGTGGTAACGTGACAATAAGGTGGGTTTCTTCCTTAACAATATCAATTTATCCAACAGCCCGTAATTTTGCCCAATCGCAAAACTATTCAATTATCAAGCAGTATTTAATGAAAAGTGGAAAAAACGACAAAGGACGTTGCACAAATGGATGTTGAAAAAAAATGAACGCTCAGATTGACCAATGCAGTGTCGAATTTTCGACGTGGGTTTGCGGGTTTTATTTTATTTTCTGATTTCCAAATACCACAACTTTTAAAATGCCGCTCATATCGAACCTTTTCCCACTGAAACACGCGTACCTTCCAAACAAATCTCAGTCAAAACATTCTAAATCCTATTACTAGAGGCGCTGCAGCAGAATAATTCAAATTCTCGGATTCTAAGATTCTTTAACGCTTATTGTTAAAATTACCTATTCAAACATAAATACCAAAAATGTTTGACAAATTCTAGCCGTAGCAGTACTATGAAAAGTGCTTATGACATTTTCGTGAATGTAATGTAGCTCTGCAATATCTCACAAAGCTTCACGTTTCCGTTTTTCGTATATGTTCATTAAGGCACATATTGTTTTGGAGGGTTTTTTTCGTAAAATTTGTATGTAAAATAGCTATAGTTTTGTTGACCAAATAAATTTTTATGTTTGTGATTCTGCTGGATAATCTGTGAGTTCATTGTGAAATAAGTGTGGTTCCAATTCGTACCTTTTGTTGACGACATAATTACTATTCGCACGTCCAAAGAAAAATTAAAACAAACGAAGTGTGAGCTGGATGTACTAAAACTGGTTGATCAGTTCACTTGTTGGCGTAGGCGATACTCCCTAACTCTCTTTCCATAAATCAAACCGTAAATCCGAAAAGAAAAATAGCCATTCTTAAATGAGCAAGCCAAAACATATACGCAAGTAACGAGCTGACTCACAAAACCACATAAATTACACCGAATTTGAAGCGCTCGAACCGCCCATTAATCACTCTTCCTGATTTGCTGGACCCAAAAGTGCCAAGCTTCACACAGAACTGAACTTTGGGAGGAAAGCAATAACGACAGTGCGAAATAAATAAACACGCCAGCATGGATCAATGGCTCAGCTAAAGTGAAAGCGTGACCTTCTAACGAAAATCACTACACAATTTATCAGTACCCGCCTCTGATGGTTCAACATCCGCGAATCACTCAATTCTACACCATCAGGCACCCGCCAAAACGCCCGCCCGTAGCTCGGTTTGCGGCGTTGTTGGTCAATTTCAACTGATACAATCGGGCGGCAGTAGAAAGCTGTGCCCCAGAGCACGCCGACCCGCCGGGAATTGGTTACTAGCAAAGTTCAAGCTCTTATTGGTACCATGGCCAAGGCTGTTCGGGTGATTGGAAATTAGTGTGTGCGACGAGCTAAAATCAGAGCTCGGTGTGTTCCGCCATTGAAACGAAAATCTATTTGGTTTTTCGATACGCAATGTACTGGAATTGACGACGCGAGCAGTTCAAAACTGATGGTGACTTGACACATTAATCGAATCTATAAAAATTGAAGTTAACATAAACATATACTTACCTATAACTTTTATTACTTAACCCAAAGAATTAGTACATGATAATTCTAAAAATTTTATGACGGTTGAGATTTTAGCCACAGAGGTTGCAAAAAATTAACGAAACTTGTTAGATTCATTTTCGCCTTTTACATGAATTCATCATATTTTCAGTCATATTTAATTTCTCTCGACCACCGTCTGCATTGAGAAGCTAGCAGCGACGCCATAGAGGTGGCTCCACGATCTGGACACTAGATATCGGTCCATTAACACATGGACTGGGATCAACGGCTTTACTTCCCTCCCGAAAGAAAACGTGACAAGACATTTTTCGGCTCAAACTATCTCAACGGCCTCTGCTGTGATAGAAATCAGATCACCTGGGGTGAGTGGCGGTCACGCTTACCACTCAACCAGTGGAGCATCTTAATTGGGTTTTAGCTAGAAAATTAGCTTAAAATAAATGGCTTGATGGTCGTACAATTCGTAGCTGCTACTCCGTGATTGACAAACGAAATCGTATAGAGAATCATCGGATGGAGTCTGGGAGTAGCTATCCATCCTCAATGTGCACGTTTCAATGGTTCTATGCTGTGAAATGCTAACAACGACCACATCCTTACAGTCATGGGGAAGGAAAGGAATGTTAGTGTAACAAAAGCTATTATGAAGACCTCTTCGTATCATGTCCTTAACAGGAAGGATTTTTTTAAATTCTGGGACCAACATGGATCAAGGAAACGGGTATCAGCTTGGGGATAAATTCTGCTGCCATGGAACTCTCAGTCGAATTAAGGTGAGTGTAACTCCGGGGATTATCCGAGTAGATCGCGACAAAGCTGGGAACTAAATGGCTCTCGGAAACCGGAGCTAAATGGTTCATGGTATCAGAAACTTGATGGCTGACTGAGATGAGAGCTAAATAGCTTACGAAAACTTGGCGTTTGCGGAACCTTACCGCTAGATAATATTCAAGTGGAGTTCAGGGCTAAATGGTTCAAGTACGCAGAGGATATAAAGCGTAACAGATGAAGAGAATGACGGAAGGCAAGAGGAATATCTGGAACTAAATGGATGAAAGGTCGAGCCATTTCATGGAACAAACGAGGCTCCGGGTTAACTGCATTTTATATGAGCCTGTCTCGTAGAAGTAATCATAGAGAAAAACTACAAGGGGCAGCCCTATGGGGTTACACGAACTGCAGACGTAGGACTATACTACTTAATATAAAATGTTTCATATTGAACCAAACCTTCTTGGTTATCAGGTTATTTCATTTATAGTAGGTGATCGAATCCGATTAAACTTATTTGAGAAGATCTGAAGACAGAAAACTGTGACCGAGCTAATATCTGGAACTAAATGTTTATAACATAAGAGCAGCTTTTCAAAATTGTAAAAAAAATTCGATGGTTAGACAATATAATCACATTTCATGTATAGACCAAGCTTTCTAGTTATATTTTGCCATTATTGTAACTTCCCTAAACTACGCATACAAATGTAGCGAATGCAGTAATCCGCGTAATTTTTTTGCTAAAAAAGGTTTCGTCTTTGCGCAACGAAATCACAGATTGCTATCATGCAGGTTACGCATGCAACCGCTAACAAACAGGTGTTTCTTCTTCGATTTAACACTGGTTACGATGAAACCTCCTGTTCTTCTTAATCGAACAACACGTGACGGTTCTATGTTGAATTTACACGGACACTTTATTTCTTCAGTGAAAGATCGCGGGTACATTAAAAACAGGACCGATCGAGGTGATAATTTTATTGCAACTGATTCTGGTATACTCGTGTGCGCTATCATATATTCCTTCGGTTATCACCGTTCTTATCTCACTACTACTGTACAGTGTATACAGTACAAGTGTGTTGCGAGAGTGAGTTCCTCTGGCGATCATGTCTGAGAGTTATGATCATTGCAGGGTGGGTTCGCTAGTCGAACATATCAGATTAAATTAATCAAAGTATTTTACACCGGCCGCCTTGAAATACAACCGGGATTTCAAACTATTTGTCGAGTAATTGCTATTCCTTAATTACTATTATAGAATAATGTGCACATTGGAATTTTAAATTTGGTATAATCTGCTGCATTCGGCTTCCCTGGGTTAAAGCGACTCCAGCGCTGGCTTGTTGCAAATAATGTCCGATTGGTGGATGTCGACGGCTTGACTCCCTGGTGAAATGCTGCTATACGTGAACTCGTTGCTGATGCTGTATTTCGGATAATCTTGTGGGCATGTCCTAAATCGTGTTAATCGGCCTTGTACCGATATTCGTGTGTGGTCTTGAAGTAACGTGTCGAAGTGGCGATCCTTATGGGGTTGCACTCCCCGGCCGCCGTGGTGGGATTCATTACTGAAACAAAGAAGGGCGATTTTTTACATGAATTTAACAATTTAACAATTGCTTCCCTGGAGCGGAGGCTAGCGCGCCTCCACGGGCGCCTTCACGCCGATGATGATAACGGTGGCTTCATTTCTCTTGACGTAAGTGATGATGTGACAGGAGCTGTCTAATGCCTTACATGGCTGGTTGATGTTTGTGATTCTTTTGATGACATGATGACGAATTTCGGATTTTCATGTGACGATGCACATGCTGATGAGAATTTCGGATTCGCGAATGCGTAACGGTGCGGTTTGCTGATCCAAATCAAGGAGCATGGAACCACGTGTAGTGACGACCGCGGGTTCCTCGTGTAGATGATTCTGTCCTGACGATTATGAATAGCAAACCAAACGCAGTAATTCGGCTAGACCCAGTGATGTGGCCATCATCACAAGGACGATCCGAGGTGAACCGGAGGAATGGTAGTTGCTGAGTTGAGTGAAGGACAGTCATCTGGACATTCGGAACAGGGATGAGCAGCAGCCTTTCTGGTAGTGTCCAAGGGAGCCAGCGGCTACCCAGGGACGGACGACAACTATGGGAGACGAACATTCCATGAGATTTTTGATAATTTAGTACAAAACAAACACTTAACTGGTTAACTTAACTGGCGTTCTTGCGCCTTCGATGAGGGAGACTCAGATCTCCGCTTGAGCTGATTGGTTGTCGTTGTCGCGGATGGGCAGGATGCAAATTTTTGATATTCCCCGAGTAAAGCTACCATCCTTTGTTTTCACCGTAACAACACGGATATTTCCGTCGCTGCCCGAAGTGATATACGTATACGTCCAAGAGCCCACTTGAGTGGAGGAATGTTATCTTCCTTAACCAAAACCATCGTCCCCACGAACAAATTGTTTCGTTGCCTTGTCCATTTGGTTCTGTTATGTAGATTGGACAAGTATTGCGTTGACCATTTGGCCCAGATGTGCTGTAGAAACTCTTGTGCTTGTTGCCATCGAGATAGCCGGGTTGCTGGAACCTCCTTCAGTGCTGGCTCGGGCACTGCCGTCAGCGGCCGTTGTATTAAAAAATGCCCCGGTGTTAATGCCTCGAAATCTGACGGGTCGTTGCTCAGCGGAGTGAGAGGCCTTGAGTTTAAACATGACTCTATTTGCACAAATACCGTTTGCAGTTCATCCGGAGTCAAAATCTTCAATCCGATCGTCCTTCGGAGATGCTGTTTCATCGATTTGACTGCAGCCTCCCACAAGCCGCCAAAGTTAGGAGTTTTTGCTGGAATGAACCGGAATTCCATGCCGGAATCTGCAGCTTCGGAGATGATCGACTGTTGTGATTGTTGCGACAGAAAGGTTTGGCGGAGCTCGTCTAGTTCACGTTTTGCCCCCACGAAGTTACTGCCCTTATCACACATGATGATCGTTGGTTTGCCACGTCTGCCAACAAATCGTTTCAGAGCGGCTAAAAATCCTGGCGTCGTCAGATCTGCGACCATTTCGATATGGACCGCCTTGGTCACCAAACACACAAATATGGCAGCGTAATATTTCACAGGAACTCGTTGGCGATTAGGGTATTTGATGAAGAACGGACCACAGTAGTCTACCCCCACACGGAGAAAAGGCGGTGCTGGGGTCACACGTTCAAAAGGCAGGTCTGCCATCAGTTGTTCGTGAACCGTCGGTTTGTTGCGAAAGCAGGTTACACAACGGTGTATTGTCTGCCGGCCAAAATCGGTCACGAACGCTGCCAATGAGCAGTTGCTGACCGGCATGTAACAATTTGTAGTGATAATGAAGCATTACTAGTGACGTGAACGGATGATTTTTATCCAACACTATCGGATGCTTTCTGCGAACTATACCATCCAGCATTATCGGATGAAAAGTGTTAATGCGAGACGTCGATTTGACTTGGCCCTTTCGTTGCAAATCCAGTAGTTCCTGTTCGAAACACTCTCGTTGAGCGAGTCTCACAAGATGAAGTAGAGCTGATTCTCGTTCTGCATAGGTTAGAATCCCAGACCTTCGATTGTTGTGAGTCCTCTGTTGCGCGTTGTGCTTCCATCTGAGAAGCCATGCAGTGATTCTCACTAGACTTGTCAGCGATGATCTGAGGCTGAAGATTTCGTTCGGCGGAGACATATTGACTACCACGGACACAGCCGAATTTTCTTCCAGCACAGTTGGGTCGACACCTGCCACGGTTAGGTGAACATTTTCTGGCCAACTGTCTTCGTTTCCTCGCATCCACGGTGCTCCATTCCACCATAGGGGATCTTCGTTCAGCTGATCTGCAGTAATGCCACGAGATAGTACATCTGCTGGGTTTTCTGTGCCTGGTACATGACTCCACACGCCACCTCTAGTAGCATGTTGTATTTCCGATACTCTGTTCGCAATGAATTGCTGCCACCGTGATGGACTCGATGACAACCAATATCGGACTATCATAGAGTCGGTCCAGCAGTATGGTCGAGCAGTTATTTTCAGACTGGTAACCACCTTTTCATAAAGATGAGCGAGTAATAGTGCGGACGACAGTTCTAATCGCGGAATCGACTGTTTCCTTTTCCATTTCTTTAAGTCTTCAAGCGGTGCAACCCTTGATTTTGCCACTAGCAAGTGGGACGTGACACTTTCGTCAAAATGCTTGCAGCACAGGTAAATACATGCTCCGTAGGCCTTAATAGATGCATCACAAAACCCGTGCAATTGCAATGACAGACAATCCTTGCTGAAAGCGACCCAACGTGGAACTTGCAGATTCACTAAGCTATCCAGACTTCTCCGAAAGTTGCTCCATTGCTTTTGCAAGTCTTCAGCAAGAGCATCGTCCCAAGATGCCTTCTGTCTCCAGAGGGATTGGACGAATATTTTTGCTGTGGTGACTACTGGGCTGACTAGTAAAAGCGGGTCGAATAGTCGGGCCAAATCTGATAGAACAGTTCGTTTACAAATTTCAGAGTGATTCCAGGTAGGAACCTTGAATTTGAAGCTGTCTACCCTAGGCTCCCATACAAGTCCTAGTGTCTTTATTGTAGCACTGGAGTCGTCTAACTCGAATGATGTACGATCATCTTTACAGTCGTCGGCAGCACAGTTTGAGCTCCACTTTCGAAGCGTGGATCCACCTCCGCTGAGAAGCGTTTGAATATCAGTACACAGTTGAACACCTTCATCGATGCTGTCAACGCCAGACATCATGTCGTCGACATAAAAATCTTCTGCCAACACCTTTGCCGCCTCCGGGAACCTATCTCCATCAAGTTCCGCCAATCGTCGCAAACACTTCGTTACGAGATAGGGAGCAGATGCTGTCCCATAAGTAACGGTTTGTAGCTCAAAAACACGAATGAACTCGTTCGGAGTGTTTCTCCAGAAGATGCGTTGTAACTGACAGTCGTTGGGTTGGACTTGTACCATTCGATACATTTTCTCAATGTCTGCAACTACTGCATATCGGTGAAGCCGGAACCGCATGACTATTGAAACGAGATCATCCTGTACAGTCGGTCCTACCATTAGCGCATCGTTTAAGGAAATTCCGCTACTAGTCGAGCACGACGCATCGAACACCACGCGCAACTTGGTGGTCGTACTGTCAGGTTTGAGTACACAATGATGTGGAATATAGTACTGCTGCGTTGTAGACTCCTCGAATCACGCACAGTTGTGCGGTCGAAGTAGACTTCACAGGCGGATTCCTCAACGGAATGGATACTATTAGAACGGCAGGTTTCTAGCTCCCAGAATTTGGTTAACAAGTCATCAACTCGTTCGCTACATGCACTTGCTACCACTGGCCTGAAATGGTTCGATAGATTTGGAATTCTACCACAGATTATCCATCCGAACTCTGTATTTTGCATAGCAGGACCGTCTTCTCCGAGCTTAAATTTATCCGCTGTCAACACGTCGAAAAATAATCCAGCCCCGATTATTATATCGATTGATCCTGGCTCAAAGTAATTCGAATCGGCTAAAATCACTCCTTGGGGAAGTGCCAAACTGCTAGTATTGATCTTCGTGGTTGGAAGGTCCTGAGTGACTTGTGGTAGCACGTATAAAGTCTCCTCCTCCACAAAACCAGATACTCGGGATCGAATACGAGCAACGACAGACTGTTTACATTTCTTCGTGGCTTGTCCAATTCCACTTATCGAAAGAATTTCTCGAGACCGTTTGAACCTAAGCTGCTGCGACAGATTTTCTGATATGAAACATAACTGAGAGCCGCTATCAAGCAAAGCTCTAGCTAGGGTAGAATTTCTATAATGGTCTTCAAGTATCACGAGTGCGGTTGCAAGCAAGACCGTTCGTGATGCCTTGGTTTCACTAGCGGAGAGGACAGCGTTGTGGCTTGTGGTTGTGTCTGTATTGGGTGGCGTTTGAACTTGTCTACTTGAAGTAGCAACTGAGAAGGAATTTGTGTTGGGTTGATTGGGTGGTGGTTGAAGAGTTTGTGTTGGTTTCTGTGTGTATGAGGTTGAGTGTGTCTGGGTCGAATGTGGGTTTTGCGAGTTCGGCTGCGATTGCGGTAGCTTATTCGATTGTGCAGCTGATGAATTGCTTCCAGTCTGGGTTGAACCTTGATGCAGCATCGTGTGGTGTCGTTGTCCACACAATCGACAGGAACTGCGAGAGCATGATTTGGAAATGTGACCTCGAGATAGACAGTTAAAGCACAGTCGACCAGTTTTCACCGCGTTTCTTCTCTCCTCCATCTTCATGGATTTGAACTTCTTACACTGGAAACTTTGATGTTGAGGCTCGCCGCAGAATGGACACGCTATTTGAGTTGACCCCGCATAGCTATTGAACGCCCGTGATTTCTTCTTGGAATCATGTTGCTGGGAACTGGATCGTTCGGGAGTAACGGATTGTAGAACAATACAGTGGTTTTTAAGAAACTCCAACATGGCGGTATATCTGGGCACTTCTCGTGATCGGTGTTCTGTTTCCCACAAGCGTAGTGTTGTTGTGTCCAGCTTACTCGCTAGTATATGTGCCAATATTGTACTCCATTCGAAGGTATTTTCACCCAACTTGTGCAGCATCTGCAAATGCTTATCGAAATCATTTATCACATGGTTCAAGGATTCAAAACTCTCCCTTTCCATAGGTTCGATCGATAACAGCGCGTCGAGATGAGATTTTACAAGAAGTTTTTTGTTTTCATACCGGGACTCCAACGACTTCCAAGCTATCGAATAGTTCGCCACTGACAGTTCTATCGATCCAATTTCTTGCAGAGCTTCCCCTGACAACGACGTGCGAAGGTAGGTGAACTTGTCAATCTCAGTGAGCTGTGCGTTGTCTGAAATCAGATTCTTAAATGTGTCCCTGAAGGTGATCCAATCTCTCAAGTGTCCACCGAATGTTGGAAGCTTCAGCTCTGGGAGTTTTACACGCATCATTGATAGAGAAGAGCCCTGCTGGTTGGTTGATTCGACAGGCACCACACTAGAACTCGATCCGGAGGGAATCATTAGACCTTGCATCGATTGCTTTATTGCGAAGTACTCGTTGATGAAATCTTTCAGAACCTTTTCATTCTCTTTCACCTTCTTTGCCTTCGTTCTCGCCGTCCTAACCGCATGATCTTCTTCAGATTCATCAGCATCCACGAAATCTTCGTCAAAGTCTGTATCCTCCAATATCAGGTCGATGCGCATTCGAACTTCACAGAATAAGTCGTAGATTTCATCCAGTTTCTGAATTCGTGCTGCCAAAGATCGCTTATCGAGGTGCTCTTGGTAGTTTCGAACGAAGTCCTTCATCACGTCCATCACATTTCGCACTTGCCGTTCTTGCTTGGACAGTCGTCGCAGCTCGTCATTAGACATTTTGCACCTTTCTAATCACACCGCACTATTCACAATTTGACCGACCGACTGATATAACCGAAAACCGCTCGCAAATTGACAGAACCCACCGACTGACAGACAATCACAGAATTGAAAAAACTCTCAAAATAATCCAACCAACAATAGAAACTTAACTCAGATAATCATCACACCCAATATTTCCTTTCATCAATGAAACGCATAACGTGCAATTTACATCCATTTATTTGTCACAAGAGCAAATTATCACCATGTGTGAATCTCACCTTTGCAATGGCGGACGTCTGACCATGCTTTCAGGACGCCACCCAGACAAACCTTTTTCCCTTGCTACTTATCTGCAGTTTTAGGTGATGATGATCCTCTTCATGCGACGAAGTTCGAATTGTCAATTCCCGATGATGAATGTCCTCAGCAACTTGCCCTTCAACGATACATGCACTTAACCGTCGATCAGCAACAATAGCACAATGCCGCTTTTGTTAGCGAATTTCTTCCCGAATTGATCGCGTTTTTCACGGTCTTCTTGCGATCATCCGGTTCGAAGGACCAGAAATGTTTCTTCTTCGATTTAACACTGGTTACGATGAAACCTCCTGTTCTTCTTAATCGAACAACACGTGACGGTTCTATGTTGAATTTACACGGACACTTTCTTTCTTCAGTGAAAGATCGCGGGTACATTAAAAACAGGACCGATCGAGGTGATAATTTTATTGCAACTGATTCTGGTATACTCGTGTGCGCTATCATATATTCCTTCGGTTATCGCCGTTCTTATCTGACTACTACTGTACAGTCTATACAGTACAAGTGTGTTGCGAGAGTGAGTTCCTCTGGCGATCATGTCTGAGAGTTATGATCATTGCAGGGTGGGTTCGCTAGTCGAACATATCAGATTAAATTAATCAAAGTATTTTACAACAGGGATGCTACATTGAAATCTGTGTTTCGGTCAAAAATATCTTTTTACCATCTGTAATAACTGAAACAGGAAAAAAAATTGTGATAAATTTCCGAAAAATCTGTGAAAAATCCCAATACTTCTAAAAATCTATGAAAATCTGTCAAATTTTCAACAAAATTCCAAAAACCTGCCATCTGTAAAAAAGAATCTGTGATCAAAAATTGTGAAAAAAAATCTGTGACATTACAGAAAAATCTGTGAATATGGTAACCCTGCTAACAAATTAGATATACCTACCTACACATTCACCTCAAACATTAAACCCAAGTGCACAAAGCAAAATGAGTCAACGTTGTTGATGATTGTAGAGCGAAGGAACAACTAGTACAACGACACTATGATAACCGTGTTTGCAAATGGAGCTCGAATGTACAAGCGATTTTGTGTTCGAATAATTGTGTTCGAGATTGTACATAAAAGTGTGCTGGAAACGAGCACAACACAAAAGAAAGCATACTGTTTGAACGGACAAGCTCAGTCGCGTCTTTGACGACACTGGGTAGCGTACCTCCACAGCCAGTGTAACGGACTTCTAACTCAGCTGTACTGGCTGTGAAAATACACAGCGCAATGATCTGCTCAGCCTGCCGTTCAACAGGCAACTGAGTTTGTCCGGCTAAATCCGTTCTATAAATAGTCGATGATGACGTCATTTATGGAAGCGTAGCTTGCTAGGTACACAAATCTGTCGTACCGGACTTGGGAAGCGCTATCTTCTGTATGTAAATGCGCGATATTTTGACTAGGTTGCACATTATTTAAATTTTTAATGCCATGATATAAAAGATCAAATCATTTGAAAATTTATCGTGAGATGACTGAATTATATACGTTTAAAATTGGACCGTTATATACCATTTTTGTAGAATTTGCAAAGTGCACCCCCAAATCGAAAACAAAGGCGTAGTCCTACGTCAAAATCATTTTCAGCAAATATTGAAATTTATCCAATTTGTCGATGAGTAGTTCTATGTTTCATAGGCATTCAACTTGTTCCAACTTCGCTTCCTGTTCGAAAAATGTCTCTAATCCGTATTTCGATACATCCCTTAAAAGCGAGCCATTGGATAATTAGAAATCTTTGTGTTATGATTACGCGGTGCTACAGTGATTTTGTAGTGAGCTAGTACAGGCTGTAGATCTCATCGTATGCAACACAACATAATATATGAAAAATGTTTTATGACTCTTTTTCGGAACTTTCAGTACGGTCATTTTTCAACCGATTTTAAATATTTTCTGGAAAGAAGAAGAAATTACCTTTCCAATGGTATGCTATGTTGCTATGAAAAATGTCAGATTTTTTTTAATTAGAATCTTGCACGCATGAACTCTTAAGGGGTTGTTGTTGGAGACGAACCACTGCGACCAGCTCTATTGTCTCGCAGTATACGATTCTATAATTATATCTGCTGCTATGTTTTCCAATTTCAAGTTGAATGTTCGCAGACATACTTTTGAATGTATTCGTAATCGGGCAAAATAAATATTTTTTGAAAATTTTATATTTTATATTTATTCTTTTTTTTCTAAAACATTTGAATATCGGTTGACTGCGTAGAACATTTTTCGTGCCGAAAATCCTCAAAATTAGTTTTTTTGCTATAAATCGAGATTTGATCAAACGTAGGTTTGTGTTGTATTTAACCAGACCTACAACCTTTAACAGGCCACTTTAAAAGTACATCCAGTTTTTTTTTTATTTTGTGGCACCGTGTAATTAGTGAAATGAATATTATTGTACGATATTCAACTGAATAAATAACATGGATTTTGGAATGATTTTTCTCTGTTCAACATGAGTTGCTATTAACGAGTTAACTCTGACTGTAGGTCAATGTGTTATTGAATGTTATACATTTTAATATTATCAGTGACAGCTCAATAAAACAATAAAGTACGGTATTAACCCTCCAGCAGTTACAAAACATTCTACATTTAGGCACCCATATGAAGCTCTAAGACTATTTCGCCTGAATTTTAGAACGTTGTACGGAAGGCTGAGAATTTGGCATAATTTTGCAGGAATATTCAGATAGGACCGGAAGCAACCAAATAGTAATTTTAATGTAGTCTAAATTACAAACTTTAACGGAAAACTCGTAGTTTTGTAATTGTTTTCGTTTATTTCAGTTATTTTTCAATGCCGCATTCAAAGGTTATATACTTCAAAGTGGCCAAATTGTTCTTAATCTCGTTTCCCACTTTACACATTTTCTTTAATCTACTTTTTGAAACCGATAGTCCATTTTCCACAGCAATCAGTAACCGTTCCCATCCGTGCGATTGCGATTCGGAACTGTGATGTTGGGTAGCCTGATCCACGATGGTGGTACAAAAGTTGGTAGATTGGACCAATTGAATGCTCCGTCTGGCGATGATCCGTTCGAGCCTCCTCCAGGTATCTGAATCGGAAGTGGTAAAGGGACCGCTTCCAGACCCCCTGGAATAGGCCTACCAAGGAGATGTGCCGGGGAAGCAACTGCTAAAGCTATCAACGCGAAAATTGAAGCGACGAGAGTGTTCATCTTAATGCTTTGGTCTAGCACTGTACTTTTGGGGACAAAAACGAACGCTTTTAAAGGGATCATTCGTGTAACCGGCTTAATCGTCATATTTGCTCAATTGTTTCTATAACACGTGCTTCGGCAAACAACTTTAATGCTTGACGTTAGAAAACAAAGTTGTTTTATATGCAAATTTCTCACCGGCTTGGCAGTTGAGGTAAAATAGCACGAAATAAAAGTGAAATTCGCCAAATCCATTAACACAATTCAACATTCTCCAGATCATGCTGACCTGCATTTGCCAAAATTAACTAGCGTAGGAGAGACCTCTTACAAGTTCGTGACCTCACACCGATTGACATATTTTACTCTGAATCCTCGTGATCTTCGTTATGGGCATTCGAAAAAAAATGCTTTGAGTCATTCATTAAGGCCCTCGATCTTCTTCACAGATCAGTTCGGGCTCACCCGGTGCGAACGAGAGTAAATCAATAAAAATACAGTATACACGAGAGATTTGGCAAAATTCGCGGCGAAGGAGGACCACTGACTGCTGGGATGAGGTCAGC
Organism: Topomyia yanbarensis; assembly: GCF_030247195.1. Taxonomy (NCBI): domain Eukaryota; kingdom Metazoa; phylum Arthropoda; class Insecta; order Diptera; family Culicidae; genus Topomyia; species Topomyia yanbarensis. The sequence continues at coordinate 346,306,905 of NC_080672.1, read as the reverse complement.
TGTTTAGATGCTACGATCAAGCCAAACCGTACGGCGCTGAGCGTGTAATTTGAACCTGACCGAAGCTGGAACGCGGAATGAAGTCGATACTGGGCGCGTTTCGCCTGTCCGCAAAGATCGATCAAAGTCGTTGATCTGGAGCTATTGATAAACTGTGGAGAGATGAAAAAACATGGCGTTCATTTCATTGTCCGACGTTTTCGTATATCTCTCGTGATGGTTTGCAAAGCGCCCCGATACGAAATTAATGACTACCGCAAATTTGGTTAATTTACTCCCCCACGGGTTACATTTCGGAACCGATTGAGCTAATTGAAAATGAAATTTGAGTTGATTTTTATTTTGGTGAAAACAACCGCATTTTTTTTTGATTTACCTAAATTTGACCGTTGCGTTGGGGAAAACATGCCAATTTCAATAAGTTTTTATGTTTTTTTACGTTGCACGAGTCAATAGATTTCGATTTTTTTGTAATTTTTGGCAGAAATAATAGCAATAAAGTATAATGATGAGACTGATTTGATTCGAATTAAATTAAACAGTAACACTTAGGGACCGTTCATATACCACATGGACAAAAATACTTTCAAGCGTGAACAAGTCGTGTATTACTACCCCCTTCCCACGATGTCACCTGGACTTTTCTGATTTTTTATGAGCAATTTTACAAAAAGTATTGGACAAATGTCTTCGACTAGGTTGATGCTGGATATGATCCGGACATCGTTACAAATTTTTCCACAGAATATCAAAAGTTTTCGTCCTAATGAATTATGAAACATATATACGTCCAGGCGGATTTAAAGCAATAAAAGGCTCCCAGGCTAAAAATTGTATACGGCTACCGGAAAATGAACGGTAGAAGGTAAATTTGAGCAGACATCGTTGCCAGTTTCCGAAACATGCTTGGTATGGCAGGTGATTTGCACATGTGAGCTGAAAAACAACATTTTCGTGACAACTGGCACTGAAAATCAAAATATTTACGTCCAGGAATGTTTCCAAAAAAGCGTTATACCTTTTTTGAAGAAACCCAGTGCTATTTATCGCTCCTGCTACGAGAAAATGGCCCCGGAATGGTATACCTTCATTAACATGCAGTTGTTATATTTGGCGGCCTCTCAAGAGCAAAAAATAGCCTTCACAAGTAGAGTTACTATATTAAGAGCTAGGCGGACACAAAAGCTGGTAAACTGGCAGCCCTTATTTCAGGAAAAAAAACACTGGCATCCCATGTAAATGTTCAAACTCTAGCCCAATAATTTCATTGTCGTCGTAAGTAAGAACTTTACATGCACGACACGAATAGAAAAACCAATTCGAAGATCTGATGATATGATTTCATACTTGTGCGAATATCTTCTTGTAACAGAAAAAGATGGGTTCTTTTCGTTTCTCTACACTCGATAACACAAGATAAGAGTAAAATAGTTATGACCATAATCACAATACCTTTTCCATATACATCCAAAGAGAACATGTTATATGACGCCATTCTCGATTGGCTCCGGTATTTGATGTGTTCAATTGGCTCCGCTCCGTGTCTCTGCCTAGCTATGAATATAGTAACTATATTCACAAGGAATCTCATCTGCCTATTAGGAGCGGTAACAGATACCGCCACAAGAGATCGCCAGAGTCGCACTATTCCTCAGTCAAGAGAGCATAATGATCTATCGTTGTAAAAAGCGTAACTCTCTGCAGTAATCTTGTAAAAGATTACTTTGAGTGTCTTTTATGGGGCGGGGGGCGTCTAGTGTAGTGGACATAAAAATCGACTTCTTTTTTATCCGCTCAATTGTTACCTTTGAACCTCCTAGACTAATCTCCTCAATCTCGGTGGCCACGCTGAACTTCTTTGTTTTTAAACAGCCACGCATTCCTTGCGCGTATTTGCTGTAACACATGCAGAATTCAATGTATCGACAAATTTTTTTCGAAAAACTGGCAACGATAAAAATACAATGAAAACAATACACTCTAAACTACTTCTACCCAAATTTTCAAGAGAAAATACCCAATGTTTTGTTTTCTACAGCGTTTTTCCGTGATGAAATTTTAAGTCGGACACCCCTTAATAGCGTTTTTCTCGAAACAGCGTTTTTCAAATTGGCGAACACGATAACTAAAAAAATATTCAACGCATGACTTGATCTTTTGTATGAGAATGCACAATATGTGTAGCCTGTCGATGAACCACAGAAAACTGAATAAAAAAAAGTTTCTCCCTATAATTTTGATGAAAAATGAGTCAATTTTACAGTAAAATATGAGATTTTTCGGTTTTCATGAAGCCATTTTCCGAAACTCGATTTTTTTCTATTTTGTTTAGTTCATTGAGTAACTACAAGTCTAAGCTTTACAAATCTTATTGAATCTCCTATCTCAGACAATTTTATCAAGAGTTATCGTGTTCACCGCGGTGCTTCTCAACGAGAAAACGGTTGGACGTCTACTCTTGGAACGTTTTAGGGCAATGCATGACGCGCGGTTCAAATAACCGAACAGAAAAACGAACCTTATCGAACAAGATGTAATTATGCAAAGCAGTCCCATCATATGTCACCCGATACAAGTTTGAAGGAACATACAATTTTGTCCCGTATCAATCTAAATCTTCGCTCATTGCAGCAAGCAATCCTATAAACTGCCCTGCTTCAGTAAATTGACGCGCGAAAAACGTGAATTGGTGACCACACCGTCGATCTCAATTTTGTGGGTGGGCATTTAGTTACAAACCAACCTAATTTGGACTCCTACACATTTTGGACCTTTTTCATACATTTGTCTCCTTAACTGCCAATTCTTCCAAAATCGTTTGGTTTGATGAAGATAATTATTGCTTTAGATTATTTTTTAAGTCTCAGCATCGTTAGTTCATCTCAAATTGCTTCAAATTAATCAAAAATCACAGATGCAATGTCATCGAAAACGATTCATAATTCCACGGTTACCAAAAGAAATCGGGACAAGTGATGCTAGTAATTTTGTCTCCCATTAGATTATGCATTTTATGTATTAGTAATGGTTCCTTTGTAAAGTTACTTAGAAGTATAAAATAAATAGTGCCAAAAATAAATCGGAAAAAATAGTGGCAAATTATTTTAGACACAACTAGATTTTTTTCTTAATAGCAGTTTGTTGATTAAATTAGAACAACTTCTATGTAAATAAAACATAATTAATAAATTGAGACTTTGTACTACTGTGCATTATGTCAAATTATAGTACACTCATACTCTAATTCAAATTACATTATAATACAAATGATATATGGAAAGAGGCTAGGGCATCAGGGTACCATACGAATTGAGAACTGGACGAAAGAACGTGGATAGTCAGTAGAGTGACAAGAAAAAATGACCCCTATCGGCCCACCCCTGACTCGATTTCTTGTCCCATCAGGAGTACTTTCTCCAAATTTGAAGCAACTCGGACAAGTCTAACTACCGGACCAACGTGCCTGAAGTTTGTATGGGATTGTTCGACAGTTTACATGTAGAATATCATGTAAATTGTCGAATAGCTCACATTTTCGCCGCTAGGTGGCAGTGTATGCATCAAATTATCACTATAAGTGAAATTATGAAAGATAATTTAATTGTTCGGATAAATTATGGAAAACAATACATACTATTGAGCTGAATCTAAATATTATTTCACAAAACTCTGTAGTTCGTGCGAATCGAGTACCAACTATGCACTGCTAGGCCCCATGCAAAACTAAATCAGACATCACTTCATTAAAAGTCTTATAACTTTTTTAAACAAACCCGGATTGACTAGCAGTCTTCCACAATGCTGTAGACAATTAAATTATCTTTCACAATTTCACTTACAGTGATGATTCGATGTATACAGTACTACCTAGCGGCGAAAATGCGAGCTAGTGAGTTTTCTCCATGTAAATTGTCGAAAAGTCCCAAATTTGGAGCAAGTACTTTTGGTGAGACCAGCGTTTCCAATGTTCCAGATTTATCTGGAAGCTTCCAGATGTTTCCCAACTAAACAGACATTTGTTCAAACCAGACATTCTGCCATTTTTTTTAAATTTGCCAGTTTTTTTCAGATATTCTGAATTCTACGTTACACCCCAGAGGGAATGCCATTATTCAAGATTTATCTGGCACAGCTAGAGTTTTTTAAGCTTCTAGCAAAAAGACAAACATCTCATTATACCAGATTTTTAAATTGTAGAGGTTGTTACACGCAAATTTTGGAAATCTGGGTCATATTTTCCCAAACAAAAATCGATTAATGTTCTATGAAGCCCCAAATTTCGATGACTTTGAGGTCGCTATCAAGTGACTGATTTTGCCAGACATTTTTATTTGAACTGCCAAATTTTCTTTGAAACATAGTGGCAACCACGGGTGGGACTAGAAATCGAGTCAGGGGTGAGCCGATTGGGTTATCAAAAATTCATTTTTTTCTGGGCAGTCTATTATACACCAAGCCCTCTGTCTAACAAAGCAGTTTCATAGCGCACTAGAAGTGTTCTTGAAGAAGACAATCATAAAATATCAACACTTATGGTAGTCTTATATAAGCTTTAAGCAGCTTTTGAACACCAGTATAAGAATGTATTGATAAGACCTAAAAGTTTTAAGAAAATCTTGGAATATACTCTTGAGAACCTTAAGTATGGATCTGTCGTCTTAAGAGAGATTTATGATTTTCTTGAAGCAGTGTTGCTAATGAAGCTAATCTTGAAGATATCTTCACCTTCTTCTTGGCCAAGGCGTGGGGATACTTGACCAAGAGAATTTTGAAAAATCATAGCAAAAAAATGACTTAAAACTTACTCTAATTATTTTTTCCCTATTGTTGATATCCTTTGGTAGCAGTAAAAAAAATTAAAGGGCTGCATTTGATAAATTTCGATGTTTTAGTGCATTTCCTTTTAAGGATTAACTGTACTGCTTGCATTGCATGTTCCCATGTCACGAAATCAGTCCTACTATTATTAGCGTTTACTAATACTAAAACATAAAGACTTATGTTTGAGGTGGATTTTTTTTATGGCGTGATTAACATTAACAGTAGATACCAAACCATAATAAATATCAGGAATTTTGTATCTTTCTTCAGCTAATTGCCACTTGGTCAAGTCTCCCCAACATTAGTTATTGCGTTCAATGCCATGCAAATTCTAGTAACAGCTATTCCAATGTTCCAATTTATGTAAAATCAGTTCTCTGCTTCACAAGGATTAAGATGGTATATTAGTACATTAATAGTAGTTAGTTGTCGAGTAGATATGTCCATACAAAGTTTGATAAAAAGTTACATCATTCAATGCAAATTTAATTTCACATAATATTTTCTGTAAGGAAAGGATTTAGCATAAAAATATTTTTGAAAATTTTTTTAGAATCGAATAGAAGACGCCATAGCCAAAAATAGAATTTTGCGCTTGGTCAAGTCACCCCATGTTCCCCTACATAGCAGTTAACGATAAAGAAAACTTTTCTCTTTAGTCTACTGCCAACATCTGTGATTTGCGAGCTACGGTTTGTCTGGAATTTCCATTCAAAGTGAATTTTGTCAGTTGGCTTCTAAGCTGTAATCAAATGTTTGTCGAGAATTGGAACGTAGCTTCACCGTTTAAAACTACAGTTTGGATGGGACTTTTTAAAAACATATACAGTGAAGACCCGTTTTTATCAGCCCCTTGGCGAATTTTAAGCTGATAAAACAGGGACATCTATAAAATCGATATTTTTCTGTCTTTTTAATAAACCGATGCTCTTAAAATATTCTTCTTTGGTCCTTAGATTTAGCCTCGCTACTTTTTCTGATTATTTACTTAAAGTTTCCCTTGAGGGGGTCTGACAGTGCAAAATTTAAAAAAAATAATATTTTTATTTTTTGCATTTTGCATGCATTTTTGCATAAGAAATATGTGCCCAAGAAAGGAGTTACTCGAATTCAACTTGGTTCGTCTGCTAGGCCATTAAACTACCAACTATCAATTTTCATGTGAAGCTGATGAAATCGGGTCAAAAAGCTGATAAAATCGAGGGGGCTGATAAAATCGGGTGCTGATAAAATCGGGTCTCCACTGTATTTTTTTAAAATATATTTGACATGGCTCAATACGTTAGCTCAACTGAGCCGTGGATCTTCGTGTTTTTACAATATATAAAAGAGAAAAAATATCGCAACAACCTGTTCGTCGGATCTTGTTGACGCATCTTACTGCTGCGTGTTGAGATCCTCTTCCTTGGTGGTGAAATATTAGGTGCGTTGTCTGCCGCGCCTTGAGGGTCATTCGGTCCGTCTTCTCTCGCGTTTTCGTTTACGTCCATGTCGTCATGAGTAGGGGAATTGTGGGAAAAACCGACACTGTGGGTAAAACCGACACCCCACAACTTTTCCTAGAAATCAAATTTTTATTCATTTCATAATGATACAATATTATTAGTACGTTTATTTAGAGCATTTGAAGAAAAATTGGATTTACGTTAGTGCGCCGAATGTCATAAACATTAACAAAACATTCGACAGCAGCGTTCATACTCGTCTGGGTGTAAAATTTCGTTGGTAGATTTTAAGGTTTTAACCGAACGAAAGCTTTTCAAATCACCCCATTTTTCAGTACCTATTATAATCGGCCTGTCCTATGATCAACTAGGTGCATTGAAGACGAGTTTGAAAAATTCAATATTTTTAATTGCTTTTATAAAAAAAATGTACGCTGTTGGGGTAAAACCGACACCCTATGGTTAGGGTAAAACCGACACCCTGTTAAGATGGTTGTGTATAGTTGCGATTCATTTCAAAATACTGGGGATCTTTGTGACACTTCAATTAGCCTATTAGAACACTATAGTATTAGCAGAAATACACAGAAATACTTTTATTGTGTTTATTTCTTGTAAGTCTCTTTAAAAATCAAAAATTGGAATTTTTGCTTATCTGATTCTAACGAAGCTTTTGCTATTTCTGCAAAAAGGTCATCAAACCGAATTTCTAGTGTTCTCTTGGTTTGTCATAGACGAATTTTATCACAATGAGACAATGATATTATGTATACTCCAATAGATCGTTGATGATCAGAGTCCGAAAAATCAAATCTGAAAAAGATAGTTTTACTAAGAAGTGTGTGTGTCACTTATATGTAAATGAATCCAATTAGCAGAACGTAGAACGCTTGAAAATCTTCTCCTATGAAATAAAATGACACTGGAGATTGCAATGATGTGCGCAAGGATTATTTGGAAATACTCATATCAATAAATAATCCTATAGCATAAAATACTCTTATTTATTGTACTACGCTTTCGAACTTTCTTCCCCTCACTACATGATGAAGCAATAAAAAGTACATATTTGCATCATACATACTCACACTTTATTAATCACGCATATATCTCATTTTTAATAAAGATAAAGATTTTAATAAAGTGGAGAGAAAATAAATTAAAGGGGGTGTCGATCTTACCCCTATGGGGTATCGGTTTTACCCGCAGTGCTTACAAAAAGTCACTTTGTTTTCCAAGTTTTACAACCAATATTTTTTAATGAAATTAATTTTTTGAAGCGCTGAAAAAATTAAGTCTTGTTAAGAATTTTCTGAAGAAGAATTCTGCATAAAAATGATAATTTTATTGGTTTTGTGGCAACTTAGAAAAAGTGTTAAGCTTAAGGTGTCAGTTTTAACCATCATGTTGCTCGCGGTCGGATGTACTTATTTGTTGTTTATGCTTACGGGTCGCTATTGTAAATCCTTCTTAATCGGTATTTGGTTCCTTATTGTTGATTTGTAAACATTTGCTGGTTGGTTTGTAAACATTTGCTGTAATCGTTGTAATTTCGATGTTGGTAATGGCCGTTGGTTTAGTGGTACTTGGCCGGTCGCTGTTGAGTTGGCGTTTGTGAATGCCCGGTTCGTGGTTGTGGTTTAACATGAGACGACTGTATACCGGCTTTGGTCGCATCAGGTGGAATTTCCTTAGCAGTCTCTGCGCAAGGCTAGTGCTCGTTGAGAATTATCAACACCTTGAGGTGATTTACATGTGAAGGTCAAGTAAGAGTGGATGGGTTTTGTCGGACGCATTCTCACCACACGAACGCCGCACAGTACATTTGACCAGTATTTGACCGAAAAGGCTGGTCGAAAGTCAAAAATTCAAAAACCGTTATCAAGGGTAGTATACCATATCATAATGTTTTCTAGTAATTTCTACATTAGTTGGCTCTCATGTTGCGTGTATTTGCTAAAGTTTGGCAACACTGTTAGCTGTTAAAGGTATAGGTTTTTAATTTCTGCTTGGCTGATTCAAAGTCGCGCGTGGAAACAAAATGTTCAGACATTGGTGATTCGAATTGATCCGAGTCAAACATCCTATGTTCTCAGAACATAGATGCAATGAAAAAAAATCGCGATTTTCTCAGCTTTCAAAATTGAAAAAGTTCATGTTCCCAATCCGTCCTAGTGAAAACTCTTGTACCCTGATTAAGTTTAATCCAAATACTACTAGATCGGCGAACTTTTACGCATAATTGCGCAATTTTGAGTGTGAGCTATTTGAACAATTAGATCATTTTTGATATTTTTCCTCCTCTTTCTACAAAGTCCGTGCGAAGTTCGAACTTTTGCAAGGATATTTATTTTGGATATAATGGATAATTCTTGGCAAGATTCAGGTTGAGTTATCTGGGAAACAAAATGATGGTTTTATTAAACCAGAGCACTCCAAAATGCTTTGGCACCAGCACAGTTGAAACAAAATATGTAGTTCAATTCTGCACGAGAGAAAATAAATTCATTGCTGCAAATAGAGAATGGCTTCAGAAAACCATTTCAATCGCCTGCTGCAAGGTTCCACCGCACGCTGGGCGTCCTTTTGAAACATTGGAGCGTATGAAGCAAAGGAAAAAAAACTCAAAATCTTAGGGAAACTGTCCATGTTACTGAATATCAAATGCTGTTCATATCGGTCAACGTAGTGCAGGTAACCCGATCAGAAGAGCATAACAAAACAATAACACTATTATAACTATGGTTGATATTTATAACAACTGGAGTTATATTCAGATAATGGAATGAAAAATGGATTGCGGACAGTTTTCTATACTATCAATATTATAACATAATCTATTATGAAATGATCAATTAATGAATTGATCGTTTGTTACTAGGTCACTGTCATTAGATGATTATATCTAATACAGTTCTCACACAGAGGACGTTTCTACTTTTGGAAAAAAATTATATGTCATTTAGATTTAAATTTGATAAAATCATATCAAATTTTGTTACAATTTTGTTATCATTAGCCAGTTTTTTGTTTTATTTTTTGTTACTTTAGCAACTAACCAGCAGGATATATAACAGGTTCTGCTTCAAAATATTTTTGAAATAAATAACTCCAAGTGTTATAAATCAGTTATGCCCTTCTGATCGGGAATCCAGTTGATTCCCAAATTATGAATGTTGTTATCCAGGAAAGTAATTGAAATCAATTACACTTTGAAATTTTGACTTGTAACAAAACTAAGAAACAATCTCCCGAAGCAGATCTTTCCATATTTCCTAAGGCGAACTTGACAAGAAGGCAAAACGAGATAACGCAAAAAGTTACCAGACATGCCTTTCCACGTTGTCACATCCTAAAATCTGCTAAAATTATTTGGTTTTTACCGAAATCCTCAATAATGAAAAATTGCAATACCCCGATCAGAAACACATAACAGAAATATTTCAAAACTTTATCTCGCATTGCTACTTGTTATAAATTTCTGTTATTTTAACTACTAACGAGACCTAATTTATAACACAATATGATACAAAAATTGTGTTCTGTTATAATCTTGTAATTTCATTCTTATCGGGACACCAAACCTTTGGAAATACAATATGTAAAAATATATTTTTTTCATAATAGATAGGCGGACCCAAATGACAACAATTAAGAGCCCTAACTAAAGACAAACAATAGATAAGACAAGTGTTTGATTGGGCAGAAAGCTTTTTTACACTTGCATATGGCTACAAGCCTATAATAGTAGTACAAATTATTACTAAATTTCGGCCAGGGTTTTCAATCAAATACTCCTATGCGCGCCGTTGTTGAGTCCTAGGAAGAATTTCCTTTAAGTATCTTCCTTAACACTATTCACTCCGTATTTTGACATGATTTGTTTGATAGCGGAGGAACTACTACATGGTGCCAAGTCATGTAACTTTATTTCAATACTGTCAACCTCTATATACGTTGAAATACTGTACAAGATGTCATTCGAATACATGTTTCCTGCTGTTCTGGGAAGCGAATGATTCTTCTTGACTAATGTTTTTGAAAATAATCAGTACTGCATGACGTAAATGATGGAATTGCACCGCATTTACTTCTACTACGTTAAGCTTCATGTTCACTTTCAACATTTGCTCCCCTTCACGAATTGATAGTCATATCGGACATTTCGATTAGTCAACAGAAAAACACGGTTTTCCCGTAACGGGATATACTCTTGCTTTGCATTGTCACTCATTGTTCATTAATGTTTCACACACTAGGTAGAAGGAATCAATTTTTGCCTTTGCAAATAGATCAAGCGGTGCGCGGGTAAATTTGATTACTTTCCCTGCTATAGCTGCGGAGCAATTTCTAGCTTCTGAACTGAGCGAGATGAGAAACCGAACTCAATTCTTATATATAATTACTTACATAACAAACAATAATTCACTATGTTATATCATCGGCCATAGCCACCTGAAATGTCCCACTTTAAGCTCGAAACGTCACCCACATTTCGGTGAACAATTTGATTAATAATGGCACGGGTGAAGGGAGTGACCCAATCGAACGGATAAGGTTCAAATGTGCTCGCAATATTAATACATTGCAAACATTGTGTGCTATCAGCCGGTAAACCATGTGGCCAGCATCAACAAAATGACCAAACTCGTGACGTCGCGTACATAATTTTATAGCTTTCGGTTTTTATTCCGATCAATTGAAACTGAACCACAATATCAACCATTATCGGACGTAGCAATAAGTGTCGGTTTGATTGTACGCCTGGCGGAGGGGTGGAAGAACTCAATTCCAAAATTAAATGAAATTGAAACGAGCCAGTGAGTGGGAAAAAAGCGAAAACTTATCGTCGTTTGGACTTGATTGAAATGTAATGCTAATCAGCATTAATGCGTGATGGAACGGTGAGACGTTCGAAAATGGGGGTCTTAAATTGATTAATGGGTTTCTCGCCTCAGCTTGAAGTAAGTGGCGCGAAACGTGGGGAAACAAACCATGCTTGAGATGCGTACTAATCAATCGGCATTGCGAATACTGTAACATTGAGCATACATATCATTGTTACTGAATCGAACAGGAATCATCGGAAAAATAATGCTTCATACATTCAACGTTGAATTTTTATTTTAGAATGGTTATAATACGAATATGTAGCTACATAAGAGCCGTAGCTTTACTGGGGTTCATTGTCGGCCACAGCAGTCCTATTCAGCCATGGAAGTATGTGCGGTCGAGTATCTATGCCAGCATCCGTATTATTCAATGCGGACGCACTAGCGTTTGCGTTCAGTAGCCAAGGCCGTGGACGCCATGGAATCCATGGGCGTGGTAGCCTGATAGCCGAGGCCTGATAAGCCGAAAACAGAACAACTACTGCACAAAGTATCACCAGCGTCAAAGACTTCATCTTTAGTAGGTCGCAAGGGCACACTGAAACATCGAGTCTCAACTAGCTATTTTATATTGGCAGCTCAACTGTTCTAGAAGATGTTTTATTTTTATTTGTTATAATTTCACCTGATCCAATATGAATTTGTATGACACACAACAAATATGTAAAGCTAATGTTTAAAAAATGCTGTAACGAGCACACATTACAGTCAACACTGTATAGAAATGTAGTTTTGTCTTACCAAGTTCAAGAAAGTCGATCGATTGCACAATGATGAATTCATACTAAACAAACTACAAAGTGTTCATCTACTAGGGTAACCAACTTTCTTTCGACCCCTACACATCTGGGGCCCTTGCGTTTATCTTCTTTACTAACAATCTCTCCAAATTCGTGTTTGGTTTGATTAAAGTAATTACATTCTTTACAAAATTTCGGATGGGGTTTGTAAACATTGTAAAATACGTAGTACGTAAAAACCTCATGTATGAAAACCAGTATTGGTGGTCAAATTTGGTTTGAAAAGATTTTGAGTTTGAAACCATTACAAAATTCAAAATAATTTTAAATTTCTCAACAAGTTGAAAATTTTTGAGAAGGGTCTATACCCCCAGGACCCTCCCGCTGGATCCGCCACTGATATAGTAAGTTCGTCTCTAATTGCTTGAAAATAATCAAAATTGGCAGTTGAAAAAATATCATCGAAAATGATTCATAATTCCACCGATGTCACAAAGAATCGGTTTTAGTAATGCATTTTAAAATTGGATTTGAATGTGCAATTTATTGGTTGATAATGAATGATTTAATTTACTAGTTTGAAAAGGTTATTTTGTAAAGTTTTTTTCTTATAAGTATAAAATAAATAGTTGACACGTATGTGAAGAACAAAACACTTGGGCACCGCAAGAGTTTTGTTCTTTACGAGTTATATATGCTAATATCTGTCACAAAATTGAAAATGCTTTCATTCTACTATCTTAAAGTATAGGTTCTTAATAATGCTATCCCAAATTTGTATAATAGAGGTGCAAGTAGTTGAAGCAAAGTTATAGCACAGATAAACGTCTGCTCGATTCGAAATGTGTGTAAATACCAGCTACTGAATTTTGTAATAAATCAATCGTATATAGGTTGAACAGTAATCGATGCAATGCAGTTGGAGTACAGCTGTCAAACGCGTGTAGCAAACAGTTGCATAGATGGCAATAGTGAAAAACGGATTTCCAACTTTTATCAATTTGAAAGTTTACACAGGTTTTTAACGAAATTTTGTTCTAGCCTAAATTTCTGTTATCTGTGTTTATAATGATTTTCATATTGTTTTCTTATGTTCTCTAAATTTTCATATCAATGTTATGAATTTTTTGATAATTTTTTTCAGATGGAAAAATAGCTCAAAATTCGACCAAATCCACCTAACAGTGAGATTAAACAATTTCTGTATCATTTATCATAAGCGTCGTAGCTAGCTTAGTCCTGTCACTAAATTAGTGTCGGATTCTGATGAGACGAAGTCGAAACGCAAATTTCATAACTAATTTTGCTGAGGAGGTCTAAAATATTTTCAATTGCGAACGGAGCTTGGGAAGAGCTCGGTGAACGTGCACTTTCGCCCATGATTTTACCATTTATTTTGCCGAATTTTCGCTGACTGGGGACAAGAGTGGGGTTTTTTGGGAGACTTCTTTTCCCGGTTCTTTTTCATGGATATTTTTAAGATTTGATCCGTTATTCTTCATAATAGTTCATACCAATACAATGAATATGTACTTTCAATAATATCATCATAAAAAAGTGTTCTCACTTTTCACATGGCATGTTTGAGCATGTTTCATGCTGAATTCAATAGCGACACGAAGAGTTTAAATAACACACGTGGAAAGTCTCTTCTCAAAATTTTTATCTTCAAACATCCATATTAACCAGTCAAGTTTAATATTTTATTTTTTCTGAGATAGCCATGAATTTCTTTAATTATAGTGTATATAAAGCTCTGAATAAAACTGAATTAAATTGAAGTTGACGTAGTTTTCGATTTTTGGTACCCTGCCTACCCATAGATCAACGTTTCGGAGGGATACTCCATTCATCTTGAGGGTGTGAAGATAGTGAAGAGCGTGAGGCAGCGTTTCGGGAAGCTAGGGCTTTTTTAAAACGGGAGATCAAACTTAGCAAGTCAGATTGCCACAAGGAACTGTGGCGAGAAGTAGACGCCAATGATTGAGGTGATGCATACCGAGCCGTGATTGCGAAAATGAATGGCCCGACGACGCCAGCCGAAATGTACCCGAGCAAGCTGAAGATAATCGTCGAGGGTCCTTTTCAGAAGCACGATCCAACTATATGGCCACCGACACCGTACGGCGAAGAAGAAGGAAAAAACACGGATCGGCAAGTGACTAACGACGAGCTAGCAGAAGCATCGAAGAGCCTGAAATCAAAGAAAGTCCCTGGTCCGGATGGAATACCAAACGTGGTACTGAAAGCTACGATCCTGGCATATCCGGACATGTTCAGGATAGTGCTGCAGAAGTGTCTAAATGAAGGCAACTTCCCCGAAATGTGGAAGGTCCAGAAGCTGCTGGATACACTCGGAAAACTCCTGGAAAGGATCATCCTAAACAGGCTGACAAAATTCACGGAAAGTGAGTGCGGACTGTCCAATATGCAGTTCGGATTCCGCAAAGGAGCATCGACAGTGGATGCAATACGGACAGTGCTCGAGAGTGCTAAGAAGTAATCTAAACAGAACGGGAACGGAATGTACGATGGGATCTTAACGCTGCATATGCCCAGGAAATTGAAAATCGTGGGTTTCTGACGATGTGTCACTAACGGTGATGGGTGAGACACTTGATGAAGTGGAGGTGTCGGTGATAAAGACAATAGACGCGATCGGGAGTTGGATGAACGGGGTCAAGCTGCAGAAAACTCACCACAAGACGGAGGTGTTGTTGGTCAGCACCTGCAAAGCGGTTCAGCGGATGCAGATCGACGTCGGAGGGCACGTGATTGCATCGAAGCGTGCACTGAAGCAATTGGGAGTGATGCTCGACGACCGGTTGAGCTTCGTTGACTACGCCTGTGAAAAGTCGGCGAAGGCAACGAACGCAATAGCGATAATCATGCCAAACGTCGGCGGCCCGAGAAGCAGCACGAGACGTCTGCTATCTACTGTTTCGTCATTGATACTCCGATATGGGGTTCCTGCCTGAGGTGCTGCGCTGAAAACCAAGTGGAACCGTGAAAATCTGAACAGGATATTACGGATAATGGCCGTACGAGCGGACTCGTTGGCTAAATGGCAGCAGCAGTGGGACAACGCGGAGAAAGGAAGGTGGACCCTCCGACTTAGGGTTCGTCGCGGTTGCGGTATTTACCGCAACCGCGCGGTATTTACCGCACCCGCACCGCAAAATCTGCGGTGCGATAAGACACTTTTTCTTGCGGATGCGGTGCGGGAAATGAGCATTTACCGCGCGGTATTACCGCAACCGCGCTTAAAAAAATAATTGATAAGTCTGCAGTCTGCATTAAAAAGTGAATTAAAACTTTGACTTTTATCATTTAAGAATGACGAAACTTATTACCTTACAATAGGGAAACATAATAAACATTTGATTGCTCTAATTTCCATGGACTTGACAATGATTGGAAAATATCGGACCTATCGCTACTTGATTTTTTACATTTTGTTTATTCTAATATGATATATGCTGTCGGAGCCGACTCCATAGCTCATTAAATTGACTTTACGCTTGTCCGGACATGCCGCAGACTCAGGTGATTCGCATTTAATGCCAAAAGATCCTGACTCCTGCGCTGCAGAAGACAAAAAGCTAAGTAACCGGGAAACTCTAAGCTTGTTCATTGACCCTACTCCACGCTTTTCTAAACTTTCTTACTTCAAATCCTTGCTCTTCCTTGAGTACTATGGCTCTTAATATTTGAAAAATACTTCACCTTCCAGTCCCTTGCTAATTATATGTCGTTACAATATAAAAAAGGAAAAAGATTGACTCACTATAAGTCGTTAATAAAAAAAGGACTTTTAAAAATTTACAAGCGAACCTTTTCAAATATATAAAATGCACAATACAATCATTGAAAAACAATTGAATTGCACTATCAAATCCAATTTAAAAATGCATCATTTCTCCCGATTCCTCTTGACAATCGTCGAATTATGAATCGTTTACGATGACATTTTCTCAACTGTGAATTTTGATTAAATTGGAGAACTTTTGATTAATTTGGAGAAGTTAAAAGTTTTCCTATTGATTGCTGCGGAAGAACGTTTTTGTATGTATAATGATAGGGTTCGCAGTACCGACCCTTTTTGTCGAGAACCGGTACTACGGTACTGAAGCCTTTTTTTAAATTCGAAAAGAGCTACAAAATGAAATTGAATGCTGAAACTGATGACCTTATTCTCAGATGATTGATTTGTGCTGATCAAAAAACATATTTATTGTTTTTAATTGATTCGGAATGGCATGACTCATTTCAGCAGAAAATATTTTTCGTATGCGGCACCTTCTTTTATTTCGAAATCTAGGCCACTATGAAATCAATAACTGCTAAGCGGTGCGACTTTTATCGACTTTAATAGATGGTAAAAGTAAGAAACACTATTAATAACAGTAAATCAAAGCGAGAATGGCAGTTACTCCGAGCAGGTTGCTCGCTTTTCCTCTCTTGATTTGCTGTAAATTGGTTTCGACCTGCATACCAAGGCTCTTTGCTTTCCTGTAAACTATGGAGTTTTGCTGAATTTTCCTATCACTAATAATCACAAATCGCCCCATTTGGAGTAGCTCACCAAGTTTAAAATTGTTAGCTGCTAAATCGCTGTTCTTTATTTTATAAATAAAGGTTTAAGAGCAAACCAAAGACATGATTTAGACCATAGTCTTATTACGTGCCACCCAGTAAAAAATGGAAACCAATCAGAATGTCGCTAATAAAAAAAATCATAGCAAATTTTTACGTCTCTTACGCTAGATGTGAATATTATGAAATTTAGTACAAGATCGTTAAAATTTAATAATAACAATATAAAGAATTTAAACATTCCGTTCAGTACAACGGAAGCTAGTAATGTTTAACTTATAGAAGGTAATTAATATAATTAAAAGTCATCTTGCAGACCGATATTTTGAAACATGTCCCCCTAGAGAATCCACATATTTTACATTTCTTATAAAAGAAATGTATAGAATTCGCTCAAACTTTCAAGATTTTTTTCGAGGCCCGGAGGGCCGAGTCTTATATACCAATCGACTCAGCTCGACGATTTGGGACAATGTCTGTCTGTGTGTGTGTGTGTCTGTGTGTGTGTGTGTATGTAACGGACAAATTCTCATTCGTGTTTCTCAGCAATGGCTGAACCGATCTTATCCAAACCAATTTTAAATGAAAGAACTAAAAAACAGTATGAACGCTATTAATTTGTTTTTGATTCTGATGTTTAGTTTCCAAGATATGAATGTTTGAATGCGTAAAAATGGCGTTTTTTGCAGTTTTTTTGAATTATCTGCCGAAATTGACAATATAGAATAGCAATTCATACGTTTTTAGACAGCTTTAACGAATACCTTTCGAACAAGCTACAGATTGTTGAAATCGGACTATTATCAAAAGAGATATTTAACATTAAATGCGGACGAAAGATTTTTATCATTTCCCATTGCCAGAAATATGACCAAAAACATGTAATCTATTTTTAACGCCAAAACGGCTTATTTTAGGTCAATAGTATCTTCGGTGAATTTAATGGAGGCAATATGCCCTTTCTTTTGGTATTGTGCTTTTGCTGATTAATCCCCCTATGAGTGAGATATTTTTCCAAATTTTCTTGGAAGTGATTATATCGAAATGATGCCTTCAGCAAATTTGTAGCTCTTACTTTTGCAAATAACTTTACTGAAGACTTCAAATATCTATTTTGAATACTTTGAAAGTTATGGCTTGTTGTTTGTGGATTACTCTTTGTCGCCTATTTATTGTTCAATATAGTAATAATCCATTGAAATAAGCCAAACATTATTTCGATAAAACGAATTTTGTATTTCATTTTTCTATCTACAACCGCTAGAAATAATCACCGAACACTTCCAAGTTGTCTGGAAGGAACTTGATAACTTATCAGTGCAAAAATGTTCATTTGTGCGAATCTTCTGACTGCAATTTTTCTAATTCATGACCATCGGATCGATCTGAAACATATTGGAAAATGAAAAGCGAAATAACTAACTCCAAGCAACGGCGTAGCCAAAAGAAGGTTTTGGGGTTTAACACCATACAACGCCCCCCCCCATCCACCACACCAACAAAAAAAATTGGATTGAAGTTGAAAATTTATTGATGCAGACTGATTTAATTCAATATTACAATAACAATTATCTGATCCGTACATTGATATTCTGTTGTTGCAAACATCATGAGGACTTTTGATAAATTGTCGGAATGGGGTCCTGATATGTAACTGATCTTTTGGTCTTGATTTCACAGTTGTCTAATTGCATCAATATCAAAATCCTGCCTGAAAACATTCCAATAGAAAATTCCAGAGTTCTGTTTTCAATCATGATCCTCAGATTTCTTTTCAAATTGAGCTCGTTTTTGTAGAGATGTACTGTAATAAGGGTCTTTATTTAATAGGAAGCGAAGTAAAAATTGATTTAATGTCTATGAAACATAGAACTGCGCACCAAAAAATGCATAACTTTCAACATTTGCTAAAAATGTTTTTGCCTTTCTCATTCACTCTAAAATTCGTCAATCTAATCCCGACCGGGAGGGCCGAGTGTCATATGCCAATCGACTCAGTTCATCGAGATCGGAAAATGTCTGTGTGTATGTATGTGTGTATGTGGAAAAATATGTGACCTCTGTTTCTCAGAGATGGCTGGATCGATTTGCACAAAGTTAGTCTCAAATGAAAGGTACAACCTTCCCATCGGCTGCAATTGATTTTTTATTGATTGGACTTCCGGTTCCGGAGTTACGAGTTGAAGAGTGCAATCACACAGCAAATTCCCATATAAACTGAAATGAAAAATTTTCAAAATCAAATTTGTATTTTTGATGCCAAATGACTTTATAATGCATGAAACATCGAGATTTGATGTAAACTCGAAAAAAATAATGTGTGACAAAAATTTATTTTTTTGGACTTTGGTACATTTTTGCCTTTGGTTTTAACCTTAAGGTCATTCGCCTCTTCGGGTTTGAAAAATCTCTTGTGAAAAATTTCGAACCCTATGTGCGGGGTCGGGACTCGAACCCAGGTGCGCTGCGTACAAGGCAATCGATTTACCAACTACGCCACCCCCACCCCCTTTTGCCTTTCTCATACAGAAAGGTTATGCAATCAATCTAAAAATCGTCAATCATACCGGCCCGGAGGGAGTATGCAGTGAGTGGTTGCTACTTTAAAAATAAAACTAGTTTAAAATTTCTTAACAAGTTGAAAATTTTCGGCAGGACCCGGACCTCCCGAATCTTACTATGTGATACTGAAACATCGCTTGAAACCAGCGGCGGTCAAGCGATGTTTCAGTATCACATTGTATCTCAAGATCGTGGCTGTCGATCCATTGTATGTATGTGCAAATCGTACTGAACATGAAATATTCACTTCCACTATTTTATTGAACATAACCATCGTAGTCTGGACAAGTGAGACAAGCACAATTGCACCACTAGGTGGATTAAAACAAGTTTATATTTTGGGAATGCGTCGAGTTGAGACGCAAACGTAATATGATTAATAACGAGGATAACACTTTCCGAATGTAGAGAGAAATTTATGAAAAATGACGATTTCCATTCGATTCTAGCAGGTCCTGATCGATTTTGATGAGAATTTGATTTTTGTTGTATGACGAATTATATGTATAGGTCAAATGTTCAAAAACAGTAATTTAAGGTCAAGATAACATCATTTTTAAACCGCCAATTTCGGAGGTTTAGTATCTTCGATGAGTTTTACAAACGTTAAACAGCGCATCATTTGATAAAATAATTTTGGCGGTATATCGTCCAAGAAGTATTTATGGTGAATTTTCTCAGGTTAATATTCATAACTACAATAAAGTCTCAACAAATTCGCTAAAATCACGAACTCTGTTACTATTTTCTGAAAAATTAATTCTGCATAATTTTAAAACTTCAAAAATTACGGTTTCGGAATTATGCCGTTTGGACAGTTAGATCGATTTTCACCAAACCCCCACCAATTGTAAAATTGGTATTGTAAAAAAAACGTAAGGGCGATACTTCAATGCTGATAGGTGGGACCGAAAAAGTAAACAATCGTCAAAGGGGCGATACTATCATTTTGTCAATTTCAATAGCAAACACAAATTTTAATTTAATAATTTCAAATACTTCATGAAGTTTTTGGTTTCGATCACTGAATCATGCAATCTAGGATGTAAAAAACACAATAGTTCTTAAATAGGAAATAAAACCAAGTCTGGAAATATTCACTGTTGATTTTCTTTGAATGGTGTCACTGCTAGTGTCGCTTTTTTCCAGAAAAAGCGTTGATTTTTAGGTCTCAGTCGCGTTGGAAATTTGAGTATAAACTATCATTTCGATTCAAAAAAAAATCAATTTTTTGGCTCAGTACAATATACATAACCCCTTTAGGAAAATTCAGTTTTCCCACCACAATGCATTGATTGAGGAATTTAGATATTTTATTAACAGAGCATTAGCAATAATTCGTTTGTATGTCTATTTTATGGGCCATTTTTTCGCTTTCCTATTGATTTGGTTTGAGATTTCTAGCACTGATGTTGTCCTATGCTGATTTGAGCGATTCTCTGTGTCCTGCCACAATCCCATGTAGTATGTGTTATCAAAAACATCGCGAAGCATCAAGTTTTAAATGTTCTCATACGATATAATATCAGAAGAGAGTGATAAGAGTTATAAGAAATGTCTCATCACACTGTTAGGTGGATTAAAAGCGTTTTTCATAAAAAAATTGTATGGTACCGAAAATATCGGTACTGGCTTTTCTTCAGTACCGGTATTACGGTACCAAAAATGGATCGGTATTCCCGGGATTTTCGGTACTGGTATTACCGGTACCACAACCCTAAGTACAGCTACATTTCATATGACTTCAGTGCTATGCTAAGATTTACCTTGTTTCGAAAGTATTTATCTCAAAATGTACGGAATTTTATTAATAAAACTTGCAAAGTGTCAACTTTTTTAATTTTTTAATAAATGTTACATTCTGAGGAGTCCGTCAAAGTTAATGTACGTGTAAATAAGAGTAATATTTTATTATATTTGGTTATTCAAAAAAAAATAATAATTTTTCAACACATTTTTCAAAAATACAGAATTTTACCGCATTTACCGCATTACCGCGCGGTGCGGTGCGGTAAATGCAGTGCGGTTGCGGTAAGCGGTGCGGTTTTATTATTTTTTTGCGGTTGCGGTGCGGACTATCCATTTACCGCCCACATCCGCACCGCGACGAACCCTACTCCGACTCATCCCAATTGTATCGACTTGGATGCATAGGAAGCATGGAGAGGTGAACTTCCATTTGACGCAGTTTTTGTCCGGTCACGGATGCTTCCGGAAGTACTTGCATCGGTTTGGACATGCTTCGTCACCCCTTTGCCCGAAGTGTGCGACTGTGCAGAAGACACCGGAACACGTGGTCTTCGAATGCCCTAGGTTCGAAGAAACTCGTAGGGATATACCTGGTATGACAATGGACAATATCGTCGAAGAGATGTGCCACGACGAACATACCTGGGACGCTGATAACAGAGTGGTTACGAGCATACTCTCGAGCTGCAGAGGAAGTGGCGAAGGGACCAACAAGAAGCCACAAATCGGGCTTCGAGAAAAAATCCGCAGCCGGGTAACTCTCCGACTGTGTAGACTAGGTCCACCGCCGGGAACCAGTTGAGTAGTATGCGACGTAGTACCGAGTTTGCGTCGTCGGAGCGCCTGTGAACCGGACGTCAAGCTTCGTCGGAATCGCCGGATCGACCTCCACACCCTACCGTGTAGCTGGTGAGTAGGCTAGATCCACCGCCGGGGATTAGGCCGAGTAGACCGCGTCGCACAGCTAGCAGTTGGTCGATGGGGCGCTGGTTAACCGGAAGCTACACTCCACCCGGAATTGCCGGATAGACCTCAGCACCTACTGGTTGGCCCATTGAGTAGGCTAGAGCCATCGCCGGGAACTACACTGAGTAGACTGCGATTAGACACCACCAATCGCGGGTCGTCGGGGCACCAGCGAACCGGACGCCCTCACCGGAATCGCCGAACTAACCTCGACACCTGGCTGATTGGTTCAGTTTCGGGAGAACTTCTCTCGCCGGGGAATTCTCCGTCGGAGTAGGCTAAGTGAACCGTCGGGGACTAGACCGAGTAGTAAATGGCGCTGAATTGTACGAAAAGGGAGTTGCGGTGCTAACTGACACAAGGGAGCCGAGTCGTGGTGCTGAATGGCATAAGGGAGTCCAAGGGCTCGGTGAATTAGACAATCTGAGGTTTGCCGTCTAGATTGTCTTCGTAGGGGACTACTACTAAATAGTTGAATTAGAGTGGCTACTATGCACATAAAAACCCCTCCCAGAAATAATGCCGTAAGGTAGTGCCGAGGAGGAATCAGGTTCTGGGCAAGAGCCAGAGTTAAAAATAATCGAAGTTCTTTTTTGACGGCTGAAAATTAACCTGATGCGACTCGCGGTGAATAGAAAAAATATTCAATCAAATATCCAGCCTTATTCATTCAGTTGAATATCGTACAATATATTCATTTCGCTAATTGAATACTTTACGATGACGTCACAAATGAACTGAGTGTTCATTTTTGACAGTTCGCTTGTACTGTTTACATGGACTTAGGAAAAATTCTTTACGATTTGCTTCCAGCGAATCTACTCATCCACAAATTTTTCTAAGTTCATGTAAACAGTACAAGCGAACTGTCAAGAAAAGTGAGGTTAAGTGTGTCAGTAAAGAACCTAATTATCTAGGAAAATTTACGCGGTTTTCATTTACGCGGTTTTTGAAATTTACGCGGTTTTCATTAACGCGGCATGTATTCCCCGCGTAAAAAAAAACCTGAGTGTACTTATTTTAGATTTCGATTTTTTTTCTTTTGTGTAATCAGTATATCATATCATCTGAATAAATACACATGCTGTGCTCTTTCCATTGCATACTTTGTTCGAATTGTTTTCTAACTCTCATTGCTGCATCGAACAGTTTAATTACCGCAACTTTGTTGTATTCAAATTGGAGCGGATATTCAAGGATTCAGCTGTTTGAATAAAAAAAAACAAACATCACTTAAACGTACACCGATAATAATCCGACTGCAAATTCCATTTGATTCATGCACCTAACCTATATTAAAAACATATGCTAAAATTTATTAAGCGTACCGGTACAGTTTATATGTGCGCATTGTTATAAAATCCAGTGATGGAATGTGAATGTTATACCAATTTTCATGTTCCGATTATTCCGTCAGCAAATAGTATTTATATATTATGCCGCTACTAGCTGAAAAATCTTTGTGTAATACAATAAACCTTTCTTGTGTATTTTATTAAGTGTAGGATCGAGATCAGAGATAAATATTTACTTCCATTGTGTAGTCAGACATTCTAATTGTGTTGATTCAGATTTTTTAAAATTCTTCCCGGTTCAAAGCATCAGTTTTATTTAAAAAGACCTCTGTTTTGCCTGATAGTTAATCTCTGTTGCATACACCGATCGATAAGATGAAAGTGATTCTGATAGCGCTATTGATTGCTCTGGCAACACTGGCCACGGCTGAACCGTATCATCCATACTTTCCACACCAACAGCCACAACAACCTTTTCGCTCTCTCGGAGGGTGGCAACCACCATCACCAATCAACATCAACGACCTAATCCAGAATATCTTCGATACCATTAACAACAATATTCAAGCCGCACGTAATTCATCTTCGTCCAACGCGTCTGCGGCTTCCAATTCAAGTGCGGCCAATTCTACCACTTCTTCTTCCAGCTCTGACAACTCAACCTATTCCTACTGAATGTGTTTCGGCACAATCAGCGCGTGCTCAACATGTGTTTGAATATAAATTTTTAAGTTTTTGAAAGCATTAAAAATTGGTCCACTATTCAATCATATATCACAACACCTCTCGATGACGCAATTGGTTGGGTGTCATCCTTGTTGCTCTCGAATTAATAGTACAGTAAGCAGGAATACCACATTAATATCTGGATTTCAGTAGAAAAAAAAACAGAAAAACAGTATGCAAACCTGTGAAAAATCTTGGAATATCGAAATATTTACAAAAATTTAATGATATCTGTGAAATTATCAAAAAATGCCAAAAAACCTGTCACCTGTGACCAAAAATTGTTAAATGAATAAATGAATGAGAGATTCTGAAGTGCATAGCCAAAGGTTTTGATGCCATATTTACTCCTCTGTGAAACGATTTGAGATTATTTTTTCTTATTCTGGTCCCCAAGGAAGGTTTTAATCGGACAAAATCATATTCGATTTTTTTTTGAAATTTGCATAATGGTCTTATGTTCTAAATTATTATGCATTTACTTATTTCTGAATGATTTAGTCATCTGGTTCGAAATCTTTTGCAGTTACTCATTTCGACTGAAATTAGGAGGCGTATATAGCGTAGTTGGTAAATCGATTGCCTTATACGCAGCTCACCTAAGTTCGATTCCCAACCCCGCACATAAAGTAAAAGATTTTTCTAACCCGGAAAAAGAAACGAATTACCTATATGAAAGAAATAAACAAAATTTTAATATATTTCAATTGAACTTGTTTCGAACAACACCGTCTATAATAAATTTTAAACATGATGTGCAATTTACCATCAGAGGGATTCCATGAGAAACCGGCCGACCACAAAATATGACCATCGCCGATTTGAACGAAACTTTGTAGTTGTGTGCGGTTTATGAATCTCCATGCTTTCTCTGACAATTGCAATATTTTGAAACAAGAGCAATTTTTCAAAAGGGCGTAGATGATTCTTCGTGCATCACTTTCAAATGTTTTTTTGTTTGATAACTGTATTTTAAACAGCAAAACTATCTGAGAACGAGTTACAGAGAATGAATAGTTTTGCACGAAAAAATATACACTGAATAAATTTTGTGTCATTTTTCACAAAACCAAAAATTTATATTACAAATTTGAATTGCAAGAAAACCCATTTTTTATTTTTTTATTTTGTCAACAAAAACCTAAATATCGTATTCATGTAGCTTACAAATGCGATATCTCCTTGATGTCAAAGGAAAAATTAAAGGAAATATTATGGGCCTTTGAAAAACTAATTACTATTGATGCAGAAACGCGAATAACTTATAAAAAGGTCGTAATAAAACGCAATAATTGTGCTGTAAAAGCAAAATTTAAAATATCTCGAGAACTACTGCATTTCAGAATATTTTTGTTACGAGCATTTTGAATTGATATGGCATTTAAGGGGTTATATCCAAAGTTGTGGCGAAAAAGTGGGTAAAGTTCGTGCTTTTTTTAAAGGTTTTTTTTGCAAATTTTATGTAAAAAATCGAAAGACAGTTTGGTGGTAGTACCATCGAAGATAGAAAAACATGTTGAATTAAAAAAATATTCAAGATTGTCGGAATTATTGCTCATACTCCAAAGAGTGTTTTTTGACAGAGGCTTAACTAAAATTAAAAAAATTAAAAGATGTTTGAAGAAAAATGTATTATGGTGTACTTGAGCGGATTGGTTTCCTAATAAATGTTTTTTCATGCGAAAAAACCATGTTGATTAAAAAATTCAGTTTTGTGGGGTTCAAAATTTTAACCAAAAACTCATTGCAAAGAATCGATTTTTTTGGATGAAGGAGGGACCGTTCAAGTCTACAAGAATGTTAATACAAACAACCAAAAAAAAATTCGATATCGGATGACTAGATTTTAAGATATCGATCGATTCGGGTATTTTTCAAAAAAAAAACTCCATTCTGAGATAATTGCGTTTAAGGTTTTGTTCAAACTCCATTCGTGGAAGAACCAGTGCAATGCAAACGGCTGTAATTTGAAATCTAGTGCTAGTATTTTTTTTTGAGTTCCAACTTTATATATAACCCCTTAAAATCATATTCATATCTGACTGCAAATAGTATGAATTATAAAAATGTGTTAAAAGATGTTGTTAGAAAAACTTTTTAGTCAAAGTTTCTTCATTATCCAAATGCGCTCAAAAAGTTTTTATTACATCTGTAAAATGATCTAATATTGATTATTGATAGATTTTGTAAGGGAAAGGCGAATAACTTTTAAAAAGGGCATAATTTCATGAATTGTTTTTGTTGGAGCTTAATTCCAAATATCTTCACAACTATTGCCTTTCTGGAAGATTTGAAATTATACTAATAATCATATTCTGTAAAAAAAATATAGCTTTCTACGTCAATTAGAATGAAATTTAAAAACATGTATAGACTTATCGTTAGAAAAACTTTTTTACCGATAACTTCTCTATCATGCAATCTGATTCAAAATGTTTCTTTTCTCTTTAGGTTTTTATTGACAAGATATCAAATCAAGGAAGTTTTTTCCAACTTAAATTTTTAACATAAATTTTATTTTTTGTCAAAGATGAGACAACATTTTTTTCAGTGTATATTTGATTCATGCAGAGGTATTCATTCCCTGAAACTCGTTCTCAGATAGTTTTGGTGTGTAAAATGATTAATCGAACAATTTTTTTTTTCAAAGATATGCATGAAGAAACTTTTACGCCCTTTCAAAAATTTACTCTTGAGTCAAAATGATCTTATTGACGGCGGAAAATGTTTAGTCTTACATGCCGTTGGAAAGTGTAAAGTTTCATCGGAAAAATCGGCCACGATTTTAAAGATTTTCGGTCGGATCTTCGTGGAATTCCTCCAGATTCCAGTGTACCAACCAAATCACTTATGATCTTTCGAAGTATATTCTGGAAGTCACAAAGTAAATACTTTCGGTGATACTTGTCCAGATGTTGAGGAAACAGTTTAATTCAAAAGTTTTGCTTGGACCCGATTCGATTTAAGTAATAAACGAAATGAAAAAAATATAGGGGAACCCGGAGCTATTCGGATCTACCTAAGCACTTCACCGTTTAGGTGGATAGATGTGAAAAAAATTGTCGCTCTAAGGTCCTAATAGTTAGTTTTAAACCTCAGCTACATTTTGTAACCATTTTCGCCACTCCATGTCAGCGCTGGGCGACGAATTTCAAAACTCTACGTTTTTCCATCCTTTTACCATGTAGACGTATTTCGGATCTCCCTACGCGGCAATTGAGACCATCATTTTTTTAGTTCTTTTTACAATGAAATTGTGTTTATTGGAGTAACTCCTCAAGATGCACAAAAGAATTGCGCTAAAAATTAATCTGGGTAGTCAAGTTGTCGATCGGCGCATCATGTATTTTCTTTGGTGTGGTGCATGCAGTCGTATGCACAGCCGCAAGCCGCTGAACGGTGATTGATGGAACAGGAGGTCCGAATAGCCCGGAACGCTCAGTTCGCACAAAAGTGGTGAGCGCCTTGAAAATGTCTGTGTTTTCATCTAAACAAAAATTATTTCAAAATCCTATTTTTCCTCAAGTTTTCCAAAACACTTACCTGGTAGTTTTTCGCTTTTATTTGTTTCTTTTATCACGGTTTTACCATTACAATGATTTTTTATTTGAAATGAAACAGGTTGTATCTCTCTTCTAAAAAAAATTGCAGAATGAGATTCATCTCTCAAAATCATTGTTTCTGAATGGCGCTTCCTGGAATATATACGACTGTCAGAAAGTCTTACGATTTTCTGAGAAATCGGGGTCTGAATTACCCCCACGATCTTAATAGTCCCGGATCCCCCTATGATAATATCATAATATTATTAACTTAAGAAACAAAAGAAGTGCTTTTCAGAATATATTTATGGACATTTTTGACATATTGAATTCAGAGCCTCTAATCAGTATACAATCAGTTTCCATCGGTCGAATTGCCAGAGTTGGAGGATGTGGAATTGGCGGCGCTCGAATCGGAAGAGTTGCTAGAGCCCGAGGATGTAGAATTGGAGGACGCACTCGAATTGGAGGACGAACTCGAATTGGAACTTCCTCCCGAGTTGTTCTGTCCGGCGATAGCCTGAGCAATTTGGCTGACTATGTTCTGGATTATTTCGGTGATGTTTATTGGTGGGGGTGGTTGCCACCAGCGGTGGGGTGGGCCAACCGCGCTTCCATTCGATGGTGGTGGTGGCGGTGGATGCCACGGATGACGATGACGACGGTGTGGTTCGGCCACGGCCACTGTTACCAGGGCAATCAGTAGAGCGATAAGAACCACTTTCATCTTGTCTTGTTGAACTATGTGCTTGCAATTCAAAAGGTGTGAGTTGAAACTGATGGTCACCTTGAAATCGTTGGTAAATTTATAGTAATTGTCGCAATGTTGTACAGCTGATTTGTGTTTAGATTAGATTTACATTTAATTATTGTGCCGGTTAAATATAGACGACAAATGTTTTTCATTTGCTGCGAGAACAATATTGTTTAGTTATTTCGTAAGCTAATATTAATATATAGTGTGATACACTTGAGATAACAAATCGGAAAGAAAAAAAGTAACATTTCAAATAGGAATTATTCGTCCAGAGAAATATTGTTCTTTTTCATGTTCTAGTTATTTTTCCGTCGGCCAATTTCCGCTACGAAGCCGAACACTGACACCAGAGAGGTGACTCTACTATCTGGACTAGATATCGACCCATCAATCTTATGAACCGGGTACCAACGGCTTTACTTCCCTTCCGAAGGAAGGCGTGAGCACAGATTTTTTCTCCTCAAAACAATTTAAACGTCCTCGGCTGGGATTGATCCCAGACCAACTGGCGTGAGTGGCGGTCACGCTTACTACTCAACCACCGGTGCCGTACAGATATATTCGTAATGGACTAAAATCTGCAAAAGATTTGCGAAAAATATTAGTACAGTGAAGAACCGATTTTATCAGTCCCCTATTTTGTCTGCCCCCGAGTTTGTCTGTCTCATATGAAAAGCCGTTTGATGAGCTCTAGCAGACGAACCAATCGAGTTCTTGAACATGTCTTTATTATCCTAGTGATTCAAAATATACAAAAAATAAAAATATTCTTTTTTTCATTTTTACTGTAAGGGAAATTAATACTGGGGAAGGGAAATTTATACTGAATAATTAGAAAGGGTTATGAGGCCATACCTAGGAACTAAAAATGAATATTCTAATAGCTTCGGTTAATTAAAAAGAAAGAAAAAATTGTTTTGTGGGCCTAGAATTCACCAAGGGACTGATAAAAACAAGTCTTCACTGTATTCATCAACTCAATCTATAACTTTCGTTACTGTCTCTATCGCCCATTAAGCTAATGAAACTAGTTTCGGCAAAAACTAGTAGTGTGGCTGGGACATCTTGATTTTTGGTATATAGACAAAAAATAGCGAGATATTTTGGAACGAGTACGATATGATCTAAATTCAGATTCAAGCCATTTGGCCCTCATCAGCATCCAGCCAGTCCATTAAAGCGGAAACAGTTATTCACAGTATGGCTTCTCGCAGTTTTGCTTGTGTGGCAAAACACCTATTGCGTATAAAACGTGTGATGAACAGATTATATAAACCAGTTTTTTTTCTTACTGCAAATTTCTCAATTCAGTTCCAAAATCACGTCTGGACATCGTCGCTGGTGGAAGGCAACTAGCCGCATTCCAGTCCAACTGTAGGTGATCGTTCTAATCTAATTTGGAAATAGAATTTCTTTCTCACCGCTCGTATGCGGCTAACTAAATCAGCTTAGGCTTTGTAGGTAATCAATCATTGGAAAAGGCTAGCAGAAAATGATAAACAATCAATTAACCCGAGAAGAAAAAGGCTTTTGGTGCTTCGTTGTTATTCAAGATTAATTATCTGATAGCGGAACTGTTTGCACAAGAAATTAGGTTCGGTGTTTGGTTTTAACAAATGGAACTATACAGATATGTCACAAATTAATTGGTTTCCTGCAAAGGACGCACCTAAAACATTTTTTCCTTTGAGTTGATTGACGGATTGATATTCACTAAAATTTGGCTGTCCTAGTCAAAATCGTTCGTAGGGCTTAAAATGTGGCGTTACAATTTAATAGCTACACACTGCCTCGCCGAGAGGGGGGGGGGACGGAGCGTTTCCCCAGGGCCCGTAGTTCTAGAGGGGGCCCGGATTTTGAGCGGAATCTGTTATTTTGATTAATTTTATTTTGACAAACACTTATTTTAAAATAAAATTCTAATGTCTTGTGCATGATGATAGCTTGTCTGTCTAAAATTTTGAATTGCAGCAATTTTAAACTTCTTCGGACTGAAAATTCTCGGTAAGTGAAAAATAATTGAAACATGTTTTTATTTTAAATGTGATATTTTTCTGATCTTTCAATTGGATTTTTGAACTTATAGTTTTTGAAGCATATAAATTAAACATTTTTCAATCGCTGAAAACTTATAAAGTATTTAATGTACATTGTATACTCAGGTTTTTTACGCGGGGTATACAGGCCGCGTAAATGAAAACCGCGTAAATTTCAAAATCCGCGTAAATGAAGACCGTGTAGATTTAAGAATCCGCGTTAATGGGAACCTCGTTAGTGGATACTAGAGATGGTCGGGTTCGGGTTTTTGGACCCGAAACCCGGACCCGACCCGAACCCGACGGGTTTCGGGTCGGGTTCGGGTTCTGTAAATTTAAGCTTCTCGGGTTCGGGTCGGGTTCCGGGTTTTTTAATTTGAAATTCACGGGTTCGGGTCGGGTCCGGGTTTTTGAAATTTTGGACTTTCGGGTACGGGTCGGGTTCGGGTTTTTAAAATTACAAATTATCGGGGTCGGGTCGGGTTCGGGTTTTGAACAAAACAACCCATCGATTTCATGACACTGTTTGCGTCTATACACAAAACGCAGTATTTTTGCAATAGTGAATTATTCTTCGTAATACGAATGGATGATACATATAATAGTACCAAATGTTAGAACCTCTGAATCGGTAGATTTCGTCGTATTTTCTGGTGCTCAAATATTGTATTTTTCCATTCTTGCATAATATTCCGTCTCTTCAGATTCGCAAACTCCCTGAATTATATATTTTTTTAAAAGAACATTCATGAGAGAGCATTCAACAATACGTGTTTCACATCTAAAATCTCTTTG
Organism: Topomyia yanbarensis; assembly: GCF_030247195.1. Lineage (NCBI taxonomy): Eukaryota > Metazoa > Arthropoda > Insecta > Diptera > Culicidae > Topomyia > Topomyia yanbarensis. The sequence goes on along the minus strand of NC_080672.1, from coordinate 346,275,983 downwards.
CGATTTATTTTTCATGATAATTAGTAATAAACCAAGTCAACAGGAATTTATCGGAAAATATCGGTTCAACTTTCTATAATGGAATATAAATTTCGACGGGTACTTTAAAACCGATACTTAGGCCGCGGCGACTTTTTCTCTACGTAAACGGTTTTGTGGGGTACATTCGTACCCCAGAACTAAAATCGCTCTAGTATGTCTAATTTTTATTAAATTTATAATTAAATTAGATAGTTTTATTCTAAAATCATTCGTAAAATAACATGTTTAAAAATATATGTTTTGACTATTTAATTATGTAATATTTCATTTTGTATAGAACAAGTCTTGAAAATACGTCAAAATTCCCTTTTTTCTTCATATTGCTATAACTCCGGTAGTTTCAAATCGATTTTGACCATTTATACGACGTTGTAAAGCTTATTAAATTTCCTTTTATGTTACTATGTTTTAATTGCCGCAAGGTTCTACTGTATCGATTTTGTTGGCTATTTTCGGCAAATTTGAGACTAAGAGAAACGAAAGCAATGAAATTGAAAGACGGATAGGTATTCTAGAGCGAATCAGTTATAAACTTAGAACGGAAAACTAGAACTAGGCAGGCTCATATGGGCATGATCGAAAGGAAATGTGAAGAATTCTTTGCCTTATGCAGAGTAGGAGTTGGGCGTTGCACCCAAGTCTACCGCATGGTCTATGGTAGAACATAACTCATCATCATGTTTTACCGGCGGTACATTTGTACCCCAAACAAACTTTAAACAAGCACTGTTAAATTGGTCAAATTAAACAAACTGGTTGTACCTGCCTTCACGGAAGTTTAATAATCAAATTGGTTTATGATAAAGATTGCTTGCAATAAAAAAAACTGTAACGGAAAAATAAGGATTTGAACTCATAAATTTGGTGATACTTTGGTGTCATTATGGCGGCTCACATTTAAAAAGGGTACATTATTTTTTTAAAGCAGATAGTTTAGGCCAAATTTATTTACTTTCTAGAGCCTACCTTTGTTCCATCAAACCTAAACCTGGCTTCACTTCCACCAGGTTTCGTTGTTCATGACACTCATATGGTGATGGGATGATAGCACCACTATCAAATCAGTGGTACATATATGAAACAAGCACTTTCTGTCAGATTGTTCCCGGGCTGAGCTGCTGCTGATCCGGATTCCTTCATGAAAATACATGAATTTCCATGAACTTAACGAATTGATCGCAAAAATGTGGTGTGTTCTGTTGAAGCCATTAACGGATTTTTAAAAGTATGGAGTCGTTCCGAGAGCTCCATTGGAGATGACGAAGTATCTCTATTGGCGCGCTTACCGTATAATCTGAAGAATAAAATAACATAGATACCCAATCATAGATCGTCCTAACGCTAATGATGGGACATCAAGAACACATCAGAAAATGATTGATACCCTTCGATACAGGTTTGACTGTTCCAACCAGTAACGTGGGTGACGTCATGTAAACTGTCGAATACGAATTGCCAATTGCCGTAGCTTAATTTAATACATGTAATAAATTATACTAAACTGCCTTGCAGGAATGGTTTCTGATAAAAAATCAGAAATTTTAGTTAAGTACGACGGGCAAGGTTGTTGGAAACTGTGACCATTAAGCTTTCTGTTTCCCAATGAGTTAGCCGCCGATTTAACTTCATTTCCGGTTAAGATATCAACGATTTATAAGTTTCTCAGAACGTTACAAATTTGACGATCAATAATAGTAAATATAAATGCGGATTCTACTCGGCAGTAATTTGTTTTGCCATATGAAGATATAACTATTCTACTATTCTTAGATGAGTCAAGGGTCCAGCTCGGGTGTCTAGAATTAAAAATTTTCGAGATCTTTGGTTGATTCTTCGTATTAGCAAGTTGGATTCGGATCGGGCTTCTCAAATTTTAAACTTTCGGGTTCGGGTCGGGTTCGGGTTTTCAAATTTTAAAATTCTCGGGTCGGGTAGGGTTCGGGTTTTACAAAATTTTCATTCTCGGGTACGGGTCGGGTTCGGGTTTTTAAGTTTTAAAATGTTCGGGCTCGGGTCGGGTTTGGGTTTTTCAAATTTTATAATTTCGGGCTCGGGTCGGGTTTGGGTTTTTATATTTTCAAGCGCTCGGGTTCGGGTCGGGTTCGGGTTCGAATAAATTGAAACCCGACCATCTCTAGTGGATACCGTGTAAATTAAAAATCCGCGTAAATGAAAACCACGTAAATTTCAAAATCCGCGTAAATAAAAACAGTATAAATTTTAAAATCCGCGTAGAAAAAACCGCGTGAAAAATACCACGTCAAAAAAAACGCGTGAAAAAACCTGAGTGTATAGAAAAACATTTAAATTGAGATTTTGTAATAGATGCCTTGAAGATTTATTCAGTACTTCAGATGAAAGGAATTTGCAATACGTCGAACGCCTTTTTATTGCGATAATCCGGATCAAAAACACACATATCGTCCCTACAAAAACAGAAATAACAAATAATCACTTTCTAAAAAATAGGGACTGAACCGTCTTATTATGCAGAGCGTATGTGATTTTTTTGTTTTCAGCTCCGTATACAGAATACGTTACTGAGCATGAGTAGTGCGAGTATTGAAACCTCAATTTAAATGCCTCCCCTTATTGGCAATATTTTTGCAGGCAATTCCGGTCATCCTTCCGCTCAATTTGGTGCAAGTATTATCATGATACTTAATCGTATTGAAACCAGCATGTCGTGCGACCCAATAACAAACCTTTTTGAAATTGTTGAAAACCTTTAGTAATTGATTTTATTTACATTCTACTTCTTAATTCTGTTCAATTTTCCCAAATCTCTGCCTATTTTTCACGTTTTTTTAAATTTTTAATATATCTTCCATGTATTTCATTCTTCTTTTTTGTATTTTGCATTATTGGCATCATTTTCTTTTTTGTCTTTTGCATTATTGGCTGAAATTTACCTTCAAATATTCATTTGGCTGCCTCAACACAGTATCCCATTATTCAGTAATTTTATATCCTTTATTTTGTCTTTATTCCATTAATTTTACTGCATCATATTTTAATATTCCACTTTTTTCTATTTGCGTATTTGTTCCATTTCCAATTGTACCCTTTTATATATTGTCTATTTTTTCATATTTTTCATTTTTGCATGCATATAAGTTTGGTTGCTTTTATAATTCATCCCATTTTATATTCCCTTATTTCACACTGTCGCAATTTTCCGCTTTGTTGATTAATTTCTGTTTTTTCCGTCGTTTTGTTTGTTTATTTATATTTCACTTTATTATTATTTTTAATTATTCTTTTAGATTTTCTAAAAATGTCCTTGTTTCCATTTCTTCCTTTTTCCTTTAATTTTTTTCTTAGTCTATGAACTGAATTTACTCCATTTGGCAAGTTTTTTATATTTTTTAATTGTTTAGTTTTCTCTAATTTTTTAATTCCCAGTTTTGTTACTATTTTTTCTTTTTACTTCTTTTCATTTTTACGAATTATACTATTTTCCTTTTTCACATTTTCCATTTGTTTGTTTCACAATTTAAAAAATATAGTCTTTAAAATTTAAAAAAAGAATATAGTCTTTGTTTTGTTTCGATTAGAGAGGTTTTATTTTTAAAGTAATTCGCCTATTATTTGAGTTCGAATGATCTCTTTAGACAAATCTCTGACCCTACATACAGAGTTGGAATCCAACCCAGATGAGCTGCGCACAAGGCAATCGATTCACAAACTAAATTTTACCGCTATTAAACATTTTTACTGATTTTTACTGATATTCATTAGTTTCATAGTTAGTTTTTACTGATATTCATTGGTTTCATATCAAACTTTGTTTACTTTTTGGGGTTTTTCTCCTTCATTTTTTTGTTGTTTTTTCCAACGTTTGTCGTTTTTTTTTGTTTTTTTTTTATTGTTCATTCTCTATTTTTTTTCAAATAGTCTTTCTAGTTTCATGTCTTTTTTAATTCTTTTTGTTATGGTTTTTCTCAATTATTAATTTTTTATAGTATGTGTTCATCTTTTGCTGAATTTGCTATTTTATTATTCTATTCATTTTTAAAATGTTCAATTATTCCATTGTTTTAATGTTTCCGATTTTCCATTGTTCTAGCTTAGATGAGGCTTTGTCTTTTTGATATTCCTACGGTTTTGACTGATTTCTTAACTTAACTTAACACTTTAACCAATATTTTTTCACTCTTTCATTTTTTAAAGGGGGTGGAAGAAATGATCGACTGGTTTTTTATCCGCTTAAATGTTAGTATTGAACATCTAGAAAGGGCTCTCGCAATCTCGGTGGCCACGCTGAACTTCTTTTGTTTTAAACAGTCATGCATTCCACGCACGTATTTGCTATAACACACGCAGATTTCAATCTATCGGCAGCAATTTTCGAAAAACTGACAGCGATAAAAATACAGTGTAAACAATGCACTCTAAACTATTTCTACCCAAATTTTCAAGAGAAAATACCCAATGGGTCATTTTCTACAGCGTTTTTTCCGTGAGGCAGTTTTGTATTGCCATTCTGACGGTGAACCGCGTTCATCGAGGGGTCGCATTTAGATGGTACATGGAAAACCGTTGACCACTCTATCTTGAGTTTATCTTTGGTTGAACTACTATCAAATAGCAACTTATCAACATTTTTTTCATTTTCGCAAAGAGGCCAAATAGTGGGATAATTTATTATCTAAATTACACTATCCTACACAAAATGGTTTTTTTTTCTCGTTTTACACATTCAACATCGTATTACAGATAGGAATGTTACGAAGAGGTTTTGATAATAGTGACAAAATACAATCGCGTTTTGAATGTTCTACAACGAATTTCCCATAACTCGTCAAAAGCCGGAGTTTTTTTTTAAATTTTTGTCATTTCGTATAGTTTTTCATGTTTTTGTTTCATTTATGTATATTTATTCTCCATTTAGAAGTTGTCCAACCTTTTTTTGTTTTACTCTGAATTTTATTTCATTTTCATTCATTGTTCGACCAGACCGAGTGTGTTTTCTTTATGTAGAGGTATAGAAAAAAATTAAGCCCATTCGATGATTCGCTATGCAATTTTGCTTATTCTGGTCAATTACATTGCAGCATCTTCGATGCGGTCATAAAGCCCATGCTTATGTAGAGGAATTGACAAAATAACTTTAATAAATTAATAACCCTAAGTTTATTGAATTCTGGCCCTTTCATATACTGTACAAAAACAAAAAAACTGGTGCATAACTATAAAGTTTCTATGCACTATATATATAACAGAGAACTATTTCTTCTAATGAAGCGCGGAGCTTAAACACTTTGATGGTCGAATAATCTACAGTGATGGGGGCCCTTATGTTGGACCCCCCGGGCCCGGATTTTCTCTCTTTTTCCGCAAACACATATTTTTTTTTGAAATACAGGTTTTATTCCTGAAGCATTAGCAGTCAACGGAATGTCCGTCTGTTTTGCAGTGGTTTTCAACCTTTTTCGTTGCATGTACCCCATTCCGAATATTGATCCCCATGATGTACCCTAATAAACATCTTATCATTCAAGAGCCTAACGACCTGTTCAGGGTATCATCCAAACAATATGTGGAATCGTTGGACCATATGGGTTAAAGTTCGTGTATAATATTTTTTTATTAGGGTACCCCTTTCTGTAAATTGTTTACCATAAAAAACGAGTTTCAATTGGATGAAAACCATAATTTTACAATCGGGAAACCTGTACCTGAGCTTTCACGGTAAGCATCTTACTGAAACAATATATGTATAAAGGCAAATATGCGACGGGAATGTTAGGAGAGCAAACTCGAATTTGTCCCGCATAATTCACCCACACGATAGTCTAATTTACCACTGGGGGTGAATTCACCCCCGATTGAAAACAACTAGTTTTGAATATCCTTTACATTCGATTTACAATTGAGACAATAGCATTTTTAAGACGGCGCCGGTGGTTGAGTAGTAAGCTTGGCACCTTCTCACCCCAGTGGATCTGTGTTTAATCTCAGCTGAGGTCGTTGAGATTTTCTGCGATGAAAAATCTCTGGTCACGTTTTCTTTCGAAAAGGAAGTAAATCTTTTTGTCTCGGTCCATGTGTTGATGGGCTGATGTCTAGGGTCCAGATGGGGGAGTCACCACACCGGCACCGATAAAAGGCACTCAGTGCCTACAGAGGCCGACTGAAAATAAATATAAATAAACATATTTTTTTTAAGATTTCATACTTTATTGTTTGATGGGCTGATTTGATCGCTTCCTTGAGCTTTTCGACTTTCTTAATAAATTAATGTAGGCCCAAATCCTAACTTAACAAAGTCATGGGTGGGTTTCGACTTCGTCTCATCAGAAACCGACCCGAGCTCATTGTCGGAATAGATTAGCGCCGGCTTGACGCTAAATCCCTAAAGAGGAATTCCACGAAGATCCGTCCAAAAATCTTTAAAATCGTAACCGACCATCTTAGATTCGAATGAAACTTTACACATTTCACCGGTATGGAAGACTAAACATTTTCCACAATCAGTAAGATTATTTTGACTCAAGAGAAATTTTTTACAAGGGCTTTTATTTCTAAGTGCATTATTTCAACTTTTTTTTGTTCGATTACTGTATTTTATACAGCAAAAGTTTTTGAGAACGAGTTACAGGGAATGAATATTTCTGTGCGAAAAAATATGCACTGAAAAAAAATTGTGTAATTTGTAAAAATTTAAATTGCGAAAAACCCATTTTTTCTAATTTTATATATTTTGTCAACAAAAACCTAAAGAGAAAAGGAACATTTTGAATATGAGTGTATGATGGAGCACTTAACGGTAAAAAGTTTTTCTAACAATAACTTTAAACTTGTTTTTAAATTCCACACTGATTGACGTACAAAACTGTAATTTTATTACAGAATATAATTCTACGTATTGTTTTAAATCAAAATGCATTTAACAAAAATCTTTCAAAATGCGATAGTTTTCGAGATATTTGGAATTTTGTTCCAACATAAAAAATAATTTCGTATGATTATGCCCTTTATAAAAGTTATTCGTGTCATCCCATATCCCCATAAAATGTCAAAAATCTAACGTTTATCGTTTTGAAAACGTAAAAGAAACTTTTTCATTGTATATGGATCATGGAGAAGCGTTCAATAAAAAAGTTTTACTAACAACAACTTTTGACATATTTTTATAATTCATACTATTTGTAGTCAAAAGTACAATTTTATTTTTGAATATAATTCTAAAAGCCATTTTAAATCAAAAGGCTCTTAACAAAAATATCTGAAATGTAGTAGTTCTCGAGATATTTTAAATTTTGTTTTAACAACACAAATATTTTGTTTTATTATGACCTTTTCAACCTTTATTCGCAATTCTCCACCAACAACAATAAGTTTTTCAAAAGGTCCATAAAATTTCGTATAACTTTCTCTTTGACATCAAGGCGATATTGTAACCCATTTGAAAGCTACATGAAAACAATCAAAATATGATCGAACTAATTAGTTCAATCAGCAGACGCTATGGTTGAATAGTATTTTGATTGTTTTCGTATAGCTTTCAAATGGATTACAATATCGCCTTGATGTCTAAGAGAAAGTTGCAGGAAAGTTTACGGGCCTTTTGAAAACCCTATTTTTGTTGATGGAGAAACGCGACTAACGCGACTAACTTACTTATGTGTTGTTAAAACAAAAGTTAAAATATCTCGAGAACTGCTACATTTTAGAAAATTTTTGTTAAGAGCGTTTCGATTTAGAATGGCGTTTAGAATCATATTCAACAAGAAAATTGTATTTTGACTGCAAATAGTATGAATTATAAAAATATATCAAAAGTTGTTGTTAAAAACACTTTTTTATTGAAATCTTCTCCATGATCCAAATACACTGAAAAAGTGTCTTTTGCGTCTTTAAAACGATAAACATTAGATTTTTGACATTTAATGACGGGGTAACACAAATAACTTTTAAAAAGGGCATAATCACAAGAATTAACTGTTTATGTTGGAACAAAATTCCAAATATCTCGAAAACTGCATTTCGATTTAAAACAATGCTTAGAATTATATTCTGTAATAAAATTACAGTTTTGTATGTCAATCAGTGTGGAATCTAAAAACATGTATAAAGTTATTGTAAGAAAAACGTTTTTACCGATAAGTTCTCCATCATACAATCATATTCAAAATGTTCCTTTTCTCTTTGGGTTTTGTTGCCAAATTGGGTTTTTGCAATTTAATTTTTTTACACCATTTTTTGTTTCTATGAAAAATGACACAACATTTTTTTCAGTGTCTATTTTTTCGCACAGAAATATTCATTCCCTGTAACTCGTTGTCAGAAAATTTTGCTTTATAAAATACAGTAATCGAACCAAAATTTTGTCTACGCCCTTTTCAAAAATTGCTCTTGTATCAAAATATTGCAATTGTCAGAGAAAATCAAGGAGATTCATAAACCGAACTCAACCTCAAAGTATTGTTTGAATTGACGATGATTATATTTTGTGATCGGCCGGTTTCTCATGGAATCCCTCTAAAACGAAAACACACTTTGTATGGTACGATTGAAACACAAAGTGTTTTTCCGTTTTAGAGATTTAAGGTCGATTTCTTCACTAAGCGAAAGAAACTTTTAAACCTGGTTCACCACCGTTTAAACCTGGCTTAAACGCTA